>NC_089038.1:17249166-17850000 GCF_034140825.1 Oryza sativa Japonica Group | reverse complement strand
TCTCACTGAGTGTGGGTAGGGATGATGATGTTTGTCCTTGTTGGCTAATTGTTTACCACACAGAATGTTGAGGCAGGTTTCCCATCCATCCAGTCCACAAACGGGTAGTACAGTCAGGATCAGTCTAGGTGCAACTGATCTGTCTGATGCCTTCCATTCCTATTACCTTCTACTCTCAACCTGCCCACGAAGTTCCGTTGGGTGACCTTGTTTTGAATTTGTTCTTGGTTAAATCCCATGGCTAGCTTTGGGACATTGGCTGTGCGCTCTGCCATTCTTCTTGGCATTCTAGCTTGGTCAAATATGCACCTTCTAGGCTGCTCAAATTTGTTGAATTATTTGAACGCACCTTGTGCACTATCAAATGTGGCATGAGGTTTGTATTGTGTATGGCTCTATATGCATGAATCACATCGAGTAAAATCTTATACCAAATCAGATTTGATGCTCCCTATATCAAGACTTCGAACCACAACAAACTGGTAAATGTACGTTTTCAATACGATATATAACTGAGTTGCGCACACTGCTGCACAAGTGATCTTTGCCGCCGGTTGGGAAGCCCTTATTGTCTCGGTTGTGCAACCGGGACGGTGCATCAGGGACTAAAGATAGCCAGATAGCCATCTTTAGTCCCAGGTGAAATAACCGTGACAAAAGATGCATCTTTAGTCCAGGTTGGTAACACCAACCGGAAATAAAGATGGCGTAGCCATGTGTCGGCCTGCGCCTTCTTTAGTCCCTGTTGGAGGAGTGCCACGAAAGGCCTTCGGCCGAACCTGCCGAAACCAAGGACCTAGGTCCCAAGCCTGGACCGGCGGTAAGCGGCGAAGGATGAATGAGAAACCACATGGGCAAAAGCCGAAGACTTGAAGTACGCCGGCTTCGTCGAGCGAATACCTCGTTAGAAGGCCGCAAGGACGGAGATGGTGACGTGAAGGCCTCGGCGTCAAGGCATGTTGTTGATACCCAAGAAAACTATGAGTTTCACCTATTCTATAGCACTATGAGGAGCATCATAATTTTTGTATTTGTAGGGTTCCAAGAAAACAACACCTGCATTACGATTTTGCGGGTGTTTAGATCCAGGGTGTAAAGTTTTGGCGTGTCATATCGGATATACGGACACACATTTGAAATATTAAACGTAGACTAATAACAAAATAATTTACAGATTCCACCTGTAAATTGCGAGACGAATTTATTAAGCCTAATTAATCCGTCATTAGCAAATGTTTACTGTAGCACCATATTGTCAAATCATGGACTAATTAGGCTTAAAATATTCATCTCGCAATTTACACGTAAACTATTTAAGTAGTTATTTTTTTGTCTACCATACATGTATCATATGATAGGGTGTAAAATTTTTACCTGGGAACTAAACAGGGCTTTAACATAACCAGCAGTCAACCCAATGAGCAAGCCAAGTATACCCACACCTTATTTTAGTTTAGCCCACTACTGAATGTAAAGGCCCTAAGCCCATTACGCACAACATCACAACATTTATAAATCTTCCAATATTCTGATTCGAGTGGTTTATCCCTTATGGGACGTACTAAAATAAAGATGGTATCAAAGTCCAGAGTAACGTAAGCATTCAGCTGGCAACGCTCATGTGGTATACCAACTGATCCACACCTCGAGCGTAGGAGTTAGGCTCATGCCAATGTATCCCTATTACGCGTATGCAGTTCTGAACCCTGCAATATAAACAAATAGCATGAGGATGAGTAGTATCTGATCAATTACTCGAGTAAAACCTAAGTAAATATGTGTTCCTTCTTATTATGATTTTAATTCCCCCGAGTAGTTTACTCCTTTCGTTTAAACACTATTCCCATGTAACCGTAAGTCGGCTCCACTTCCCAGACACATGTTTGTGTAACTTGGATTCATGTAGCAAAGCTTCACGGATCAATTCATATCACTCAGATACTTTTGTGATCAGTAAGAGTAGAAGACAAACTGTGCAGCATGCTTTCGGATTTTTCTAAGTAGTACCTAGCACCTTGCGTTATACAATATATCCGATTAGCCCCCAACTGCTAGGAATTGGCTCGAAAAAATGTTCATATGCACACGTAGAAATCGGTACTCATGGATAAACAGAGCTTTACTATCTGACACCTTTTCTACTCGGATCAATTCGCAAGCAATAAGAATAAACATTAATTATAAAAAGTTTGCATAAACATGACATAACATGTGTAGCCCATGACTCAGAGAAAAAGAGAATATTACTCAAGATAACAATATCATATAAAGTCACCTTAAAAAAGTCACTTAGCTGTTTGATATTCCGCGGTTTAGAAAAGTGGTGCTATCCCTGCATTTGAGCTTTTGAGCCCCCTACATACTCTAGCCGCTCGGCCAGGTTCTTTGGGCCAGTTTAGTTCCCAAAATTTTTCCCCTTCACCCATCACATCGAATCTTTGGACACATGCATGGAGCATTAAATGTGGACAAAAAGAAAAACCAATTGCACAGTTTAGCTATAAATCGCGAGACGAATCTTTTGAGCCTAATTAGGCCATGATTAGCCATAAGTGCTACAGTAACCCACGTGTGCTAATGACGGCTTAAGTTGGCTCAAAAGATTCGTCTCGCGGTTTCCAGACGAGTTCTGAAATTAGTTTTTTCATTCGTGTCCGAAAAACCCTTCCGACATTCGGTCAAACGTCTGATGTGACACCCAAAAATTTTCTTTTTTCCAACTAAACACACCCTTTGAAAAGATTGGCGTACGTACGGTCTGAGCTGAACAAGCTCAGTAGCCTTCGAATACTAGAAGAATCTGGCGCTCTCTGTGAATCTCCTTTGGCTGAAGGACCGGCTTCAGATAAGCAAACTGGCTCTTTCTGCTCGTGACACGGAATGTTCATACATGTGCACCATCCTTGCAAAAGCAGGTATACCCGGAATATCACTCCAACTGCAACCGGTCTCTCGGATACCTCCCATTCCAATTAGCTACGATAATCATCTATCTGACCTTTTTTTTTTCCTGGCATTGACTATGCGGTTTGTGATGTTTCTGCCAACTTTATAGATTGCTCAAACAGGTCCGGGCTAGGCTGCTAGTTACCGACGGTAGTTCCTCCGTTTTATAAAGATCGAGTTCACCAACCACTCATTAATCCATGCATGCAGCTCGATCTCTGCTGGGCTGCCAGATGTCATGTGAAATTTTTTGATAAACTGAAAGTTTTTCCATAAACATATCCTTTCAGTCTCACTACGGTGCTCTCTACTGATAGTACAAATCATTTGATCGAATAGTTCAATTCTATTTATACTAATACTTCAGTTAGTGTTAGTAGAAACATAGAGGAGTATTATTGTCAGAAAAAATAGGTGCGGAGGGCATAGTTGTCATTTAGCAGTGACTAAACCTTTTTTTCTTCCTTTTTTTTCTTTTCCGATGAAATATCAGCGATACCAGTGCAATAGATGATCACATATCGATTTAGCGGGGAAAAACATAAATGATACAACAGCTCAAAATCATTGTATTAATAACTTAATAACAGTGGAAGTTTAATACTAAGCGCTAGAGCATCGCTAGTTTTTTTTTTTTTTTTACGGATAGAACTTACAAATTTGACATTATTATTCTAATGGTAAGCTAGCTTTTACGTAGAGATACATATCTGTCATCTTCGAACTCTTGTTTTCAGTTTTATTTTAGTTATGAGTGTTAACTTTTTTAAGTGTCCAAGTAAGAAAATATTATTATATGAGACGACTGTGCAATATTTGAAGAACTTAACTCCAGTTATCAAATTGGTTTTACGCCATTTATTTATCAAAAATTAACTCCAGCACTCATAAACAGCAATGACGGTCGCCGGGCGGAGGAGCCACGGTGGCGGTTCTTCTCTAATAACCTCCCAGCCTAGATCCGGTTGGTGCCACCTGGCTACCTCCCTTATTCCTTTGCTAGCCAATCTAGTCGGAGCCGCGCCTCATCCTCCTTGCCTCTCCTCCTCCGCTCGCTTTGCCTGCCGCCGCTGTGAACTCCAGATAGGGGCAGGAGCTCAACCCAAAGCGGCGGTTGCGAATTGGCATTCCTCTTTCCTGTTTTAATGATCTGCTATTTTTGGTGAAGCCGATGGCGTATCCGCTAGAGGCCGGTTTTTCACTCCCATTCACTATATATTTCTCAGATGAAGGGTTGAATAGAGCATCTGTTGGGGGATGCTCGAGACAAATCGAAACTAACTTATAACATGGAACATAATATAAAACGAAGGGAGTAATCAGTACTACTTATTCAATCCCAAGTAAAATAATTACCAGGAAATAATTTTTTTTCTGCTTTGGCACTGCGCGAAATTTAAATCTGAAATAAAAGAAGTCTCAGCAAAATACCGAATGACCTGATGCAATCAAGCGTCTCCATATCAAACTTGCCAGGACAACAAAGGCTTTAAGAAAATGGAACAGGAACAGTGTGCGTGGGATCAAATTTAGAATGGACATTGCAACGTAATTGATCTTCAGGCTTGATTTAGCACAGGAGGAGCGCGCATTGACAACTCAAGAGACCGTTTTCAGACGGTTCCTTAAACAGAAATTACTAGGCCTGGCAGCCCTCGACAGGGTGAGAATCCGCCAGCGATCCAGACAAACCTGGATTAGAGCAGGGGATGCAAACACCAGATTTTTCCAAATCAAGGCCAGCGCGAGAAAAAGGAAAAACTTCATTCAACACCTCCTGACTGAAAATGTCCTGGCGCACTCTCATGAGGAAAAAGAAAATGAACTTCTCTCTTTTTACAAAAACCACTTAGGTGAAGACAGATCTCGCTCCGGAGCAATAAACTTCAATTGTCTCCAGGAACAGGTGCAAGACCTCACAAATCTAGAGGAACCTTTTTCGGAAGACGAAATAAAAGAGGCAATCTTCCAAGCACGATCAGACAATGCCCCCAGTCCCGACGGCTTCACAGGTGCTTTCTTCAAAAAGTGTTAGGACATAATTAAGGAAGATATCGTCATGGCAGCAAATCAGGTTGCTAATCACGACACTCATAGTCTATGGCTTTTAAACTCAGCCTACATTGCCCTTCTACCAAAAAAGACTGACGCTTTAAGGGTAGGTGATTACAGGCCAATCAGCCTCATACATGCCTTCAGAAAGCTCTTCTCCAAGTTACTAGCAAACAGATTGGCCCCAAAATTGCAACAGATGGTCTCAACGAATCAAAGTGCCTTCATAAAAGGCAGAAACATCCAAGACAACTTCCTATTCGTAAACAACATGGTGCGTGAGTTCCAATCCTCCAAAATCCCCGCGATCCTGCTAAAACTCGACATTGCAAAAGCTTTTGACACGATCAGCTGGCCTTATCTTCTAGACAGACTCAGATATTTGGGATTCGGAGACAGATGGATTGGATGGATTATTTCCATTCTAGCAACGTCCTCATCAAAGATCCTCCTAAATGGGAAGGCAGGAAACAACTTCTTGCATGGACGAGGATTACGTCAGGGAGACCCTTTATTACCCATGATCTTCATTCTTGCGATTGATCCTCTGCAAAAACTCCTTGCCATAGTACAGGAAGCAGGCCTCCTCCAACCGCTCCACAAGTGGACTGCTCGTTTCAATATGGCCTTATATGCAGATGACGCTGTAGTGTTCCTTAGACCAGATAAACGGGAACTCCAAACGATCCAAATGATTCTTCAAAATTTCGGCCTCGCGACAGGCATGGTGACCAATTTATCCAAATGCGAAGTCTATGCCATTAGATGTGACACCCTCGACTTACAGGATATTCTCTCCCCCTTCCCGGCACAGATGAAACACTTCACTTTACCTATCTAGGTCTTCCACTCCACATCAGGAAACTCAGAAAATCAGATGTTCAACCTCTCATCGATAGGTTCTCAGCTAGGCTCCAAACATGGAAAGGAAAGTTACTAAACAAGACTGGTCGGGCGGTTCTGATAAAGTCTACCCTCTCCGCCCTCCCGACCTATCACCTCACTGTTTTCCCCCTTAAAAATGGGCTGAAAAATAGATCGACAAAATTCGTAGGGGCTTCCTCTGGACAGGGTCAGAACAGGCACAGGGGGGACACTGCCTAGTTAACTGGAAGAGGGTCTGTAGACCAAAAAACATGGGAGGCCTTGGTATAACAAACCTCGAACTTTTTGGTCGCTCTTTAAGACTCCGCTGGCTTTGGCAGGAATGGACCGCCGTCGACAAACCTTGGCAGGGATCAAGTCTTCCTTGTGATGAAACAGATAAGCAGCTGTTCAGAGCTTCGACCACAATAACCCTTGGAAATGGCAACAAATCAAAATTCTGGCATGACAGATGGTTGAACGGATCACCCCTGAAAGAACTTTACCCTTCCCTCTATCAGTTGGCCACGAGAAAGAACAGATCAATGGCACAGGAGATACAAGGGAACCACTGGTTGAAATAGATGAGACGAATGAATACCACAACACAGGTTAGGGAATTCATCCTTCTATGGCACCAAATCCAACAGGTGGAGTTGCATGAAGGCATAGACGATGCGATAGTTTGGAGATGGACTCCAAATGGATCATACTCAGCAAACTCCGCCTACAGGATCCAATTCGTTGGAGGCATACAAGACAATAGGTCTGATTTCTTCTGGAAGGCGAAGGTAGAAAACAAATGCAAATTCTTTGGTTGGCTCATGATCCATAGAAAGATCGTCACAGCCGACAAACTCCAGCTTCGTGGATGGGACAACAGCCACATTTGTCCTCTGTGTGGAGTATAACCGGAGACAGCAACGCACCTCCTCATGGAATGCGCCTTTGCTAAATAGGTATGGAGACACATCTGGCAAAAGGCGGGGCTCCACATGCCGGTGGCTTCCACCTTCGATGGAGATATGCTACGATGGTGGTCAGCCTGCAGAAGAGAGATGGCCAAAGAACAAAGAAGAAATTTTGATGGCCTCTTCATCTACACAGCTTGGGGCATTTGGCTACAGCGCAACGCAAGAATCTTCAATGGCACTTATAGTACAGTGATGCAAATGGTTGATTCAATTATCGCTATGTGCAAAACCTACGTTGGAGCGCATGTTCCAGATGAGTAGTACCCGTACTCTCATTCTAGTTGCTTCTCATTTTCTTAAAATTTTAGTCCCTTATCTCCCCGGTTTGCCTTGATAGAAGAATGCTTGGGATCCTTGCTGTATAGGTTTGTAAAAAACATTTGTTGCTTTTTCTCCTCTCCTTAATGAAATTGGCAGAGCTCCCGCCGTTTACCCTAAAAAAAATACGAATGACCAAATATCCGAAATATCTTCTCTCCCCTCTGCAGTCTCTCTCCATCTTCGGTGTCTCTCCTCCGCCCGGCGGCTTCTGCTCGACTCCACCGAGCCGGAGGCGTTTCCTGGCACGCGCCGCCGGCGACAAGCCCGGCAACCTCCTCCTCCTCCTCCGCTGCGGCTGTGCTTCCTTTCCTGCTCGCGCGCACGGGCCGGCGGCGGCGAGACGGTTCGGAGGCCGACGCGGCCGACGCCGATCCCCTTTCAGCGTCCTCATTGCGGTTCGAATCGAAGGTATCCCCCCATTCTTCCCTCGCATCCCTTCCTCCTCCGCAGCGCCGGCGTCCCGTAGATTGGAAATCCATCCGGACTTGGGGATCGATTTCGTTCCCTCCGGTTAACCCATCCGGTTTCTTCTCGATTTTCTTGATATCTATGGAGTTGGTAGGGACTTTCATAGAGGGCGAAGTATACGGGGCAGTGTGAAGTTCCCTGTTCGTTCAGCCATTCATACTTACATTTCTCAAGTCTTCAACAAGATTTCACAGCTGTGTGACCTGTATTGTGTATTTAGGTTTACAATGATGAGTGCGAAATTGCTCCGGAGCATGAGCGTGAGGAGGCTCCTAGGACAGCAAAGAAACTCAGTTGGTGGGCACTTAGTTTTAGCCTTTCTAATGTTTGGTGTAAGGTGCTCATCTTGTGTATATAAGTATAACTGAGAGTTTGGTGTCTGTTGCTTTTAGAGTTTTACAGAAAATCGCAAGCATGGAACTCGACTGCGTCTTTTTCTGATGTCGATGAGAAGAATCGCAAGGGTGGTGATGCCGAAGATGATTTCACACATTCCAGGCCAGATCACGTTTTCCGTGGTGTGCACAGGGTATTTTGATGAAACGCGCACTCTTTGTGAAAATGCACTTTGTTTCTTAAGAAAAGAATTGTGACCCTTGTTCATTTATCTGATACTTGATAGGCAATTATTTGTGGAAAAGTTGGACAAGTGCCAGTACAGAAAATACTAAGAAACGGGCATACAGTAACTGTCTTTACTGTTGGAACAGGTGGCATGTTTGACCAGAGGACAGTAGGTGCTGAAAACTTGCCAATGCCAGCTCAGTGGCATCGAATATCTGTTCACAATGAGCAGCTTGGTGCATTTGCCGTTCAGAAGTTAGTCAAGAAGTAGGGCTTGAAGCATAAGATTTAATTTTCCTTTATGATATAGCATCCAAACTTTAGTTCAGATTGTTAGTGTTACTAAGAGTACATGGTCATCATGTTTTGTTTCAGTTCTGCAGTCTACGTTGAGGGTGATATTGAGACCAGAGTCTACAATGACAGAATTAATGATCAAGTGAAAAATATACCAGAGATCTGTGTGCGGCGTGATGGTATGTATGCTAATCTGAAATTTTAAATGAATACTCTCGTTTGTTCAAATCATTTTCCTGTAGCAACACTGAATAGTTGTTTTGGCTCATAAGCCATGAGACGTGGCTGAAGCAATGGAAAATATTTTTAGGATAGGAGTGGCCTACCCAAATTCAGTATACATGTTTGTCTCGCCTTGAACTGTGGTCATATAATTTCCTAGTTCTTGTCATTGTCACTCTCTATAGATGTTATAATGTTCTGCTCCTTCTTTATCTGTGTATAAGCTTTCGTGTTTGTTTTTTTAATCTGTGCAGGGAAGATTCAGTTGATGCAATCTGGTGATAGCAATGTTGGCAAATCATTGGAGGAGTTAAGTAAGTTCGATCGTTATATTTTCGCAAGTCTGCATTTCAATCTTGTAGATTTGTTTTTCTGTGCCACCTTTATTATCAGATTAGTGAATATATCTATGAATTGATGTATATAAATGTATGGACATAAGATGTGTTTGTCATTAAAGATCATCGTAATTTTGGTGGCAGGGGAAGGATTATTCTAGTTGTGAAGCAAAGGGTGATCAGCAAAAGTAGGCAGAGCCGGGGAAATGGAATGTTTTGTTCGCTCCTCTTGCGCAAAGATCTGGGAGTAATTTTTGTTAGTTTGAGCAGTAGTAAGATTACATGAAGGTCCACATGCACTTCTGTATCCAAATAATGTGCTTCATGTTCTTTTATGTCATTTTAGCAGATGACGATACCGTTCTAATTTAGATTATGTAGTAAATCATTCTGTATCCTTTTTTTTTCCTTTACCTTGTCTCTTGGAAGAGGACAGAACTGGAGGTATCACCATGGTCCAACTTTCATGCGTTTGTGCTTGTGCGTGAAAGTCACATGAAAGAGCAGTTATGTTTGCTGTTAATATGGTTACTGTATCATCTCTAAGATTGGTTATAATTTTGTTTCATGGTTACTACTTACTACTAGTTCTTAAAAGTTGATGCAGAAAAGCACCTGCCCGGGCAATAGCAGCGAGCAGGGTGAGGCAGCTCTTTTGTGTTACTCCTTTTCTTTGCGAAGTATGCAAAATAGAGCAAGCAAGAAGAGGGTTTCAGCTGGCTAGCGCAAGAAGAAACACACGATTTCTGCGTGTTTTTCAGAAATATCAAGCCCCTTATCTTGTGAACCTACTCAACTTAATAACTCCTCCAAAATCCTAAAAGATTGCCATGCTGACAACGCTGCTTTTGGTGTTGTCCATTATTTTTCTGTGATGTTTGATAACTTATTTTCTAAATAAAATGTCAAATCTTGGTGTCCAAGCGGAAGGTAGCATTTGAATGATTAAACTATTTCGACGGCACATATTTTGAGGGAAGTCATTAGTGTATGATTAATGGAGTATTAATTAGAGAAAAACTATGGGATAGTGTACGGTCTCAACAGTATAGTTTATAATTTATACTTATCAATCACTTACCGATTCTTTTTCTCTATGAAAGCGTGTCGTGTGCTGTCCTTTCACATGGAGGCTGCCGAATAGTGACGACTGACGAGAGGTCTTTTTTCTCCTATAGTATAAAATAGCTATGAAATACTCTAATACAGCACTACTTACACCTCTTTAGGTCCATATGGGTCTGATATCTGCTTCAACTAGCAAAGTTAGAATTAAGCACTAGAGCTAGTAGCATGAGCCTAAACACAGCATGCCAGCGTCACGTGAGCAAGTTTGGCTGTACTTTCTGGCCTAGCTATGCATAGTCCATCTTTTTATTTGATTATTGAATAGAAGTATATACCCATAAATATCAGAATTAGTGGTATCACATCTGAAGTCTCGTACCATCACACCCTATATTTGGTATCAGATCCGCTACTAATATGTATCAACCCGGTATCTAGGTATTGGATCCGGTACTCATAGGTATCAAACCCGACCTAGGTATCGAATCCGGTACTTATAGGTATCAGACCCAATACCTAGGTATTAGACTTGGTATTCATAGGTATCATACTCGGTACTTGGGTATCCGATCCAGTACGTACAGGTATCGGAACTGATACTCAGGTATCAGATCAGATACTCGATACCCGGGTATCCGATCCGATACTTATAGGTATCATACGTGATACCGGATCCGGTACTCATAAGTATCAAACCTGACCTAGGTATCGGTACTCATAGGTATCAGACCCGATACTTAGGTATCAGACTTGGTATTCATAAGTATCATACTCGGTACCTGTGTATCTGACCCGTTATGCATAGGTATTGGAACAAATACTCATAGGTATCAGATCAGATACCCGATACCCGAGTATCCGATCTGGTACTCATAGGTATCAGACGCGATACCTAGTTATCGGATCCGGTACTTATAGTTATTAGACCCGATAACTCGGCATCAGATCTTGTATTTATAGGTTTCATACTTGGTACCTAGGTATTTGACCCAGTACCTAGATATCAGATATGATAATCTAGCATCTATGCATAACACACTAGAGTTTCTAAGATGTGGTATAACCAAGAGCCCAACATGACATATCTAATTAGAATCCATTGTATCCATATATAATCTAGGTATTATTTGTCTGGTCTAATCCGTGCATGGTATAGGACACATGCAAATAGATGCAACCCATCTTAGACACATAGCTAAGCTACTAGGCTCTGCCATAATAAGTACCCTACATAGCTAGGGTACGGGACTACTAGTAGCTATTACAGGGATTTGGCATGCACAACAAGCTAGTAGTATCTCCGGTTTTATTTACTAGCTAGGCTAGTATCAAAGGCATGACTTAGGCATGCTGGGTACTAGCTAGCTGTCAGGAACAAGACCATACACTGATACACACAGTAAACATGCGTGATGATAATCCTCGTAGCACGCGACATATTCGAGAGAAGCCGGCACGCGGGGCCGCGGCATGGGGGATAAGTGGTATACCGTTCAACGGTATACCGTTGTGTAGTCTTTCTCTATTAATTATTATAAATTTAAAAATGGATTTATTTGATTAATGGTGTCAAATTGTACTCTGTTCTAAGGATGGACTTCAATCGAATTGTTAAGCCTATCATTGGCATAATTTAATTTGTCCTAGCTTAAGATTCAGTTGTTGCAACGTAGAACTAACTACGTTTAGGGAAGGTTTATATCATGGACCAATGGTCCCGTGCAAGAGATGCTTTGAGGCTGCAAAAGAATGTGCTAGAACCCCTTACGTTGACAGTGCACCCTTACGTTGCAGCTTTGGCTATTCTAGAGCTAGCAGTACCAATCAGTGACGAATCCAGAACGAAGGGCTTGTTCACTTTGCTACTATTTTTAATCTTATTAAATTTTGGCATTGTAATTTTTTAGTAAAGTTGCTAAAATTTTAGCCAGGTTACCAAATTTTGGCAAGATTTCATATGTACTTACTAAAATTTGGTAACAAACTAAATGTAGCAATTTATTTTTGATAACTTTAAAAAAAAAAGATAAGGTTGAAAATATTAGCAAAGTGAACAAGCCCGAAAATGATATGGGATCCTATGAGTATCACAGTTCTATGCACCAAGCAACATTAATATCTAATATGCCATGTAATAATAATTATTACGATATACCAATGAAATGTTTATCAAAATATCAATCGACTATAAAAAAATTTAAGCAAGAAAGACCAAAACCTCCAAAACCATATCTGGCCTCAACTGATTTTCTTAGAAAAGAGAGCAAATCACTTAGTAAAAAAAGGCCACGTAAATATGTATCTACAATAATATTATGAAAATATACATTTCAAAAATGGTCTTTAAGGTCTCTAACTGACAAATTACTGCATTGTTGGTAACTTTCACCAATTTCTGTTTCTCAAATATAGCAAATAGCAAGATCCCTCAAGTTTATCACCAGTGCAATTGCGTAAATATGTCTTCACAATTTTCATGGCCGAAAAGCATCTTTCAATAGTACTTAGCGGAATGCAATATATAATTTTACACAGCGCAACACGCTCACTGAACTACCAGGAAAACAGACAGATTGATAAAGGACTTGGGAAGGGAAAAATACCTTGCTGCAGAAGAGCAGAGTTTAGACTTTTTAGACATAGGCTGTGTTTAGTTTCTGAAAAAAGTTGGAAGTTTGGAGAAAGTTGGAAGTTTGCAAAAAATGTTGGAAGTTTATGTGTGTAGGAAAGTTTTGAATGTAATGTGATGTGATGTGTGGAAAGTTAAAAGTTTAGGATAGTTGGAGATGAACTAAACAAGGCCGTGGCCAAGTGTGTAATGTTGAACGGACTGCTTCTCTGGCCCTTGTCACGTCTTCTTGTTCAGCATTGGATTGGGCTTGGCGTCAGGACCAGGGGTCCAGTACAATGTCCTTGGGGCGTCCTACGTTGTATACATACACAGGCTATAACTCGAGGCAAACAAAAATGCCAGGTGTCGAGTGTCCCCTGTTTGGTTTTACTGGGTTCGCACCTGGTACCGGTAGGTATGTTTCTTCGACTAGGATCATCACCGATACCTTCCATTCCTACTGGGAACTTCGATCGCAATAATTTTGCAACCATCAAGCATTTTCACTCGTATCGATCGACTTGACAGCACGATCGACCTTTCTGTTGTTCTTGTGACTACTGATACTATTTTGTCCTCCCTCGATCTGCATCTTGCAGCTGATCGATGAACTAGGCTGTGGCTAAAGTAGGTGCCTTGTTACAATCTTCAGAGTGTGTTTTGCTAGGTGTGCTTTCTTCCATAAAACTACATGCCAAGACTTGCTGACTGAAATGGGCTGCTACTTATTGAACGGGTGGTGTTGCCTGCTGACAAAATAAAGCCATGTCATTTCCCTTCTTAATTTGACATGTCAGATGGTGCTTTGATACTTCACATCGACCTGATATTTCTATCCCACACAAATAGTTTTCCCTTTTCATTATGTACATCTGATCAATGAAATTCAGGACATCCGGTCCACATATGGTAATTGCAGCACGCATATCAATTTGAGTCACGGATCAAAAGTTGCCAGTGTTTTACAATCAGGTTATTGGTGGAAGCTTTCAGGCTGATGGTAATACATACCCCGACGATTGAACTGCGGTCAGACCATAAGCCCAGTCGGAGCATCCGTACAAGGTTTTTACCGCGATACACATGTATTTTCTTTAGAAAATATTGTTTGAGTTTTTATACTTAATATTCGAATTTTTTACTTTATTGTGTTTTCAGTCTCTACAATTCTGACTTTTGAAGTGGCCGGCCGAATATATTGCAGTTAAACCATGCATATAACAAGCCCTTCGTCCAAGTATAGTACTGATCTACAGAGGAGGGTTCTCTGTTGTGAACCTAGACAAACTTTGCAACAAGGTACCATTAGCTAAACCGTACATGGTGATGTGTTCTCTTGGAGGAAACAGCCTAATTCAAACTGAAATCCTGATACATGGGAACATAAATCTAGTTAATTATTGAAGCCGTTAGGCTGGGCAAATATCCTAAAGGAACGCCGTGCTGACAGAGCAAACTGGACTCTCTCATGTTTTATGTGATAGTATTTGTTGCTAATAATCATGAACTTGGGTGCCCTCTAGCAAAGCCACCATTTTATGACGTGGAACATGCCCCAAAATTGCAGTGTGTACACTAATTTTTCGATATGAACTTGGTTGAAAATCGAAATTGTTTGCTCTACATTACTATAAGCCGATCTCCAGATTGTGACAAAATAAATAAGCTACTATTACAATGATGGACTCGACTTTGCCCTGAATGAGTAGAGGAATTGGACTCAAGCCTTGCAGGCTCTCTCCTCCCGTCCCAGGGGTGACACGGACGGCAAAAACAACCTCGCCGGGCCTGAGAGGCTCGTCGACAAAGCTGGACGGCCGCAAGGACGGCGGCGGCGGGGCGCTCTCCCCATGAGGAAGCCCAGTGGAGGGACACTGGGGGGCTTCTCGGTGGTGGCAAGAAGCAGGAGGCGGCAGTAGGTGGCGGTGGATTCGGCCATGGCGGGACAGATCCGCCCCCCCGGCGATAGATCTAGCCTCCCTGACGGCGGTGGAGCTTGCGGCAATGGCTGCCGGAGGAGGCACAGGGCGGCGCGACTGCTCGGCGAGGAAAGAGATGGCGGCGCGCCTCGGCAAGGGTGGCCGTGGATCCACCCCAAGTGGCGGGATCCGGCCGGATCTGGTTGGGGCGTTGTCGGGCCGGTTGCGACGTGTGTAGAGTGGAGGCCAGCATCAGCGCATGTGGAGGGGCGAGCAGTGGCGGCGGGAGGATGTCCGGCGCGGCGCAGGGCAGAGAGGGGCGGCCGGCGACAGCAGGTGGCTAGGCGACACGGAGAGGCGCAGCCAGCGAGGGTGACGGCGGGCGGCAGGCGCTGTACAGCGCGGAGAGGCGCGTCCAGCGGCCAGTGGAGGTACGACTGGTGGCCGGTGCGCATTGGAGGTCCGGCGGGGGCCCTATGGTGACGCGATAGTAATTTGGATGGATGACCTGAGTTGGTGGTGATGCGGGCAGTCCGCCCGAGGCGACGACGATGGTGGAGCCGTGAGGTGGGTGTTGCAGACGTGCGATGAGCTCCGATCTAGATGAAAGTCCTCTTGTGGCGGCGCCTAGCCACGACATGATGCCCACGTTGGGCAGGCTAGTTTGGGGGAGAGGGTACTTCCTCACACCCGCTCCCTCGTCAACCCAACTGCTTGGATGGATTGGAAGCACTTCGGATGTCGAGTTCCTACTTGATGGCCGGCCGCTGGCGAGGCGCTGGCGCGGTGGACATGCATCGAAGCTGTGCGGTTGGTGGTGGCCACCGATTTGCAAACAATCTCAATGCGGGAGGACAAGTTTACGAGCGAAAGCCTAGGACTTCAGGCCAGCAACGGCGACGCCTGCGGGTGCTGCTCTCGTGCTGCTCTCCCCCGAGGCGTTGTTTGAGTGAACTTTGTACCGACGGAGTTCTTCGGGTGAATACCACGTCCTAGCTCCCCAAGGCGGGCGGCGGCGGCACCCGGTGTCGTATCCTTCTTGAAGGCGTCGTCTAGAAAGTTTCTCTCCCTCGGATCGTGTTCTGATTGATTGTTGTTCTGTGGAGGTTTGGGTCATAGATGCATGGTGTGGCTCTTGTTTTTTTCTTTTCGTGACTATAGCCTCCAGTTCTATAGACTTGTAATTTTTTCTTACTCTATCAATACGAAACGTCGCACTGTCTTCTGTGTGTTGTTTTAAAAAAACTTTGCCCGCCTGAAGCATTTCAATTGGAATCCACTGTCATAACACAGTTCAATTTGACACCGAATATTTCATTTGTTCAATTCCCCCAAAAATGCCCACTAGCAAGAGAAAACAGGATTAGTAGTAGCCATAGCCAAAATAAACCGAAGAAGAGGATGCCCTTGTTTTCTAGACCTGTTCACTAGTAAGCGACGACTCAAAGGCATGAAACCTAGTCTGATCTGAATCCAAAACAATCCATGCATGTCTCTCATGGCTATATCCTTTAGCTTTTCCCTATTTCCCTTTGCATCTTGTTCTTTACAAGGTAGGGACTGCAAAGCGTGCAATAGAAAGTAAGAATACTACATTAGCCTAGCTTTTAGCCTTTGATCGTCTAACAGATCCACCAATTGTTATTATTGCGTGCCTATGCATGGCTTACATCGCAGGAAGTTCTGACTATGATCGATATCAGGCCAGCACATCTCCTTCAGCTCAAGTAAGAGCTAGTTACATAGTTGGATTGGGATACCCGATGCCTTCCATTCCAACTACGTATGTAGTGTAATATTGCTCAGCTCCTGCGATTTACCCCGTGTGTTATTCCAATTCGTAGAATTACTCTTACTATGTGGTGTGCTATCATCTCTGCCTCGCTGCTGATCAACTATATATCTAGCTAGGCAGCAGCATGGGTATAAATAAGACACAGCCAACCTGCAAGGCACCAATTTGTTGTGCAACCTGTGAGCTATTCTGGTTTGAAAATTATTTGAAAATACCTAAGTTGATGTTGCATAATACCTCACTTGATGTTGCATATTATTTCCTCTGTCCCAAAATAGATGTCACTTTAGAATTCAAAAATTTGTCCTAAAATTTTGTCATTTTGAAGTACATTTTGTAACATTAATCACATCCAATTCAAAATTTTGACCATTCTAACCCGCTACCTATGAACCATATATATATCATATAATAGAGGGTATTATAGTCATTTTTCCTAAACCTTAATTTTTGCTAAACAACCTAGGATGACAAAAATATTGGGACGACAGAGGTAGTGTTCATTTAGGTCGGAGTCTAAATTATGACTGACAACAGTTTAAATTAGCCGTTGAAAAAAAAATTCTATGTGGAAAGTTTCAGATTCTTCGGACTTCAAGAATCTGCAGGGGCCACAAATTTGATCAACTAGCAGCCTACTACTATCACAAGGAGGAATAGATGATACCACACAACGTTTCTGCAGGAATTCTAAGTGAGATATAAAGTAAAGGTTGTAGTAAGATGGTTTATGTTATTTTAACCAAACAGATGTAGTGCTTAATTTGACATAAGAGTCAAAGAATGATCACATTTGATCCAAAAACATGCAATGATTTTATTTACATTTCTAGATGGTATTGCATTGTTGGTAATCGAAGAACACAAGCATTAATTGTTGGTATTTACATTTCAAGATGGTATTGCATTGTTGGTAACTTTCATCAATTGCTGTTTCTCAAATATAGCAAATAACACAATCCCTCAAGTGTATCACCAGTGAAATTGTGTAAATATATCCTCACAATTTTTATGGCAAAAAAAAAACATCTTCCTATTGTACTAAGCAGAATGCAAGATATAATTTTACACAGGGCAAGACAAAACACTTAACTACCAGGAAAACAAAATTAGGGAAGGAGAAAAAATGCACGTGATGACAGACAGATTGATAAGGAGCGGGGGAGGGAAAAAAACCTTGCTGCAGAAGTGCAGAGTGTAGACTTAAAAGACCCAGTTTAAATGGGACTTTTTAAGTCTCTATTATATGATGTTTGGATACTAATTATAAATATTAAATATAGATTATTAATAAAACCCATCCATAATCTTGGACTAATTCGCGAGACGAATCTATTGAGCCTAATTAATTCATGATTAGCCTATGTGATGCTACAGTAAACAATCTCTAATTATGAATTAATTAGGCTTAAAAAATTTGTCTCGCGAATTAGCTTTCATTTATGTAATTAGTTTTGTAAGTAGTCTATATTTAATACTCTAAATTAGTGTCTAAATATAGAGACTAAAGTTAAGTCCCTGGATCCAAACACCACCTTACATTTCAAGATGGTCACTAAGGTCTCTAACTGACAAATTACTGCATTGTTGATAACTTTCATCAATCACTGTTTCTCAAACATACTAGCAAATAAAACAATCCCTCAAGTGTATCACCAGTGTAATTGTGTAAATATATCTTCACAATTTTCATGGCCAAAAAGGATCTACTTAGCGGAATGCAATATATAGTTTTACACATGGCAAGACAAGCACTTAACTACCAGGAAAACAAGCAGATTGATAAGGACTTGGGAAGGGAAAAAGACCATGCTGCAGAAGAGCAGAGTGCAGACTTTAGAGCATTTGATTGGGCTTGGCATCAGGAACAGGAGTCCAGCACAATTTCCTAGGTGTGTCCTACGTGGTATACATACACATGCGGTAACTTACGCAAACAAATTACCCGGTGTTGACTGACCCCTGGTTGGTCTTACTAGAGTTCGCCCCTGGTATATGTTTCTTCGACTAGCATCATCACTGATGCCTTCCATTCCGATCGCAAAAATATTACTCCCTCCGTTTCTAAATATTTGACGCCGTTGACTTTTTTAAATATGTTTGACCGTTCATCTTATAAAAAAAATTTAAGTAATTATTAATTCTTTTCATATTATTTAATTTATTGTTAAATATACTTTTATGTATACACATCCACGGTATCAAAATATTTAGAAACGAAGCGAGTACAACTTTTGCTCAAGCAAATTCACTCGTATCGACTTGACAGCTAGCACGACCTTTCTGTTATTCTGTGACTACTGATACTATTTTGTCCTCCCACGATCTGCTTCTTGCAGCTGATCGATGAACTAGGCTGTGGCTAAAGTAGGTGTGCCTTGTGCAATCTTCAGAGTGTGTTTTGCTAGGTGTGCTTTCTTCCATTTAACTACATGCCAAGACATGGTGACTGAAATGGGCTGCTTTCTTGTTCAACAGGTGGTGTTGCCTGCTGACAGGTATATGTTTATATGAAGTTGCAGCATAAAGCCATGTCATTTCCCTTCTTAATTTGACATGTCAGATGGTGCTTTGGTACTTCACATAGACCTGATATTTCTATCCCGCACAAATAGTTTCCCCTTTTCATTGTACATCTGATCAATGAAATTCAGGACATCGATCCAGTCCACATATGATAATTGCAGCACGCGTATCAATTTGAGTCACGGATCAAAAGTTACCTGTATTTTACTATCAGCTTGTTTTACTATCAGCTTCTTGGTGGAAGCTTTTAGGCTGATGGTAATACATACCTACCCCAACGATTAAACTGCGGTCAGACCGTATGCCCACGCTACTAGGAAAAGGATTTTCCCAGACGGTGAAAAAGGATTTTCGCGTGTGGATGGGCGGCCGGCACGCACCAAGAGGTTTGGGAAAGTCGTGATTTTTGCGTGCAGGTGGCGCACCCGCATGCGGAAATCGCATTTTTGCGTGCGGGGTGGTTACGTCGTCCGCACGCGAAAATAAAAATCCAAAAAAAAAAAACAAAAATCGCAAAAAAATCGAAACCCTAGCCGCCGTTGTAGCCATAGCCGCCGTCGCCGTCGTTGCCGTTGCCGCCGCCACAGCTCATCTCATCGTCACCGTCGCCATAGCTCGTCGTCGTCGTCGCCGTCGCCATCGCACTACGATCCCGGCCACCTCGTCGTCGTCGTCGCCGCCGTCACGCGAGGGAGGTCGGGAGAGGGGAGCCACCGCCGGATCCGGGCGACGGAGGGCGGGAGAGGGGCCCTGCCGTCGGATCCGAGTAACAGAGAGGCGGAGGCGGAGAGGCGCCGCGCCGCCAGATCCCGGCCGGCCACCTTGTCGTCGTCATTGTCGTCGCCGTCGCGGTTTCCGTCGTCGCCGTCACCGTCCGAGCCCGCCCGCCCGCCGCCGCTGTCGCCGGATCCAGGCGGAGGGCGTTCGTCTGCCGCCGCGCGCACGCCCCTTCAGCCCGCCGTCGAGCCCGCTGCTCCCGGTCGCCTGCTGCCGCGCACGAGCCGCCGCTCCCCCAAGCCCACCGCGACCGCTGCCGTGCGGTGCGGTGCTGCCGGCCGTGCCCGGGAGTGAGAGAGAGAGAGAGTGAGAAAGTATAGAGAGGTGAGAGATATAAAGGATAAGGATGAGAGATAGAAAGGATAAGGATATGGGTCGATGAGATGAAATTTTGGAGATATTGAACTATATGCCACTTTTAGATGTGGCAATTAACTATTTGTCACTAGACCCACATGTCATAGACACATGTGGACCCACATGTCATTGAGATAGGTGTGGCAAATAGTTAATTGCCAAATCTAAAAGTGGCAAATAGTTAAATGCCCCGAAATTTTGAAGTACTGAGGAGGTGAAAGAGGAGGAAGGATAAACTTGTAGACAAGTCTTTAAGAGGCCCGCACGCTAAAATGGGAGGCGGATTTTTGTGTGCGGACGTAAAAATGATCCGTCTGTAAACTAAATATATAGCTTTTCGTCCCGGAAAATTGTTTTTCTGATCCGTACAAATTTTTGTACCACCATACACATGTATTTTATTTAGAAAATATGGTTTGAGTTTTTATACTTAATATTCGAATTTTTTACTTTATTGTGTTTTCAGTCTCTACAATTCTGACTTTTGAAGTGGCCCGATATATTGCAGTTAAACCATGCATATAACAAGCCCTTCGTCCAAGTATATAGTACTGATCTGCAGAGGAGGGTTCTCTGATGTGAACATAGACAAGCTTTGCAACAAGGTACCTTTAGCTAAACTGTACAGGGTGATGTGTTCTCTTGGAGAAAACAGACTAATTCAAACTGAAATCCTGATACATGGGAACATAAATCTAGCTAATTATTGAAGCCGTTAGGCTGGGCAAATATCCTTAAGGAAGGCCGTGCTGACAGCAAACTGGACTCTCTCATGTTTATGAACTTGGGTGCTGTCGTAGCAAATTTCTAGACCTGATAACTAGTAAGTGGCGACTCAAATGCATGCAACCTCTAGTCTGATCTGAATCCAAAATAACCCGTCTTATGGCTATGGGGGTGTTTAGATACAGTGGTGTAAAGTTTTGGCGTGTCACATAGAATATTATATAGGATGTCGCATAGGGTATTTGGTCAGTAATAAAATAACTAATTACAACATGCCAGCATCCTTCAGCTGAAGCAAAGAGCTAAAGTAGTTGTGTTGGGATACCCAGTGCCTTCCATTCCAACAACGCATGTAGTTGCTTTTTTTTTTAAGACTGGTCACCGGGGGGCGAAATGTCCACCTAAATATATTATACAGAGAAGAATATATAGAAGCATCACGTGAAAATTATGGGTACCCCATACATAGAGGTAAAGAGATAAATTGAGAAGCTTTGACGGTTGCCACGTGCAATATAATTACCCCGTGTTGACGCCACACGGTCCTCTGTTATTCCAATTCGTAGAATTACTCTTGTGTTATCTCTGCCTCGCCGCTGATGAACTATATATCTAGGCAACAGCTAGCATGGGCACAAATAAGAGACAGCCAACCTGCAAGGCACCAATAATGTGTTGTGCAGGCTGTGAGCTATTCTGGTTTGAAAATTATTTGAACCAGCTACCTAATTTGATGCTGCATATTATTCTTTTAGGTCGGTGTCTAAATTATGACTGACAACTGTTTAAATTGGACATTGAAACAAAATTATTCTATTAGGAAAGTTTCAGATTCTTTGGACGTCAAGAATCTGCTGGGGCCACAAATTTGATCAACTAGCAGCCTACTCCCTCCATTATAAAAAAAATAAAAAGATCAATCTAGGATAGGATAGGATGTGGCCTATCCAAGATAATAAATCTAGACAAAACTATATCCAGGTTTATTGTCATAGAATAAATCAAATTATATCCTAATTTACTTTTTTTTATGGAGGGAGTACTTCTGTCACAAGGAGGAATATATCATTAAATAAACTAGATGATACCACGCAACGTTGGTGCTTAAATTCTAAGTGGTATAACGTAAAGATTGCAGTAAGATGGTTGGTGTTATTTTGACCAAACATGCAGTGCTTAATTTTACAAACAGTCAATGAATGATCACATTTGATAAAAAAAAGCATGCAATGAATTTATTAACATGTAGTCCTCCATTCCAACTGTAGCTATTTTGTAATGGCGGAAGTAGTAATGATGAGTCTTATTAAAACATACTCCCTTCGTATTTTAATGTATAACGCCGTTGACTTTTTAACCAACATTTGACTATTTATCTTATTCAATTTTTTTATGCAAATATAAGAATACTTATGTCATGCTTAAAGAACATTTGATGATAAATCAAGTCACAATAAAATAAATGATAATTACATAAATTTTTTGAATAAGACGAAAGGTCAAACGTTTATCAAAAAGTCAACGGCGTCATACATTAAAATACGGAGGGAGTAATTGTTTGTGAGAGTTTCTTTTAATGATGTGGGCACCAAGCCACCTAGTAGTCTACTGAGATCAACGATTGAGATTACCCTTTACCAGCTCTCCCTGCTGTTTCTGCAAAGGGGCCATTCACAGGAGGCCAGCCTTTTAATCCCAAAGCTCAAATGGGCTATAGTGATGCCCAGGCTTGCATGATTAAATTTCATATTATCAGACCGTATCTGAACCTAGTATGCCAACATATTTTTGACAAGTAACAAAACTAGTTTATCTCATACTACTTTAGTGCAAGTATTAGTTAAATAGTATAAACAACAACTTCAAACACTATCTACAGTTAGTCATATTATTATTGCTGCAATGTTTTTCTGACGGACACTATGATTATTACTTCTCTCTGTATGAACCAGAGGCTCCATCGATAATAACAAGCCTATCGTGCAGCTAACATTTGTTTCAATCCTTTCTGATGCATGTTCCTCCATAGCTTTCACATAGCTCTGATGAGAAACCAGATAGAGAGGAATCCTTTCATTATGGTTGCATCTGCAATATCGCTCGTCTTGAAGTTACCTCTATGGCTTGTTCTCAAGTCGTCGTTGCCAACCAACATATTGAGTGATATTTCCAGATAACTCCAATTCCTACATTTCAATGGATTATTTCTACCGTGATTTTGGAGACTGACCGGTAGATGGAAGAATGTCGGGCTAATATGATGGCACAATGGGATGATTCGTCCCTGCATCGATATCTTACTGCCCTACTATCTTAGCTGCGCTCTCTCTCTCTATATATATATACACCAGCTGACGGGAGTTGAGAAAGATAAATTAATTATATGATGTACATAGCCTATATTATATACACGGAGAATAAATCAAAAATATCCATATTCTATGACTATCCTATACTCTCCTTTCTTTTATTCTAATTTGTTATATCAACATACTTATATTAAAATATAATTTGATACTATATTTAAGTCCCACATGTTAGTTGGTAGTGGTGAAGGCAGACTCACTGCCACCACCACTACTAGCTTTTAAAGTAGTAGTGAGGATTACTCTCTTTTGTGCCTTTAGGCCACTCACAGTGCAGTCATTCATAATACCGTTCTTAACGCGAAAAAAGTTATGCCTTATAGGACAAAGCTACACATTGGATACAGTTCTCACAGTGCAAGTAGCTTCAAATGGGTCCTACAGAAATTTGTGATTCAGCCTCTACACTTTTTCATTCACATCCTTCTATAATTTTGAAATTCGTTTTAGTCTAAATTTTTGAAAAAAAAACCCTGGATAGAAAAAATCCATCTCATTTATACACCTACTCTATGGGCCCACCTTATCTTCTCCACCTAACCCACCATCGCTTCATCTCCAGCCACCGCCGCATCTCTCCACCTCCTCTAGCTCTTCTCCAGCCACTGCCGCCGCTGCTGCCTTTCCACCACCGTCGCCTCACCACTGCCACTGCCGTTGCCTCTTACGCCATCGCCGTCGCTAGCACTGTTCCTCCCCACTTCAGTCGACGGTGGCAAGGCTTACGCCAATGAGCTTCTCACCCCTTCGGTCAAAGGAGGGCCGGCTAGCATCCTCTCTCCTGCCCATTTCTTCCGTATCATGTCCAATTCGCCCCTCTCCGCCGCAGATTAGGGTAGCGCAGCGTGGAGCTCGGCATGCAGCACGGCTTGGAGCTCTGCGGCGCGGCATGGAGGAGCTCGACGGTGATGGGCTCGTCTTCGTCGTAGTGGTCGCTTCGCGGCGGCAACGACTGCAGCTCAATGGCAGTGGCTGAGGCCGTTTTGACGATGTCGGCTACAGTAGCTCGACATTACAATGAGTTCAACAGCGACGATGCGCACAACTTGACGCCCAGCAGAGGAGACAACTCGAGGGCCGCGGCTCGCAGGTTCCTGGCCTGGTTGGGTGGGCTCCGTGGACCAACTTTATCTGACGAGATTCGCACGTCATTGTGAAGACTTGAGCGGCATCGGAGAGGCAGGGCCCATGTCGACGTGGAATGTTATCGCCGAGCTGGCTTGGTGAGGCCGAACGCTAGCTCACCGCACTGTAAACGCTGTTAAACGGCAGCCGGCCATGGAGTACTTTACATGCACAACGTACACATCCAGAGCATTCATGGACTATTTTAGTATTTTGGGCATTTGTGCAGGAAAATATTGATGTGCATTAATGAATGTACAATTTGAGATCGAGTAAACTAATCAAATCTATTCTATTCCACGTTATTTGATTAATGTGAAAAATCAAGAACTCAATTTTCGCATGATATACAAACAGTGCAGAGTTGAGAGCAAGGTTGTACGTGATCATATATATTTTCTGACAGTACCGCAGCCATCCTGAAGAGAATTTTTTTTACCACGGTAAAACCTTTTATTCTGACGGTTTCGCACCCACGGGCTTGCTCTCAAGTCTGATAGTGAAATGCAATTTGGGGAGTTGTTACACAAGTTGACTCTCGCAACGCCTATCGATGAATCGATCATATAACACACTTACTTAAATTAGCTTCACTACCAATATTGCCATTTATATATCAACCGCGCCAAATAAATGTAACTTTAATCGGTTGAACAGAAAAATTAAGCTTTTTAATTTTCTGTGATTCACTCGCTACTACAGATTATAGTTATCTATGATGGGCTAGCAGCGATGGGTTGATCAACACTACTCGTCACAACTCAAGTAATATAGACTAGAATTCTTTTACTTAGGATTGCTGAATTCTTTTACACCGATGAGCAATCTATGTAACTCAAGATTGCTGAATTCTTTTACTTAGGATTGAGCTCACGTCAAAGGGCATATAGCCTAGAAGTTACATACCAAGCAGTATATCTAGTTCTTGGGTTTGACTCCCCAAGCACTAATACAAAAATGCAAAAAAGAAGCATTGTAGGTACCGGAAATACTAGAACCGGCACCTATAGTGCTTTGTCCATAGGAGCACAGACCTATGGGGCGCTATTTTCATGAACCGGCACCTATGTAACCTCAAAGGTAGGTGTCGGTCGCTATTGAAAAAGGGCACTTATGTGGCCTGTCCCATTGCACTTATTGGTGTATTTTTATGAAAAAAAACCATTACAAACAATATATATAGTGTTTTTCAATATTGGCACCTAGTATATATTATAGGTGTTGGTTTTTTTAAATAATCTGACACTGACAACAGAGCCGAACCAAACCACTGGCTCTACCTCTCTCTCTCTCCCAAATCCTATCCGCCACACACCTCAGTCTCTCCGCCCCACACATTCTCCCCTCTCTCTCTCTCTCTCTCTCTCTCCCCTCTCTGGCATGGCCGGTTGGCGAGCAACGGCGCTCAGCGGGCAGCCACCCCTCGGCAACGGTGATGGTGACGCATGGCGAGTGGCGGGCAGTGATGACTCTCCTTGCACGGTGTCCCCTCTTCTCAGACTCCCCCCTCACTTCCTTCCCTCTTCCTCTTCCCTGGCCTCCCACCGGCAGCCGCACGGCGGTATCCTTCCTTCCATCCATCACCATGGGGTGGCCGTGAGCTCAAGGCGGCTAAATCCGAGGTAGGGTGTCGAAGTGGTGGGGAATGTCGGGCGGGATGACCGCCATGTTTTGTGATTTTGTTGTGATTTATTATGCCAATTGCTGCTGGCGATGTTCTTGGATTTGGGCTCTATGTCCTTGATGTCAATCGATCTGTACGATGAGCCGATGCTTCGAGTGGTCCTTTTTTTTCTTGTCGTACTCTTCGAAGGTGTCAATTATGGAACTGGCACTAATGAACATGTGTCATCTGTGTCGATTTTGAATCCGACACCAATAGATTTTGAATCCGACACCAATAGCCAGTTCCCAGCCGGCACCCTAATGATGTTTGGTAGTAGTGATGGGAGAAAATTTTATGCCTAGTTAAAAAATGTCACTTGTTGCCCCCTTGTCAAAACACGTGTTAAGAATCAACCTAAGGAGGACGGGCCCTTGTGTATGGGGCAGGGCTTCATAGCACAGGTTAAGGACCAATCCATTGGGTGTGGGTCAGCAAGTGGAGGGCTTGGGTTTGTGGCTTTTCTCGTCCGATTTGGTTGAGATTTCTCCTTCTTTGTGAAAAACTGTGGGGGGTAGTCATTCCTCCACTGATCTAATTTTTTTTAGATTGGGCTCACATGCACCTCGTGTATCACCACTATACTATATATGCATAAATGTGCCTGAAGTTCTTTGTTTCAATTTCCTTACCTCCAAATTGTATGGTTTGGATGTGTAAAAAATTCACAATCCAGTCATGTTGTACAAAGGCATTTTAGGTAAATCGGAGTAATTAAGGATATTGCAGTGCAACTAATGTATTCGTATATATATTGCCGGCGCTCAAACATCTTGTGCACTTGAATGATGGACTAGTACACAATATACATATACTAGTGCACAGCGTACTGCTTACAACAGAAAATGAAATAACTTGCCAGCTCCAATCACGAATACATGTGCCTGCCATAATGGTATGGAGGCAGATGAAAACAGAACAGGTCGTAAACCCTAGCAAAGGGCTATCCGATTGTTTCATCTCTGGAACCTACATCCCTACTTCAGCACCAGTGGGTTGTGTAACTAACCTTGTTCCTGAGTCGCACATCCTTCGCATATTTTGATTCCTCACGTCTCCCCATCCTAAAATTGTAGCTATAGAGAAAAGGATCTGCATGCACTGGTGAAGAAGACAACATATTGCTTGGTGAAACTAGACTGAAAACCTGCTACGTATATATGCATGTTTATGTACCGTCTTCTGTGCGAGTTGATGCAACCAGGAAAAAATGAAAGCCTATCTCTCTCATACCACCGAATTGTGTCATCTTAAATTGTGTCATCTAAGCAAGCCAACATTCCAACCGTCACGGTTCGAAAACAAACAAGATAAGCCTAATTGCCCCTTTTTCTTAGGCCTCTTGAGACTGAATCTTTGTTTAGATGGCCTCACCATTGGCATTTCTTGTACACTTCCAATGCATGTCCTATAGACTAAATAAGAAATAAAGATTTGGACGACTGTGAATTGATCATCTCCTGTGCAAAGCCTTTTGGTTACTTGGGCCGCCGCCAACAACGACACGTCAAGCAGGAGTGTCTTAAGGCTTACCATCATAAGTCGCCACACAATTGCTATTGTCTCACAGTGGAACTACCTCTGGATCATGTCTTAGCCACAGACAAATCACCTAACCAGCCAAGAGACGATTTGTGAGCTGTTGTTTCAACTGATTTCCACATGCCTCCTATCCCTATGCTGTTTGGGCTACCAACAATGGACGAGCCAGCCCCAACAGCTCTGAAGCCATCTTCACTCTTCCTCTTTGGATGCGTTCTCAGTTGGATCTCTCGGTACATATGCATCCTCGGTGTATATATGCACGTCCGCCACACAGGCATGTGCTACATTTCAAGGAGAGGCCTGCTTGGTTCTTGTATTTAGTTTGAGCCATAAGTAGATTATCTCTGTGTAACGGACTGAGATCAAGTGCACTGTTTACTAGGAGTGGAAGATAAGAACTATATACGATCCTGGCCATCTAATTTCATCTCCAGCCAACATTATAGATCATAGTGAAAGACAGAGCAGAACATGCATGTTTATACCATGGTAAGGAAGAAAATAGTACTTTTTAGGCTCCTCATATTAAAGATGAAGTTAAAAGATGCCTTAGGCCCCGTTCGATCTCCTGTCTGGGAGATGGATTTTGGTTGCATGTAAAACAAGAATTGTCTTTACCACATGATTAATTAAGTATTAACTATTATAAATTTGAAAAATGGATTTATTTGCTTTTTAAATCAACTTATATGGAAAAACTTTTTTAAAAAAATGCCCCATTTAACAGTTTGAAACGCGTGCTAACAGAAAACGAGGAAGTTGAAGTTTGGAGTTGAGGAATATACCTAGTCCTAAGTGGATCAATCTAATATTCCTGTAAATCATCTTCCATGCAAGAAGCACTCAACTAGTTATCTTCTCTTTGTGAACCTCTATACCTTCGCGAACAATCGTTACATACTCTGTCTCACTATCCATATGAATTAATGTATATACATAGACTTTTCACTTTTAGTTATTGCCTTGTAACAAGGCGTGAAATTGTAAAGTTTTGAGTTGCTACCTGTGACAGCGATCCAAATCAGAGGGTAAAATATAACATCTTAATTCTAGTGATCCTGAATAACTGCATTTTACTCTGTAATTTCCGTCCAGTTTCCCTTGTTTCATGCAATGCAGTCCCTGCACTGGCAGGCAGCCAGCACCTCGGCATGACTTCCACCACTTCATAGTGATCTCAATTACATATTGCCTCAATAGTGATGCGTATGTATCATGCATCAGAATGAATCTTACATCGAAATTCAGTCTGTACCTTGCAGAGCAGTGCGATGGGGATTGCTCTTAGTTTCTGATGGCATACGTGCAATATATGTGCAATTCTAACCAATGCTAAGTATCTAGTGGTCTTGCAAGTCAGGAATTCACATTCAGAAATGTAAAATGGGAGTCAGCTGATAGAATTGATTTTGCGACTCCTATTCACCAAATGTTATGAGGAGCCCATTCTAGAGAAGCCGATGTTTCTATGATAGATTCCTGTCCGTAAAACTACCATAGTTGCAGATATGTGCGTTAATAATTCTCTACTGGCACCTTATAGTGTACTGCCCATCACCTGTGTTGTCCTAGCTTTCTACGAAGATCAGTATACAATTGTGTATTTGAAAAAAAAATATCTATTACACTATCAATTTGCCACATTAATTACCTGACCTACCAAGAAAAAAATAATAATTGTCATCTTACCATCTAGGTCAGAACCAGTACAAATAGTCTTGTACAAAATATTTAACATGATTAATGCTGAGTAGCAAACTGTCATGCTATTGGCTTTGGCTCTACGGTTTGGATTTTAGGTATTATTACTTCCAGAACAAATTAAGCAGTTAAGGTCTTCAACAAGAACATCAGTAATTACATGTGAAGTATGTCGATCGGAAGTGAACAAGTCACTTTTCTTGTAACATTTGAACAAGCTGGTATCTCGATGCATGCCTAAGGAAGTATTATACTTAATTAACAACAAGAACAAATGCTGTGCAACAGTGGAACAGGTTGAGCCTAATTAACCTGCTCACTTATGACGCATGCAAGACCCTTACAGAGTGCTACTCTTGCAAAGCTAATTTCCAATGACTCCATACCTACAGAAATTTTGCAGTTACTATTGATGAACATGTAGCATTACATTGTTGGGTTTCGATGAGCAACATCTGCTTGTTTAGTGAGATCACTCGTAGCTCCTAGGAGATGGTATATATGTAGGTACACACCGTAGTTACATGGGAGACACGAATCTTCAAATGAATACACGGCTGATCATCAGCCGCTGATGATCATCCTTAAAAGGTATAAAACTTGGGTTATATTGGTTAGTAATACTGCCATGTAACCATGGTGACCACAGTGAATTGCAGCCACGTTGGGCTCTCATTAGGTGCATCCTTCAAATGTGCATCAAGTAGGACTGTGGGAGTGGAACCTAAGCAAAAGAAGCAGCAGCAATCTCGGGGCCATGCATCTAAATGTTAGTTATTAAGCAAAGTGGATAGCTCGGCAAGAGATTGGTCTCGAGAGAAGTACAAGGTCTCGATAGACTTACGATGTGGAGGCTTCGTGTGCAAAATCACGCATGTGTACGTGGTGGTTTCAATTAGAGGATGATGAGCCAAAGTAGTCAGATCAGGTACGACTAGTTACATTGAGGGGCAAAGACAATCGGATTGAGACATAAGGTGAGTAGACTAGTGGTGATAGGCTGGTCAGGTCGCACATGGAATATATTATCTGGTAAATACATGATATATCTGAGATTCCATGAAAGGTTGAGATATATGGAATTAGAGCAGAGCTGAAGTGGAAGAGCAAACACTATCATAAGAGCTGTTCTTCCAACTGATTTCGCCATGCCTCCTATCCCTATGCTACTTGGGCTACCAACAATGGACGAGCTAGCCCCAATAGCTCTGAAGCCATCTTCACTCTTCCTCTCTGGATGCGCTCTCAGTTGGATCTCTCAGTATATATGCATCCTCGATGTATATATACGCATCTGCCACACAGTCATGTGCTACATTTCAAGGAGAGGCCTCCTTAGTTCTTGTATTTAGTTTGAACCATAAGTAGATTACCTCTGTGTAACGGATTGAGATCAGGTGCACTGTATACTAGGAGTGTAAGATAAGAGAACTATACACGATCTTGGCCATCGAATTTCATCTCCAGTTAGCATTGTAGATCATAGTGAAGCTAGGACACAGCAGATCAAGCATTTTACACCATTGTAAAGCAGATAATAGTATTTTTTAGGCTCCTCATGTATAAAGATTAAGTTAAGAAAATTTAAGGTTAGTCTAAGTGGATCAATCTAATATATATTCTGGTAGATAATCTTCCACACAAGAAGCACTCAACTAGATATTTTCCCTTTGTGAACCTGTATCCCCTCGCGAACAATCGTTACTCACTATCCATATAAATGTGTATGCATAGGCTTTTCACTTTTGGTTATTGCCTTGAAACCAGGCGTGAAATTGTGAAGTTTTGAGTTGCTATTTTTTACACGAACGCGCAAAAAGATTGCACGTCAATAGATTAGAAGGAAAATGAGTTGCTACCAGTGACGATGTTCCAAATCAGATGATAAAATATAACATTTTGATTCTAGTGATCTTGAATAACTTCATTTTACTCCGTCTTTTCCATCCAGAATCCATTGTTTCATGATCTCTAATGCAATTCTGCACCGGCTAGTAGCCAGCACCTCGGTATAACTACCACCACTTCCTAGTGGTCTCAATTAAGGATTGACTCAATAGTGATGCCTATGTATCATACATCAGAACGAATTTCACATCACAAATTCAGTCTGTACGTATCTTCTAGGGCAGTACCATGGGGATTGGTGTTAGTTTCTGATGGCGTGCGTTCCATTCTAATCAATGATAAGTATCTACTCGTCTTGCAAGTCAGGAATTCACATTCAGAACTGTAAAATGGGAGTCAGATGGAATTGATTTTGCGGTTCCTATTCACCAAATGTTATGAGGAGCCCGTTCTAGAGAAGTCAATGTTTCTATGGCAGATTCCTATATGTCAAACTACCATATTAGTTGCAGATATGTGCGTTAATAATTTTCAACTGGCACCTTAAATCGTATTGGCCATAGCCTGTGTTATCCTAGCTTTCTACGAAGATCAGTGTACAGTTGTGTATTTGAAATAATATCTATTACACTATTAATTTGTCACTTTAATTAATTACCATCTAAGTCAGAAACAGTACAAACAGTCTTGCACAATATATTTAACGTGATTAATGCTGAGTAGCAAACTGTCATGCTATTGGCTTTGGCTCTATGGTTTAGATTTTAGATATTATTACATCCAGAACAAAATTAAGCAGTCAAGCTCTTTCAAGTAGGACATCAGTAATTACATGTGAAGTATATCCATTGGAAGTGCACTTGTCACCTTTCTAGTAATATTTGAACAAACCGGTGTCTCGATGCATGCCTAAGGAAGTGCTATACTTAACAACTAGAACAAACACTGTGCTTGAGTGGAACAGGTTGAGCCTAATTAACCTGCTCACATATGATGCGTACAAGCCCCTTACAGAGTGCTACCCTTACAATGCTAATTCCTAATGACTTCCATACCTACAAAAAATTTGCAGTTACTATTGACGAACATTTAGCATTACATTGTTGGGTTTCGATGAGCAACATCTGGTTGTTTAGTCGGATCACTCGTAGCTCAAAGGAGATGGTATATGTAGGTACACACCGTAGTTACATGGGACACAAATCTCCAAATGAATTCACGGCTGATCATCAGCCGCTGATGATCATCCTTAAAATTTATAAAACATGGGTTATATTGGTTAGTAATGCTCCCATGTAACCATGCTGACTACAATGAATTCGCAACCACGTCGGGCTATCATTAGGTGCATCCTTCAAATGTGCATCAAGTGAGAGTGGAACCTAAGCAAAAGAAGCAGCAGCAATGTCAGGGGCCAGGCATCTAAATGTTAGTTATTAAGCAGAGTGGGCGGCTCGGCAGGACATTGGTCGAGAGAATTACAAGGTGGTTCAATAGACTTATGGTGCAGTGGCTCGTGTGTAAAATGTCGCATGTGTACGCAGTGGTTTCAGTTAGAGGAGGATGGGCCAAGCAGTCAGATCAGGTATGATAGGATAGACTGAGGGGCAAAGACGGTTGGATTGAGACATAAGGTGAGTAGACTAGTGATGACAGGCTGGTCAAATCGTATATGGAATTACCTGGTGAATACAGGATATATCTGAGATTCCATGAGGAGTTGAGATGTATGGAGTTAGAGCAGAGCTGAAGTGGAAGAGTACTAAACACTATCATAATAATTTCTTCTAGTGATTCGAGGTGATGGTGAACATTTCTAGTTATCATGAGCTCAGTCTAAGGATGCGGAAAGCATGGATGTTGTAATTATTAGCTCAGTTCTCCTTATGTCTGGTGGGTTTGATTTGTCTTTTTGGTGATGATATCGGTTATCTTATCATGGATCAGATGAGACCAAATTTAAGATAGAAAATGAAGATGAACATGGTTTTCAAGGAGTCTGGCTTGTGTTTGTTAAGGAGAAGTCCAATTTCAGATGACAAGATGACTATCGGTGATAGGAGAGACTGTAGAGCACTGTTATAGGTAGAGTCCATATGAAGAAGTTACAGGGATAGCAAAGTCTCTTGTTGGACAACTTGCAGTGAAGATGTAAAGAACACAACCCAAGTCTACAAGATAGGTGGATCAGCACAGTGAATCTACTACTTATGTATTGTGTATTGAATGAAGGGTTTAGAATCCATATTGGAATAATATTTATAAATAATGGAACTTCGAAATTAGAAGAATACGGAATTTTGAAACAGCAGTCCAGAGTTCATACTGAAATACAATATAGAAATAAATAAAATTCAAAATTAAAAAAATAATCGCTATTATGTATATGCAATACAATATAAATATTACACATTGGTTAGATTGGTTAAGTTTGTACAAAATTTTAAATTATGTTGTCATTTCAATATATTTTAATAATAAAATGTAAGATATATATATATATATATATATATATATATATAATATTACATGAGGAAAATATATGATGCTAGCCGTGGAATCTGCGTGGGCCGCCATGCTATTTTTTTTTTTTAAAAAAAAGAAAAACCTTTCTTCCTATGTGTAACCATGCAAAGGCCCTCCTACAATAGACATCTCATTCAATCCCTGATGTTTTTTGAAATACCATGTGAAGATGACAAAATTCCAATTTGTGCCCGCCTGTACTGCAAAACCTACAATTATGAGGGTTCCTATGCAAAAGGGCAGACTTTACCATGGCGCTGCAATATTGGTAGTATAATATGTTTTTCTACTTCGGAGACAGCTCTGCTTTACTTTGTTTGATGTTCACAGCACAATATTGCAGTAATAAACTCTTATAGCTTCGCTGGGAACTATAGGTATTACAACCACAATTACAAAGCTCTCAATGCCTTCCACCTGATCAATGACTAAAGGAGTAACATCATTCAAACTAAACATTGACACTCTATCCATGCACCAGCTGCAAGAACCCTGCTCCACGGACAAGCGTGAATCTCTCGTTCGGTAGCAGAAACATGGGATGCGCTAGGCTCGCAGCAAAGAGAAGGTCAGCCTAGTGTTGTGGAGGCAAACACATGCACGGCGCTCCCTCTAGCTGCCTTCTCTGAGTGTGCTTCTGTAGAGGGGTTCAGAGAACTCGCTCTGGTTCAAGCTCATAGTCAGGCAGAGCGACCCCAATATGCAGGGAAGGGTCTGATCATGAGGCAGCTGAATAATTTCTGATGCATCACATGCCTAGAGCCCTAAACATAGTTCTTCTGTATATTAAAAAGATGGATTCTTCCGTATGGATGGTGCACGCACACAATCAATCGATCGCCTTGTACTTCTCTAATTCTATGCTTTGTACATATCTACGGATATACCCACCCTGGTTCTCTACCTCCCACTACCATTTCTGTGGTTGTCTTTTTTGGCCTGTCACTGTACCTACACAACGTGCACCGGTGTCTAGGTTAACATCATGCGACAACATTGAGTTCAAACAACGAGAAGGATATATTCCCTTGTCATATGTACTTGACATTTTGGATAAAATCCATTCAAACTTGTTAAACTTTCACCATCAGTTATATTTAATTATAGTGTGAGCATGGTTTTTATGGAGAACACATTGATATCTGATAATATGATTAGATTTATAAACTAAAAAGTATAGTCAAAGTCGAACCGCAAAACGAGACAAAGGACAAATATTTTATAGCACTAGGATGTATGGCGCACAAGCAGTGGGCTCAAATTGCCGGATGCCGGGAGCGAGGCCAAGCACTACACCATGTCCTAAAGTACACAAAAGAACATCTAGCAGCAAATGCCACGATCCGTGTCATCTCATCTGTCGGAAATCGTTAATGCAGTTTTGTCCCATCTCCCATACGCCTTCTATTCCTATTTGCTTAAACCAAAGTGATTGGCGCATCTCGTCTGTCATCGGAAAGTTTTGCTCTCAATCCCCAAGAGACATCAGTGTGGGCTGCCATTATTCTCTGGTGTCACTGCTACCATGGTCTGGATTCCTTTTACAAGCATAGCACTATATTGGTTGCGACGGAAAAACATGTATATAATACATTTTTTTAGTAAAATGAAAGATAGTTTCTATTACATTTGAAGTAACATGACACTAAATGAGCCAAGGTATGCTGGGATTTCTTAAACTTATTGTCGAGCTGCGACGTGACAACTGTTCAATGCTAAAAGGGTAATTTTACCGTCCTTAAGAAGGTATTGTGGGTACCATATTTTCTAGTGTAAAATGTGGTACCTCTAAATACCAAGTATCTTTAGATACCAAAATTTCTAGTATAAAATCATGGTACCTCCAGGTACTTAAGGGCTATAAAAATTCTCATGCTAAAAAGGTAACAATTATATTGTACACCCACCACCACAAAATAAGTTGTTGGGATTCAGATTAACATTGAGAGAAAAATATCACAGTGTTCGATATTAATAGGAAAGTAGTATCGATCAGTTATTAGTAGGTTGGTAAGCTGTATTAAAGAGTTAAAATTTATCGATTTGTGGATCGAGGTAGGTCACGAGATAGAAAAGGGGAAGTTATTCTGGGAAAAATATTAGAGGCTTGAACATTATTTTAGGGTGGAGGGGTACTACTTCTACTTCCTCCAGGCTAGATGCAAATTTATCCTGCAACGATAAAACTGTTCACATATGTTTATGACGGTAGGTTCTTCATTACATGGTGCTTTCTTTTGCTTGCTTATTTCCTCTGTTTTACATTTATAATAAATTTTATGCTTTGATTAGATTCTTGTATGGATCCATCTATTTTCTACATATATGTGTCCAATCATATGGATGGTAGTAAATCTATATGAGAGATATATACACCAAAATGTCTTATGATGTAGAACTGAGGTAGTACGTATTTACAGTGCTCAATGCTTTTGGCTTGGACTGCTAGATCGCAAGTGAAATTGAGGAAGAGATTTGCTGCTCGTGCTAAATTTATATTAAATCTGTCCTCTTATGATATGTCTTGCTACAAAACTCTGCTGCTGTTCCTCAATCTTTTACTAACTGTCGTATCTGAGCTACATGATATAATTGGCCTGGTTTTGGATGTTGAATCACGATCCTTGTGTCATGAGGAAGCTAAGCTTCAATTTGTGCTATTGCTGGCCGACGAGCAGAGACGATGATCATTTGCTTGGTCTGAAGAACCTGCTTAGCTCTCAGCGGTGTGGTACATTGGTGGACAATTGGGATGAGAAACCCATTTGTATCTATGCTTCCTGGCGCTGATTTGCCTCCCAGATCAAGGTAATCACAAGAAGCAGAGTGTAGTGGTGCACCCGATGCCTCTCAAACCTACCACGCATGGTGCACTGTTGCCCAGGTTAGTCTGAGGTGCAAAACTAGTCATCGCGATCGATGCTTCTGGTTGGCAGGCTATTCCATTCCATCTCTTTACTATTGATTTTAACCAGCTAGCTAGCTAGCTCTGAGCTGTTCGTGTGTGGGTGACTCTGGGGGCAAACCAAAGATTAGATCATGACCTAGACCAGCCCATTATAACTTAGGCCGTGAACATTAAGTACATAGTGGAGAAATATACCTCGTAGTGGATGTTGATTCTGGGTGACCCCGAGGCCTAGGTCCACCCTTAGGTGACTCTCTTTTATGTTAGCTCACATTGCTCTTGACGATAGCAGAGTGGTTTTCTAGTGATCTCCGTCGATAGAACAGTAACACCAATATTATTATTAGTACAACTTATGTAAGCTACTGATTAACGAGTTCTACCTCTATTAGAAAAATTTTTTTTTTTTCTCAATAGTTACAGTGGCTGTGTGAATATATACCGCCTATACATTAAGAAAATATACAAAGTTTAACCTAGTATTCACTTTTTTGCTTATCTGTTTCTTTTAACGAGGGTCTATGAGTACTAAGTAGTAAACGGTCTCATGGTACTAATTAACCGAGTCATATTTATCATATTCAGATTTATTCATTGAGCAAAAGGTTAAGCTTGAGCTCATCTGTCTAATTAACCTCTATCATGAAACAATATAATATGGTAAAAAAATAATCACAGCAGCTGCACTGTGTTATTCGGAATAGTGCACCAACATATAGGTAAAAGTAGCAGAACATGCACCGGACCAACCGCAGATAGGACCAATGGTTCAGAACAACAGGCTGCAGCACGTCGTAGCTCGTACGCGGCCGACCGATTTCCTACTCCGCCCATGCCTAAGAAACCATTAAGGCCGGGTTCGAATTTTCTTTTGTCCAACCTCTAGTTTCTAGTCTCACGCACATTCTTCAAACTACTAAACCATATATTTTTTATTAAAAATTCTATGAAAAAGTTGCTTGAAAGAATCATATTAATCTATTTTAAAGTTTTTTTAACTAGTACTAAATTAATCATGTTCTAGTGAGTTACCTCGTTTTCCGTGCAGAAGAGAGGTTTTTAGCGTGGAGCAACAAAAAGAGTTCGTCACGTCCATTTTTGGTTAAAATGTGACAGCGGCTCTATACGACAAAGTTAGCTTTACATGTATCCCACAATATTGTAGTATTCTTTTATGTTACTTTACTATATTATTGCTACTCAATTATTATCGCAGATTCTATGCGCTACGTCTTTTTATTTTTCTTTTTCTCCAAAGTACTTTCTTTTACTGCATCGTTTATAACACTTGTTATAACTTTCCCTCTGTTTTTTATAAAAATATAATAACATTTTTATTGTCTACGTATGTATACAAAGTTATATCTAGATACATAGTAGAATATTTAATTTATTTGTTTATTTTTTAAAATATTTAATTTATTGCTAGTAGTAATAATAATTGAGTTCTACGCTAAATCCAGTAAGTCCTCGACTTATAAGAAACAAGACCACATCAAATTGAGTCCTCTTTTTTTTTTTTTAGGAAAAGAGCTTTCCATTAACTTAAGGACTCAACGTAATTGCTGGCCACCAAGTCCTCCATGCCCGGAGGCATACTGTCCCATTGTTTGACAGTATTATGAGGACATATACAACCCAAAGGTGCTAAAGCATGCGCTACTTTATTACATTCTCTTCGCGTAAAAACAAAAGAACAAGAGATGAAACTACTCCCGATCAGCTTCTTCAATTCATAAATCAAACCTCCCATACCTGCAGGTCTGTGATCGTCGGTATCCATTGCTTGCTTCAAAGTCATGGAATCAGTTTCCAAGACTACATGACACATTCCCAGTGCACTCGCGGCCGTAGCTCTGGCCAAGCACGCCACTACTTCTGCCTAGAAAACATCCAGAAGGTGAGATAACTTGCCCGCACTTGACAGAATTACATCTCCCTCAGAAGCCCGAATAGAGTCCTCTTTTTTCAATAAACAGAATGATATCCATGCAAAGGTTCTACCAGTCTTCATAGGTCTAACGGGCCGGGGTGTGGCTTAGGAGAGCCAGCATGTTCAACTGGAGCCAGATGCGTATTTTCCACCACAAGAAGTTATCTGAGAAAAAGATTATATGCATATACTTTATACATAGAACATTGTACGTATAAACTTTGGATATGGAAAAATCCCTATGTAGAAACATTTGTATCCATATCGGAATACGATTCCGAATCAAAATCTGACATATATAACTTTTGGATGTATAAATATTCGTTGTATCAGCTTTTAGACGGAACCACGCAGTTGAAAAAAGGAATGTCGTGGGGCCCAATCGTTCTCGCGTTAAGGAGGTCTAACGCGACACCAACCATGTTCGGTCGCATAATTTTTTTTTTAGAAATAATACTTTTTTAAATAGAGAATTGCAAAAATAGTTGTTGACAGACTAAAATTGCAATTTTATTACCCCATCGAACAACCAAAGTTCGACAGGGGATAAAAAAAGTTAAAAAAGACAATAGTCACTTAGCACCATTGTGGGACAATGTATAAAATTGTGCAAGTAGGACAGAGGCAGGAGCTCTGCCTCTCTCAGATTCCACGTTTCGGTTTATCTGGAATTTGCCTTCCATTTATAGCCGTAAGATTTTTTCATTATTACGATCCATATCATTTTCGAATGAGCTCAGCTTAAATCGTTATTTGAATTTGCTCTTAAAAACTCATTTCAGGTTCTCAGCTTGGTCTTAAAATGGACTTCCATCATCTATGCATTTGCAGTGAAGAGCGTAATATACGAATGCAAGCCAGCCAACCAACCCAACTTCAACACCGATTACCTGTCCAAGAAGAAAAGGAGAAATGGAAGAAAAAAATTTGAATGTTGCAAAAGTCCAGCACTGCAACAAAGGAGGAATCATGAACAAAGTCAGATGCATCAATAGCAAGGGCACTGCAACAGTGCAACTCCACAACTCAACACACTGCTGGAGCTCGCTTAATGGAAAGTTGGAGGCTTCTGATCTTTGAGTAAAAACGAGTTCAAGACAGTCATAGAGTTCTTGAGGTTAGATCTTCTACACTCTCCAACTGATTGCGGTTCATATATCCCCACGAAATTCTGCCCTGTGCTGCTTTCGGCTCAAATAGTTCGAGGTGGAAAGCCGACCCAGCATGAGCGGACGTAGAGTCAGGCTCTGATGCCATTCTAATCGACTCCCGTACGCCTCCTATTCCAAGCATAATACTCCCTCCATCCCAAAATGTTTGACGCCGTTGACTTTTTAAAAAATATTTGACCGTTCGTCTTATTAAAAAATTTAAGTAATTATTAATTCTTTTTCTATCATTTGATTTATTGTTAAATATACTTTTATGTATACATATAGTTTTACACATTTCACAAAATTTTTTGAATAAGACGAACGGTCAAACATATTTAAAAAAGTCAACGGTGTCAAACATTTAGGGAAGGAGGGAGTACCTCGCATGCTAGGGGTTGTCTAGTGCAACCGGCCAATGTAAAGTTGAACTGCTCAACAACTGCAACTAGGCTGCAACCATGAATAACATATACTCTATCCGTCCAAAAATATAACAACTTTTGGTTGGATGGAACATATACTACTACTTCGAATATGGACAGGTGCATAACGTGTTCAGATTCGTATTACTACTATATGTCCCATCCACCTAAAAGAATACTATATTTTGAGATGGAGGGAGTATATATTGTCAGCAAAACACTCTGTACACAAGCGAGATCGTAGCTATCCTAGCTTAACTGACGCTTGTAGGATGATGAACAGTGTACTGACGAACAGAGAAACAGACCAAAGCAGAGTTTTCTTGGCGCTGCTCAACAACCACCGCAGCTTTTCTGATTCTTTCTATTCATACTCCTCATCTTGTGAGGTTGTTACATGCATAACAAACACCAGCTTTGCCGGATCTAACAACCGAACGCGCCATCCCACGCTCCAGACCCAGCTCGGCCACTACAACCGAAAAAACTGCAACTACTTGACCAACTTTGAACAAACTCAGGCCAGCCACAATACAAATGGAATCCAACGCCTATATGCTATTATAATGCAAAGAATTGACTAAAACATGCATGCTAACGACAACTTTATTCTTGGCACCCAAGATTATCTATCATTCTCCCCCCTAATCTGAAGTGTCCTATCCAAACCCATCTTCCTTCGCAATTCCTTGAAACGAACTCGTCCGACAGGCTTAGTTAACAAATCAGCAAGCTAATCTTCAGAACACACATACTCCACTGCAATTTGCTTCTTCTCCACACACTCCCTGATAAAATGGTAGCGGGTGTCAATATGTTTGCTTCTGTCATGGAATACAGGGATCTTGCAAAGATTAATCGCTGACTTGTTGTCAATCATAAGTGTTGTTTGGCCGGGTTCTGCATCAAGCAGCTCAGCAATCAGCCGACTCAGCCAAATACCTTGACAGGCAGCAGTAGTGGCAGCTATGTACTCTGCCTCACTTGATGATAGAGCAACAACTTTTTGCTTCTGAGATTGCCAACTGATCAGGCTTCCACCATACCTGAACAATACACCTGTGGTGCTCTTTCTATCATCAAGATCACCTGCCATATCACTATCACTGAACCCAACCAACTTTGCATTTCCAACTTCTTCTCTTCCATACCAGCAGCCTGTCTTGATAGTCCCTGAGATGTATCTCAGTATATGCTTGACTGCTGCCCAATGTTCACTTGTTGGTTTTTCCATGAATCTACTGGCATAACCAACCGAATATGCCAGATCAGGTCTAGTGTTTACCAAGTACCTCAAGCTGCCAACTATACTTCTATACTCTGTTGGATCAACACATTCTCCAGTGCCTTCTTTACTCAGCTTGAGCCTTGCCTCCATGGGTACTTGAGTGGGATTGCCGCCCTCCATGCCCGTTCTCTCCAGAATTTTTCCTGCATAGGCACTTTGTGATAGAAAAATCCCTTCTCTTTTCTGAACAACTTCCATTCCCAAATAGTAGCTCAGAAAATCCAAATCACTCATGTTAAACCTCTGGTTCATCTGCAACTTGAATGCATCAATCTCCTTGTTCTGAGACTTAGTGATAATAAGATCGTCCACATACACTCCCACTATCAGCTTTGAGTCCCCCAACTCCCCTCACATAAACTGCACTTTCAGTTGCAGATTTATTGAACTTCAAAGACAGCAGTGTGCTGTCCAACTTGGCATTCCAAGCCCTAGGAGCCTGCCTCAACCCATACAAAGCCTTTCTCAGTTTCAAAACCTTGCTTGCATTGGTCTTGTCATCAAATCCAGGAGGTTGCACCACATAAACTTCTTCCTCAAGATCTCCATTCAAGAATGCAGACTTCACATCCATGTGGTGTATCTCCCACCCTTTCTGTGCAGCTAGCGCAACCAACAATCTCACTGTCTCCATTCTTGCCACAGGTGCAAACACTTCATCGAAGTCAACACCCTGCTGCTGCACATAACCTTTGGCAACTAGCCTTGCCTTGTGCTTCACAATTGCACCAGATGGATCCTTCTTCAATTTATAGACCCACTTAAGACCAATGGCTTTGTACCCTGCCGGCAACTTAGCAAGTGACCAAGTCTGATTTTCCTCAATTGATCTCAATTCTTCCTCTGTTGCCCTCCTCCAACATTCATGCTTCTCTGCTTCAACAAAGCTTACTGGTTCTTCAGTAGCAACCAAACACTGATCACTGTAGTCGAAATCCAAAACAGGTTCAGTAGTGGAGTGAATGTCTTGCAATCGGCGATACCTAACAGGGCCTTCATCTGTTTCTGGCGTCACTGAAGTTGGTGGTGTGCAAAACTCCACCCCATCTGGCCCTCATGGTGGTGAGGACAGAACGCCTGTCGACGCTGGAGACGCACCTACCTGCACCAGCGTTCCTGCCTGCTCGCCCGCATCAGCAACAGAGGGTGCCACGGGATTCACAAAGAAATCCACTGTGAACTCTTCTTCTTCAGTCGCCGCATCCTCAGGAGCACGCCACGCCCATGTCGTCGTCTCATCAAAAACGACATCCCGCGACACGCAGACGCGCCGCGCCACAGGGTCATACATGCGATACGCCTTCGACCCCTGTTCATAGCCAATAAAGACCATCCTCGTACCTCGATCGTCGAGCTTGCGCGGGTTCGGCTTCACCGTCTTGACGTAGCCGACACAGCCAAACACCCTAAGGTGTTCGACCGAGGGACGTCGCCCATGCCACGCCTCATATGGGGTCACACCATCCAGCGCCTTCGTTTTTGAGCGAGTCAGAACGTACACCGCCGCCACAACAGCCTCCCCCCAGAACAGCACCGGCAGCCCAGCCGCCTTGAGCATGGAGCGCGCCGCCGCGACGACGGTCTGATTGCGCCGCTCCACGACTCCGTTCTGCTGCGGGGAGTAAGGAGCAGTGAGCTCTCGCCGTATCCCGCGATCGGTGCAGTAGTCCATGAACTCCACGGATGTAAACTCTCCTCCTCGATATGTCCTGAGAGCCCACAGCTTTCGCCCGGACTCCAGCTCGACGCCGGCTTGGAACTATTTGATCGCCGTTGCCGCTTCATGCTTGCCAGAGAGAAGTCATATCCACATGTACCGACTCATGGCATCAACAAGGAGTAGAAAGTACTTCCTGCCCCCTGGTGTTGCCGGTGAGATTGGCCCGCACAAATCGCCGTGCACCAGCTCGAGCGCTTCCTGCGCCCTGAACTTGGCTTCCTCCGGGAATGGAGCCCGCCGTTGCTTGCCCGCGAGACAACCATCGCACAATTGATCAATGTGATCAATGGACGAAACGCGCATGCCACCGCCATGCCGTCTCGCCGCCGGCCGCCGCCAAGCAAACAGCGCTCACAACATCAAGTTTGAGTATGTAGAGATAATTTGCATCGCGTTTTACCTTGGCGAGGAGGACCCCATCGGGATCACGGAGCATACACACCCCGCCCCGGATATGTGAGTCATAGCCACGCGCGTCGAGGCGGCCGATCCTGACGATGTTCTTCCGCAGCTTGGGGATGTAGTACACCGAGTCGAGTGACCGGTGCTCGCCGTTCTTGCACTGGAACACCGAACACCACGGTCCCGCGCCCCTGGATCTCAATCACAGAACCATCGCCAAACTTGACAGTGCTGAGAACTCCGGTGTTGAGCTCGGCGAACGCGGAACCTGCGCCAGTCATATGATTTGTGGCCCCGGTGTCCAGGAACCAATCCCCTGTCAGCTCCGTGCCATCGCCATGCTCGTGGTAAAGAACCACCTTCTTCTCCGTCAGATGCACTCCAATGACGTGTGCCATGAGCAGCGTCGGTTCATCCTCGGTGGCCTGCACCAGATTCGCCTCTCCCCGGTGTTGGCGTCGTGGCTTGCGGCACTGCCTTGCATAGTGCCCAAATTCATCACAATTGAAGCACTTTACTTGCGAGATGTCGCGGCTGCTGTTTGCACCAGTGGCCGCCTCTTTGCCCTTTGGCGACCCACCGGGCTTGCCTCGGTGATTCTGCGCGCCGGGCGCGCCCCGACCCTTATTGCCGCTGTTGCCAGAGCCCTCCTGCTCCCGCTGCTTCACACGTGCCTGCCATTGTTCCTCCGTGAGGTACAATTTGCCGCCATCACTTCCCTCCTCATCATCGCTGTAAGAATCCACTATTGACAGCCACCCGACGAGCTCCTCCAACGCCATGGTCTTCACATCGAGCAGCTGCTCGAGAGAGATAGCCACCGGCTTATACTTCTTGGGAACAACGCGCAGCAGCTTCTTGTTGCCGTGTTCATCTTCCATGACTCCACCCATGTCGCGAATGTCCGCAACGACGGCAGTGAGCCGCATCGCAAACTCCTCCGGCGTCTCTCCCTCATTGAATCGCATCGACTCAAATTGACGACGGAAGCCCTGCTCCTTCGCCTCACGCACACGGTCGACGCCGACCCGCATGGTCTTGGTGGCGTCCCACGCCGCCTTCGCCGTGTCATGCTTCGCTAGCCCGCGCAACGTCTCGCGCGGCACCGCCTGAAGGATTGCCGAGAGAGCCGCCCGATCTTCACGAAACTCCGCATAGCTGGGATCGATCGCCATCCACAGCCCCTGCGCCTGCAGGTTGACGCGCATCAGAAGCGCCCAGTCCGGATAATTTGTCCTCGACAGAATCAGGAGATGGGCGGTGTGCCCTGCATCTCTCCCCTGAGACAAGAGTGGAAGTGATGCGCCATCTGCGCCATTCCCCCTGCCGCTACCACTTGAGCCGCCGCGGCCGTTGCCGCTTCCCCCGCCGCTACCGCCACCGCCGCCACGATGGCCAGGCGGTGTGTATGACATCGCCGGATCGTTCCAGTACCGCTCTGATACCAATTGTCAGCAAAACACCCTGTACACACGCGAGATCGTAGCTATCCTAGCTTAACTGACACTTGCAGGATGATGAACAGTGTACGGACGAACACAGAAACAGAGCAAAGCAGAGTTTTTTTTGGCGCTGCTCAACAACCACCGTAGCTTTTCTAATTCTTTCTATTCATACTCCTCATCTTGTGAGGTTGTTACATGCATAACAAACACCAGCTTTGCCGGATCTAACTACCGAACGCGCCATCCCACGCTCCAGACCCAGCTCGGCCACTACAACCAAAAAAACTGCAACTACTTGACCAACTTTGAACAAACTCAGGCTAGCCACAATACAAATGGAATCCAACGCCTATATGCTATTATAATGCAAAGAATTGACTAAAACATGCATGCTAACGACAACTTTATTCTTGGCACCCAAGATTATCTATCATATATAATCATAAACAGAAATCATGCAGTACGTACTGTATATACTAGCAAGCTATCTGGTGAAGGATCGGATATGCCGTGCAGTGTATATATGATGGGCCTTCTGTGGTTTGTTATGTGAGAGAAGATTGGAGATCAAAAGCACGTATGTCCATCGTTTGGTTGCGATCTTTTTATTGGTTATTATTGGCCATCGGAGTTATGGTACGAAAGAGTGAATTAAGGTAGCTTTCATTTAATTGGTAGCTGGACTGTGCAGAGCATCTCATACGTACGGAGTACAAGCATGCATCTCAAGAAGTATATGCCCACAAGGGCAAAAGGCATGCCTAATCCCCGATGCATGAAGCTTAGCTGATCAATGTTGCCAAGCTGGTGGTGACGGACAATTTGTAGTTTATTCTCTAGCTGATTACGGGAATCTATTCTAAACTATGGAGAAGACGTTCCCTTATTTTTTGCATATCACTTAAATAGTTATTAAAAATTCTTTCTCTGTGCGCATGATCCAATCACAAATTAAACCTGCTCTTTATTGCTGCTATTTTATATCGGATGTTTGTTTCTGCTGTTGTTTATAAATCTGTCATACTTATTGTTTGCCAAAATTATTCAACCATAAGCTCATCATACAGTCCTAGACATGTTAAGAGGGACAAATTGTTTGTCATCGATCAATGCATGCGTTCTGTTATACTTGATCCTAGCCACACATGCCATACATACGGATGCACAAACTTTTTAGTTGTTCCAAATAACAAGAAAATAAAATCCCAACCTTATTCCCTTCACTGGTGGAGAAACCAAATTTCGTCGGTCGGCCGAATTCCACAATAGTCCCGGTTGCAATAAAAACCGGGGCTAAAGATGATCTTTAGTCCCGGTTAAAAAGGGTAACGGGCATATTTGATCTTTAGTCCCGGTTCAAATGTTGTCAGGGCTTGTCAGACCCCCTGGGATCTTTAGTCCCGGTTGGCACCAACCGGGACTAAAGATCGTAACTTTAGTCCCGGTTGGTGTTATGAACCGGGGCTAAAGATCCTCATAACACCAACCGGGACTAAAGTCCCACCCCTATATATATATATATATATATGTCTTCTTCCTCCTCCAACTGCCCGAGCAAGCTTCAAAATTTCTTCTAAAAAGAGAGGAGGTCATGCCAGAATTTATTTTGGTAATTATATACAAATTAGAGGTGCCTAAAAGGTTAGCAACTTCATCCTCAAATGTTTTTTTGTCATATTACATTTGGAGCTATGTTTTGCACACATTTTTGTCTCCAAAATTTAGTTGTAAGTTGATGAGAGAGAAAATTTGTGTGGGGAAGAAAGAATATATAGAAATTTAGTTTATTTGCTAAAGAAGGTTTTATAAATAGTTGAGAAGGAAAATATAGTGAAAGTTAATCTTAAATAATAGAAAACAAACTAAAATGAAAATTAAAATGAAAATTAAAAGAAGGACAACACATTAATATTAGTTTAAAACTTTAGAAATAGTAAATAAGAATTATTTGGTGTAATATTTTATAATTTTTATATTAATAATGATATGTCATTATTGTATGACTGTTGAAAGAGTTTGTAATTATTTTATAATTATTGTATGTCTGTTATTATTGTACGAATAATTATTTGTGTACGATTTTTTTCATCTTATGTAGATGGATCGGCAATGGATGTACGCTGACCGGTGGTCCAAAGAGTTTATTGACGGCGTGCATTATTTTTTGAGAGTGGCCGAAGCTAACAGGCATAAGGGTTTTATTTGTTGTCCATGCAATAAGTGTAAGAATCAGAAGGAGTATTCTGCATCCAGGACTATTCATTTCCACTTGTTTGAGTTGGGGTTCATGTCAAGCTATAACTGTTGGACATCCCATGGAGAGCAAGGGGTTGAAATGGAAGAAGATGAAGTGGAAGACGACAATATTCCGGACTTTGCTCAGTACGCTGGATTTGAAGGAAATCAAACGGGCGAGGAGGAAAAGCATGCTGATGGTAACGACGTTGCGGATGATCTTGGTCAGATGTTGCAGGATGCCAAGGAGGACTGCGAAAGTGAAAAGGGGGCCCATAAATTGAACAAGATGTTTGAGGACCACAGAACGTTGTTGTACCCAGGTTACGAGCAGGGACATAAAAAGTTGGATACCACTCTGGAGTTCTTGCGATGGAAGGCTGGTGTTAGTGACAAGGCATTTGGCGATTTATTGAAACTCATCAAGAACATTCTTCCGGAGGGAAACAAATTGCCAAAGACAACGTACGAGGCTAAGAAGATAGTCTGCCCTCTAGGACTGGAAGTTCAGAAGATTCACACATGTCCAAATGATTGTATCCTATATCGCGGTGAGAAGTACGAGAACCTAGAAGCATGCCCTGTTTGCAAAGCACTACGATACAAGATTAGACGGGACGATCCAGGAGAAGTTGACGGGCAGCTAACAAAGAAGAGAATTCCTGCTAAGTTGATGTGCTATTTCCCTATAATACCACGGCTAAGGCGTTTGTTCAGAAACAAGGGGAATGCTTGAATGATGCGATGGCACGCTGAAGAGCGTTAACAGGACAGGATGCTGAGACACCCCGCCGATGGTTCGCAGTGGCGAAACATCGATAGAAAATTTAAATACTTTGGAAAGGACGCACGAAACATACGGTTTGGTTTAAGTACGGATGGCATGAATCCTTTTGGAGAGATGAGCAGCGGCCATAGCACTTGGCCCGTTACGATGTGTATCTACAACCTCCCCCCTTTGCTATGTATGAAGAGGAAGTACATAATGATGTCGATTATTATTCAAGGCCCCAAGCAACCTGGTAACGACATCGATGTTCCTAAGACCACTGGTCGAAGATCTTAAACTGTTGTGGAAGAAGTAAGGTGTCCCTGTGTGGGACGAGGACAAACAGGAGGAGTTTAACGTACGAGCGCTGCTGTTCGTAACCATCAATGATTGGCCTGCACTTAGCAACCTATCCGGTTGATGACACAACTGCTACCAGTTATAATAAGGGGTATCCTCCTAGACAATATCCGGGCAACAATAACAAAGCTATGTTCTTTCATGAACGCAATTTCGCAGAAGGTCATCGATCTGGATAGATTAGAAGCCCTTCAGAATGATGTGGTGCAATGTCTTGTCAGCTTTGAGTTGATATTTCCACCTTCATTTTTCAATATAATGACGCATCTACTTTGTCACCTTGTCAAAGAGATCGGTATTCTTGGGCCTGTGTACCTACACAACATGTTTCATTTTAAGAGGTACATGGGCGTTCTGAGGAAGTATGTTCGTAACTGTGCTCGTCCAGAGGCAAGCATCGCCAAGGGGTATGGAACAGAGGAGGTCATTGAATTCTGCGTAGAATTTATTAAAGACCTTCGCCCAATCGGTGTACCTGAATCACGCCATGAAGGGAGACTACGGGGAAAGGGGACTTTCAGAAGAAAAGCAATAATGACGGTGGACAACAATTTATTCTATAAAGCCCATTTCACAGTTCTGCAACAATCTTCATTGGTGGCTCCTTACATCGAGGAGCACTTGGCTCTAGTTCGTGCCACAAACATCGGTAAGTCCGATGCATTGATTACACGGCATCACATTGATACTTTCCCCGCGTGGCTGCGACAACATCTCATGGGTAACGAGGCGATTAACCAGCAAGTGGCCTTCCTGGCGAGGGGTCCATCTAGCTCGATCGCGACATTTCAGGGATATGAGATCAATGGGTACACATTCTACACGAGAACCCAAGACATGAAGAGCACGAACCAGAACAGTGCCGTTCGTATCGATGCCATGGGACACGATGGTACAACTGGCACGTATTACGGTGCCATCGAGGAGATATGGGAACTTGGCTATGGACCTCTCAATGTCCCTTTGTTCCCGTGTCAATGGGTTAGGTTGACTGGTGGAGGCGTAACGATTGATGACAGTGGGATGATAACGGTTGACCTTAACAAGGTTGGATACTCGGACGAACATTTTTGTCCTTGCCAATGATGTAACGCAAGTTTTTTACGTGAAGGACATGTCTAGCAAAAGAAAGAAGGGCAAAGGGCCTGACGAGCCAAAGCGCCACGTGGTTCTCCCAGGCAAAAGAAAAATCGTCGGAGTAGAGGACAAGACTGACGAGGATTACGATCAGTTTGATGGGCAACCCCCTTTCACGGTGACGATTGACCCTAGCATCCTCCTATCAAATGAAGACACCCCTTACTCACGTAGCGATCACAAGGAAGGAACAGTAGTGAGGAGAAAGTACGTGCGGACAACCGTCACCGCCGATGTATTGCCGTAATTGTTGTGTACACGATGTAAACTATTTTGTATGTATTGAATATGCTAGTTATATATGATTATTAACAAATTTAAACAATGCATATGCTAGATATATATGATTATTAGAATTTTTAAAAGTTTTGAATCATGCCTGTCGTATTTACATATGTTAATTAGATTTTTTAACAATTTAATATCATGCTTATGCTAATTATATATGATTATTAGAATTTTTATTAATTTAAAATCATGCATGTGGTATTTACATATGTTAATTAGAATTTTTAACAATTTAATATCATGCATATGCTAATTATATATGATTATTAGAACTTTTAACAATTTTAAATCATTCACATGCTTATTATATATTATCCACTTAATATACTACAGACAACAATAATTTTTCGAAGGTTTTGTCATTAATTTTTTGACTTTAAATAATTTTAATGCATTATTTACTATTTTAGAAACACATATGTAATGAAATTCCATATTCAGTGCTATTATCTTTAGTCCCGGTTCTTAACCCTAACCGGGGTTAAAAAGGATTTGGAAATAGCGGAAAAATATCTTTAGTCCCGGTTGGTGATAACAACCGGGAGTAAATATATCTTTACTCCCGGTTCGTAAGAACAACCGGGACTACAGATCTTTTCTTTAGTCCCGGCTGTTCTTACGAACCAGGAGTAAAGATATCTTTACTCCCGGTTGTTCTCACCAACCGGGACAAAAGATCTAGGGGTATGTATATTCTCGATGCACCCTCGTCTTCTCCACCAACACTCAGAAGTTTTTCTTCTGATCGATCTCGGCTTCTCCTTCGCCGCCACTGCCTAGGGCATCCCCACGCCGACGCCGCCGTCGTCTCTCGCCGTCGTCTCGTAGTCCTCGCCGCCTCCGCCGCCGCCGCATCTCTGGGTGAGAGCCGCCGCTGCCTCTCTCTCTCTCTCAATCTCTCTCTCTCCAAACCGCCGCCACCTAGCTCGTTGCCGACGCCGCTGCCGACGTAGACGCGCGCGGCCGACCCCTCCTCCCCCTCCCGCCAAAGCCGACCCCGACTTCGATGTGGTCGCAACTGCCGACGCCGCCGCGTCCACACGGCCGCCACGGCGATGACGCCTACGCCACTACCACGCCACCGCCCCCGCCTCGAGCTCGCCATGCCACCGCCGCGCCGCCACGCCGCGCACACCATCGGACCGCGCCACGCCGCCGCGCCGCCCCGCCGCCGCCGTGACACACTGCCACCAGGCCGCCTGACCGCGCGCGCCACGCCGCCACGACGCCCCGCCGCCGCCACGACACGCTGCCGCCACGCCGCCGCTCCGCTGCCGCCACGGCCGCCCCGTCATTACCGAACGTGAACGAACATAAACGAACGTGAATGAACGCGAACGAACGTGAATGAAACGTGAACGAACGTGAACGAATGCGAAGGAACACGAACGAACGGGAACGAACGGGAACGAACGCGAACAAACGCGAACGAACGTGATTGAAACGTGAACGAACGCGAACGAACGTGATTGAAACGTGAACGAACGCGAAGGAACGTGAACGAACGAAACGTGTACGAACGAGATAATTAAACGATTCTTGAACTTAGCATATATATATATATGATTATATGAACTTGAAAACGTGAAATACAATATATGTTCCTTTGCGTTTAGACTAATACATTTTTTTGCATGTTGCAGAGAAGACGTCGTCGTCGTCGTCCCCCAAGCCGAAGTGGTAGCTAGCCCTCGAAGGAATTCGCGCAGACAAGTGATGTAAAGATGTGATTGTTAGAGATTTAATATAAGATTATTAGATTTCTAATATAAGATTATTAGATTATTAGAGTTAGCATATGTGAGTGTTAGTGATTATTAGATTATTAGACTTAGCATATTTGGGTGTTAGATATTGTTAGAGATTTAATATAAGATTATTACAGGTTTAATATACGAAACTTAATTAGACTTAGCATATGTGAGTGTTAGAGATTGTTAGAGATTTAATATAAGATTATTAGTGGTTTAATATACGAAACTTAATTAGACTTAGCATATGTGAGTGTTAGAGATTGTTAGAGATTTAATATAAGATTATTAGAGGTTTAATATACGAAACTTAATTAGACTTAGCATATATGAGTGTTAGAGATTGTTAGAGATTTAATATAAGATTATTAGAGGTTTAATATACGAAACTTAATTAGACTTAGGATATATGAGTGTTAGATTGTTAGAGATTTAATATAAGATTATTAGAGGTTTAATATACGAAACTTAATTAGACTTAGCATATATGATTATCTAGGGTTCTAATATACGACACTTAGACTGAGCATATATGATTATTTAAGTTTTAATACAAGATTAGTAGAGTTTTAATATTACAGTTAGCAAATATACACTCCCGAGCATCCAGGACGAACACGAGGGAAAGGCGTGATTCCCTGGAAGGTTGGATTCAAGGAAGACATCCACACGTACAGAAGTCAGATGAGGAGCAAGAGAGATACCGAGGCGAAGATTGCAGATCTTGAGTACAGGGTATCGAGCTACGAGCTCAGCATGCAAGAGGAGGTGGCAAGGAAGGTGGATGAACGCATGGTAGCACATCGGTCCCAAGATCCCCAGCCGTACATACCTCCTCCAATGGTCAGCCCATCAGGCAATCGTAGCAGCTGCGCCTCAACGGGGCAGGTAGGATCACAGAGCATGGACGCCATGCAAACCTAGGACGAAACCACCTGCCCCGTTGATGGGATCACGCAGCGGACACCATGTGAGCTGCATATTCCCTTCAAGAACTTATCAATCAAGGTATGCTCGTAGTTTTGTGATTTTTGACTTGTACATTCCGCAAGTTGCTGCTTAGGTTGATTATTAATAGATAACCTCTCATCACGTGAAGGTGGCGTCGGGAATGGCCATCCCAACGGACATTTCAGGGACTTACCACTGCAGGCCGATTCCAGCAGGATACTCGAGGGTCGAAGTTGAGCTGGTGGAAGCCGCGTACGAGGACCTCGAGTTGGACTACCCAGGAGGAGATAGTGAGACGCATCTACGAGACACAAGCCATGCCATTATACTATGGCGCAAGCGATACATCATCCTCCCTGGGCGACAAGCGGCGTCTCGTGCACCATCTCTTCCAGCTCCGCCGTCTCCTCCTGCACCATCTCCTCCGGTTCCTCCGCCACGTCCTCCTGCACCATCTCCTCCAGCACCTCCGCCACCTCCTCCTGCACCATCTCCTCCGGCTCCTCCGGCTCCTCCGCCTCCTCCACCTCCACCTCCACCGTGTCCGCCTGCACCTCCCAAGACAAGGTCTCGCCAAGCTCCACCTCTTGCCCGCACAAGGGCAACGAAGAAGGCGAAAGTTGACGCCACCAAAAACAAGGAGCCGCCGTACGATTGCAGTCAAGAGGAGCTTGACGCTTATGTGGCAGGAGAAGTCAAGAGGCAACTCAAGCCTCAGAGTCCTGAAAAGAAGATACCTATTGACCCGAGCATGAAGAAGTTCTTCAAGGGAATGTCCACCACAAACAAGGAGGCCTTAAAGCTATCGGACTATGACCGAACACTTAGGAAAGCCTATTACAAGATGTCCAAACCAGTTCCTCAGCTTGGTGAACAGCCAAACCAAGAGGTCGAGCCATTGGTGACTGGCAAAGACTTTGGCATAACGGATTTCATTTCGGACACCGGTCCAACTGTGGATCAGTTGGTTGGAGGCGCACCAATCCCGAAGGCGGAAGTGGCATACAAGTTTGAACTCGGTAAACCGCTTATCAGGCCTGAGCAGCTGCAGTCCCTACCGACACAAATGTACAAATTCCATGAACGGTACATGGACATGAGCGCCAAGCATAGAGAGATGTTCGGAGCGAGGATTAGAAACCCCGACTTCTTGCAAGGAGAAGATGTTCTATGGATCCATTTCAAGGATGTCTTCGATCTGTACCATCTGGACGCCCTTGACGTCTCTCTTCTAAGCGCATGGATTTTGTAAGTATCTTTGAGTTCGATTTGTTTCGTTCGATAATTAGCTCCTGGCATATATGAAAACAATAATAATTTCCTTTCATCGTTGTAGAATGGAGATTCAAAGGGTCCGACGGTGGGGGGTTTACGATACTGGGTTCATCGACCCTCGGAAAATCAACACCGAAATGATTGACAAGTACGAGAAAGACACAAAGGACAATCTTGTCCATCTCCTAACGCAGCAGCATTTCATGACGTTCATACTACTGCCGTACAACACAGAGTTTTTATTGTCGTTCGAACAAATTTCATTCCCATCCATATAACATGTACATTCTGAAATTTATGTCATCTCACGCATATTCCAGATTCCACTGGGTCCTGTTATTTTTCGACTTGGACGCATGCAGAGTCACTGTGTACGACTCAATGAATAAAGAGGAGAAGGTTTTTGACAAGGTGTTTCAACTGATAGACAGGTAATATAATATCATCTATTCCAAAGTCGCGGGACTCTGTTGCTATTATGTTGATCTCGAGTAATAATTAATTAATCATAGCTTGCAACTGCACATGTAGGGCTTGGGATCGGTTCCGTCAATTGGTCCACGGGACTTGGAAAGAAAAACTTGGACGGAGGTTTTATTTTTCAGTGAGTACATGCATGATCCAAAATTATATTGAATTGAATCTCTAATTACTGTTAATATAAAGAGTATATTAAATCTCTCATCGTTTCTCATGTAGTGTGCAAAGCAGGACAAGGGAACTAACTTATGCGGCTACGACATATGCGAGTATGCCCACTGCCTATCACACCAAATATACACCACATGAGAGCTCGATGTACGTATACATAAACCATTCAAAATTTTATTGCGTATCGATTTGTTAAATTGTTTATTAATTTCATATATTGATATGTCATTATTTTTCGAATGATAGCGTATTCACATGAGGGAAAATCTCCCACACAAGGATTTTATCATGGTTGTTCAAGAACAACTGATGGGGTTCATTAACGAAGAAGTCCTTAATCCCGATGGTGAATTCTACTACGACGGATCGACAATTCATAACGTCGGTCCTTCCTCTTCTGACATAACGCCGGCGTCGAAGTCGTAGCTATAGCTAGCGAGCAAATGAATTGTACTATACATACATGTATATATATATATTTATATATGTACGTACATTTACTTTAGTGTTAATATATATTTTGGTAACATATATGCACATAAAATGTTAAGTGCTTTAAATTATAAATATGTGTGTAATATATGTATTTATACATATAGACATATACACATACATATATATATATATATATATATATATGTATTCTATATATGTGCATAATATATATATTACAATGCATATATATTATGCATATATATAAATCAACCATGCAGCAAACAGTGCCATACAAATAAAAAAAAAATTGGTACACCGATCTTTAGTCTCAGTTGGTAACACCAACTGGGACTAAAGATGGATCAGCCGGCCACGTGGCTGACCAATCTTTAGTCCCGATTATTTCACCCGGGACTAAAGATCGCTATCTTTAGTCCCGGAATCGTAGTCCCGGTTGGACAACCGGGACTAAAGGGGGGTTACGAACCGGTTCTACAAACGGTTTCTCCACCAGTGCTTGGTCTCCGTGGCCTGTGATGAGTTAGGGACGATGACATGGTAGATCATCATTTCACACTTGTTCCTTGTAGAAAGCTGGCGTGATTGTTCTAGATATAATTAATATATGTGCACGTTTTCTGTTGAAAGACCAATAACGGCTATAGAGGGGGGTGAATACACATGAACCAAACAACCGTTGTCTTGGTACAGATGTCACAACCTGACCAATGTTAGTCCACGCACACACTTCTTGCACTTTCGGTACTTGTCAATTTTCCATCACAAAAGAACTATAACCACACATGGTTTTACATCTGTACATGGTGATATTCCCGTAAATGTGCTTTGCGACATATTAACCGTGCAAGTCTGGCCTTCGTAGCTCATGGTTACATCGGTTCATTGTGAACAACTAATTTAACATGAGAATGAGTAGATTAAGAACACATTGCAGTTCGTGTCAAATCCCTCGTGCCTCCTATTCCTAGTTTGTGCACAAGCAAAGCATGGTGTTTAGCCATTTTTCCTAGATAGCCCTCTCTCGTTCTTGCTGCCTAGCTAACTCCTAGCCTTGTTTAGCTATGGGCAAGTTTTATAAGGGCAAGTACTACAAGGTTATGAGCACAAAAGTGCTATATATGCTTAAATTATGATGTGGATGAAAGAAGAGAAGAGAGAGAGAGAGAGGAGGAGCCACCTCTCATGTAAGGGGCAACCTTCATACAAACTTCAAGAACAAGAGAAAATGAGAGGGGTTGATTGGTGTATTGGGACTAGTGTATTAAATACAATGCATTAATACGAGTTAGTTTTGATTTTATGGATGGATGATGTGGATAAAATTGGAGGTGACCACCACCTCTTGTCACATTTAATATTATCCACATCATCAACTAATTTATTAGTAGGTGGTAGCTCATACATTAAATTGTCTCTAATATACTAGCCCCTCACTTTTTTCTCTTTCATAAAATTTGTGAAGAGGTTGCCCCTTGCATGAAGGATGGCTCATCATCTATTTTCTCTCTTCTCTCCTCCACCTCATCATTTAAGTTTAGTGGCATTTAGAGGATTGTGCTTAGATACTTATAGCACTTGCCATATGAGGTGCAGTGTACTACCTCTGACAATCTAGCATGCATGATATATGACTCTCTACCATCCTAACATTAATTGCTTCGCATTGGATGGATCTCATGGCACAACTACAAAACCTCTAATAGATACTGCCTGATACGTATCTGTACTTTGAAACCGGTCCCTATTGATATTTCCCACCTCCGCGAGATGGAAAAATGTTAATTAAACTGGCACATTTCAGCAATAGTAGTGTTGGTTATAGTGAAAATCTCGTTCCAACACTATTAGTACCCATTTTGTAGAACGAGCACCCATAAAACCTAGCCGACTCGGCGGGGCACCTGTCCTTATCCATCCACACACATGAGACCCACCCACCCATCCTTATCCTAACTCCGCCCGCGCCGCTTCACCTCCCGTAGCCCAGGGCTCACCCTACCGTCCTCCTTGCCCTCACCAAAGCCCCTTCGCCCACGCCCACGCCCAAACCACCCTCTCTCCATGCCACTCTCCCATCTCTCCAAACCTTGCTCCACTCTCCGGCACCCTATGGCTCCTTGGCCACGATGAGCTCCCTCTCTGGCACCCGTTTTCCTCTCCCCTATCTCACACCTGAGATCCACCAATGGCGTCTCCAACCTTGACCTCCACCCAGTGACTGTACGTGGAGGTCGTCGCTTCAGATCCAGCACTATCGCATGAAGCTGTAGTCGACGAGCTCGGCGTTGCTGTGGTGGGCGTGGTGACGGCGTGAGCCGGGCAACGGCAGCTAACGAGCTTGGTGATGGGCTTCAGTGGCGGAGCTCTCAACTGGTGAGGCGAGGAAGACGACGGCGGCAACTCGATGGTGGCCTCGGCGGAGGTGTTTTCATGCTACTCGATGGCAGAGGCGTCATCTCCCTGCCCGAGCTCCACCCATGCAGTGGTGCCTCCCTAAGCTCCATGGCCTTCATCGAAGGCAACTCGCCTTCTTCGGAACACGGATTGAAAGAAGCAGTCTCGGGGATTTGGGGGATATTGTTTTTTGAAGATTATAGGTATTGGTTCTACAAACAGAACCGGTATCTATAATCTTGACAGGTGTCCGTTCTAGAACCGACATCAATGCCAGAGGTCATTGGTGCTCATTACTAGGTGGTAGTTGGGAAACTGGCACTTATAAGAGATTCTCAACTAGTACATATGAGGTTCTCTGAAGTTGTGTATATGATGTACATACCATATGTTATCATTTTCAAATCAAAATGAAGCTGAACCATCCGAATTAGTTAGCTTAATTAGTAATATGTAATTATAGTCCTCTAGGCCTTCGCGCACTACACCATGACACTAGATTACCAACAGACATCTGTCGGTAAAGATAAACAATTATTGATAGACTATTTGTTGGCAAAGGCTTTTGGCAAATTATATGTTAGGAATACTATGTAATAAGACATATTATATGTCAGCAATTCTAAATTTTTTTGGGGTCAAAATAACTGTCAGCAATTTTAAGACTAGAAACCAATTATATGTCAGGAAAACTTAATGATAATCCATCTGTCAGCAATACTTCGTCCATCAGATCTTGATTCAACGGCTAGGATAGAGCGCGGTGAAAGCTCAGGCAGGAAATAAAAAAAACCGCCGATATTCTGTGCGCCAAAAAAAAACACGCCAAAAAAAACCCTAGCTAGGTCGCTGCCTCCTCTCCCCGCTTCCACCGCGCGCCGCCACCTCTCCCCCTTCCACCGCGCGCCGCCTCCTCCCCCCGCTTCCACCGCGCGCCGCCACCTCTCCCCCTTCCACCGCGCGCCGCCTCCTCCCCCCGCTTCCACCGCGCGCCGCCACCTCTCCCCCTTCCACCGCGCGCCGCCACCTCTCCCCCTTCCACCGCGCGCTGCCTCCTCCCCCCGCTTCCACCGCGCGCCGCCACCTCTCCCCCTTCCACCGCGCGCCGCCTCCTCCCCCCGCTTCCACCGCGCGCCGCCACCTCTCCCCCTTCCACCGCGCGCCGCCTCCTCCCCCCGCTTCCACCGCGCGCCGCCTCCTCCCCCCGCTTCCACCGCGCGCCGCCACCTCTCCCCCTTCCACGCTCCTCCCCATCCACTGGGCGCCGCCACCTCCTCCTTGGCCAAATCCGCCGCGCGCCGCCACCTCGCTCCCCATCCACCGCGCCCCGCTTCCCCCTCTGCCTCGGCGAAATCCTCCCACCTCCTCCACACCTTCATCCAAGTCGGCGGCGGCGGCGAGTTCAAAGTTCGAAGCTGCAAGGTACGTGGTAGAAACGAAATCATATTTTCCCGCAAGATCATCATGATGATTTTCTATGTGTGCCATGCAGCGCGGTGGTTCCCTGAGCCAGAGAAGGTGTGTTTCGATTTGGGAAGAAGAAGGCCTTGCTGTCCAGTGAGCAGGTACCTCAATTAACTCTCGATCTGATTAGCTGTGTTTCTGAATTCGATGTGATTGCAACATGTACAGCATTTCCTCCCTCTCCTATTAGCTGCGATGGCAATAAGTTAATCCCATGCATTTTTTCCCCTTGGATTGATGTGGTGTAGCTAGCTAGATGTTTTTTTTTTTGGATATTAGCTTCTTTGGCTAATCTACTCAGTGTACTGGAAAACATCTCCGCAGACATAGCCTGGAAATATGACAAACTAAGTTACATAATAAAATTAAAATAATGCAACATACCAAGTTGTTTCACACTTCAGAGTTATGCACTTTGTTTTTTTCACTGCCACACTGTGAGTATTCTGAAATAAATCCAAAATTAGCATGTTTAACCTTTAAAAAATTTAGATCAACAAGATTTTTATCAGATTAGTACCTATATATTCTCCCATTATTCTATAATCTGAGTACATAAAAATCATACTATTTATACTTGGTAAGCTGCAATGTAGTGTATATTGTCTCTAGCTCAGTTGCTTCTGGAAAAAATACACTGCAAGATTACTCAAGAGAAAGGGACCAATATCATGTCTTAATTTGTGTATTTAGAAACTGGACTTGTATATAGGCTGGAAAAAAATCACAGTTGCTCAACTATGTTTATGCTACTGTTTGCTGATTCTGTCAACTAATATATCAACTAATATATCAAAAGATTACTGTGGACTCAAGTTGGACGTTAGCTAATCATCATGGATAAGGCGTGGATGGTTGAGCCTAGGCACACACAAATCTATATACAAGGAGTGGACAATTTCCTTGATTTTGCATTTAGCAAGTCTGCAATAGGAGATAAAATATTATACCCATGTAGAAAATGTGTGAACTCATCATGGAAACAACTAGTGATCACTCAACAGTTTACCTTGTGAGTGATAGGACCAATATACAAAATGCTGAATCAGTACTACAAACTTTTTTTTCATGAGTGTTTTATAAATTGCATGGCAATTTGAGTGTGGAACCATGAAAACATTCATAGACATGATCACTTAACTGAACACTTCTTGGTGACAAGTGAAATGCCATTGTATCTGCAATGATTAGTTCATTTGAGTCCTCTCCATGAGGGTTATACTTAACAATGTATCTGCAAGGTATTGTGGTCTATTGGACCTTGGTACTCCCATCACTGACTGTCCTGTTTGTAGGTGTGTCTACATTTTTGCATAGCATTGGATGTTAGCATTATTGGGGCATCTGAATCTGAATACAGTAATGTTTTGTCATTATTGGGGCATCTGAATCTGTACAGTTCATTGATTATAGCATTGGATGTTAGCTTACATATATTGATGATAGTAGTTCTGAAGTCTATCAATATAGTATTCCCTTATTCTGAAGTCGACCACCTGTTTTTTTTTCCAATTCACCTTTCCCCATTTCAGCTGCAAACATATATATGTTGTTTCGTTGTGGTTACCACAAGTGAGGCTGACACTGAATCTTGGCTATCATGTTTCACATGGTGTTTTGTTGGGCTATCATGTGCTGCTTCTATGAAAAAAATAGTCCATGGAACTGTTAGATGAAAAAAATTGGGCTTTCACATATGGTGGCAGTATCTTCTATACTGTTTACATTTTTTATTTCAGCAAAGGGAATGTGATATTGTGGACTGAAGCATAGCTTTCCTTATTTTACAGGCAACCATAAAAAGGGCTAGCAGAGGTGCTGTAAAAGAAAATCAAGAACCTACAAGAACCATAAAAGAGATGATTTGTATTGTTTTTGGAACCTCGATACACCTACAAGAACCTTAGTTGCATCTAAGTTATGTAATTATTGCTATGTACTTGAAGAACTCCATTATATCTAAGTTGGACATTTATGTAATAGCTATTTGAGCTGATGGACAACTGCTATTTGTATCAGAATACTGCTATTGTGATACTGGTACTTGAAGGCTACTTGATGGATGAACAATAGTTATGAATAGTTTAATATTGTGTTATGCATGTGTGTAACTTACTAAAAATGATAATCTGTGTTGCAAAATTTGGAGTGGTATTCATCCATGTATGTTGCAAATTTAATTTGAGGTATGGTTCATAAAATGGATGCTAATAGGTAATTAGTATATTTTTTTGTGTGGATTACCGACTGATTGCTTGTAAGTTATTGTGCTAGCCATCTATACATTAATTGTCGGCAAATCTATAACACAATGATATGCTATCTGTTGGGAATCTTCTTAAGTGTCGGTAAATGCCCATCTGTTGGTAAAACTATCTGTCGGTAAATATGTAGCAACACTATCAGTCTATCTGTCAGCACATATTTATCTGTCGGGAAAGACTTTTGCCGGCAGCACTTGGCCTGACAGACCCTATCTGTCGGGAAAAGTTTTGCTGACAAATAATTTGACAGCATATAGATCCTGTTCTGACAGATATGTAGTAAGCAAACTAGGGGCATGGTGTAGTGGCGGTTGACCGCTATTGATACTTTGGAGACTGAAAAGAGCTGGAGTACGTGCACCCCTAGGAGACGTTTGATTGCTCAGGTCTACTTAATTAAGGATTCCATAGATGGACTGGTTTCTGGATAGGATTGCTGACGATGGCAGATTAAGACTTAAAAATTAGTTTACGTTTAGATCAAGGTGTCGGGAATGTTATAGTTTGTACGAGCATATTGCTTGTGTACGTTGGCTCCTGCCCTAGTTAATTAGTTTGTACGAGTATATTGCTTGTAATCTGGCTGTCAAACAAGTGAACTTTACTGGATGTTGACCTACTACTCTGTCCACAAAATACCAGTCCTAGCTACGACCCGGACAAATTGCTACGATTTGAATTATTTTGTTTTCTTGGTTACTAATAGTTCGTAAACGCTAGTGCAGCACCTGCTCCGGCAATAGCAGGCTAGGCTGAGAATTTCATAAGCTGTGGCCTGTATGGTTGATTGCATCCTTGTATTATGTTATAACCTCGCAAATGAACGCTCTTGCCTTAAACACTTGGGTGCATCCATCTGATGGTTGATGCCTTAGCATCAGATGCTGCACTGTTTAAATCTCTCTTTTAGCAGCCCTGACGAAGAATGGAAAATAGAGCAAGCAAAGCAGAGGATTTCAGTAGCGAGTGCAAGCAGACACACGATTTCTCCTCTCTGTTCTTCAGAAATGTCAGGTCCCTTATCCAAGGGCTATATCAGAGCCAGAGGGTCTCTGTTGTGAACCTACACGGCTACACCACTCAATAACACCGTCAAAATCCTGAAAGAAATGATGCTGACAATGCTGCTCTGGTGGTCTCAAATAAGGGCTATATCGAATTGTTTTTTTGAATATTACTTCTACATTTTCATATAGCACTACTTTAGTTTGTCCATCGTTATCGATTTGCGCCGTAAATCGTCCGCCTTTGCTGCGAGAATGCGAAATACTTTGCAGGTTTATCCTGTAAACCTTCCATTTGTCCACAAGACGGGTAGTTATATATCGTTCCATCTAAATCGGTTCCGCTAGCCGGTTTAATCTATCAAAACCCATCTTGGTTAATTTAGCTTGTTGCTAGATTGAGATGGTTGGTGTCTCCATATCACCACAAGACGTTTAGGTGTTACGATTGTGATTGTGTTATTGCCTAAAGAAGTTGCCAACAGATGGCAGCGGGTCAATGGTGGCCTTGGCAGAGGTGCGTTCTTGCTACTCGAGGGCAGCGGCATGATCTCCCTGCCCAAGCTCCACCCATGCAGTGGTGCCTTCCCAAGCTCCATGGCATAGATCCGAAGGCAACTCGCCTTCTGTGGAACATGGATTGGAAGAATCAGTCTTGCAGACTCTTTTTACGGACTTTTTTTATTTTGAGGATTATAGGTGTTGGTTATATAAACAAAACCGGTATCTACAATCTGAAGTAGTATATGTGATATATGTACCTGGATGTGGATCTTCTGCTGTAATGCAGAGGGCTACTGTTAGAACAGTAAACTAAGTTTAGCGCTACACTATAATGCAGTAGTATTGTAGCACCACTGTTTTGCACAATGTGAGTTTTACCGGTCCACAGAATTTTTCCCCTTCTACTATTCGAGATCACCGTAGCATTTGTTTTCAGCCGTTTGATAAAGATCCAACGGCAAAAACCATGCCTAATGCAAGTGTACGATAGATCCTCTGCATTATCTTCTTCAATGGAGAGGATCCGAATCCGTCAACTCTAGCTACAATAATGGATCCCAACTGGATCAAATTAAATTAACCACTTGAGATGATGGACTCAGAAAAGTTTCAACTGGAATCATCTGTCAGAACAAAGTACAATTTGACACCAGACATTTATCAGAACAGAGTACAAGTGTGCACGATATGCTTCAAGGATGCAAAGCACTAGAACAACATGCTGAGAGGACAGTGAGGAATGAGGACAGACGGATATTTCACAGCTTGGGCTGTTCATTGTGGAGCTAACAGTACAACCTTTGGGCAGGGATCTGTAGATGGCTGTAGAACAGGCATGCTTAGTTGTTCGACTAGGATACCGCATCATCGTTTGACTAGGATCTCCGATACCTTCCTTTCCTACAGGGAACATTGTACAATATTAGTCGGCTTAAGCAATTTCGCTCGTGGCAACTTTTGCCATGACTCTTCTCTTATTCTGACTTTAACAACATTTTCTACTCCCTCCATACCATAATCCCATAATGTAGTAATTGTAATCCAGTACCAGGTTAAACGCTAGAGGATGTACTGCGAGTCTAAACTGATATTCTGTCCATCTACTTGGTTCTTATATTTTTGGAATGTAGATAGTACTTGCTATCTGTTTACACCCAAATTTGGCACTTAGGATTAAAATAGAAAAGATTGCCAAAATTTGGAAGTCTACCGGTTTCCTCCGAGTGGGCCGGTCTGACCGCTGTGTGTTGGGTGGTCAGACCGCCGGTTGAGGGCCGGTTAGACCGGCGGTGTGTGGCCGGTCTGACCGGCAGGTCCGAGTCCAACTGTGTTTCGTCGCGTTTCGAGGTTTCCTTGATCGGGAAGGCATGTTTCGGGTTTCCTTTAGTTTCTACCCCGAGTTGGACATGGAGGAGGGCCTGTAGAGGGCAAGACCAACCCCTATATAAGGGACATGGTCGGTTCATTATAAAAAACAAATCTACAATCAATCAATCGAATCGTTTTTCATATTGCTTTTAGTTTTCTCTTAGTTTGTCCATCTTTGTCGGTTTGCGCCGTAAACCGTCCGCCGCCGCTACGAGAGTGCGACACCTCTTTGTAGGTTTGTCCTGAAAACCTTCCATTTTACCTACGAGACGGGTAGTTATCAAGAAATGGGCTCCGCTAGCCGGTTCAGTTATCAAAACCCATCTAGATTTAGCTTTTTGCTAGATCGAGGTGGTTGGCGACTCTAGGATCACCGCAAGGCTTTAGGTGCTGCGATCGTCGTTGTCAACTTGTCACAAAAAGTTGCCAACACGATTTTTGGCGACTTCGCTGGGGAGGAGATCTGTTCATCGTCAACTCAACTTCGACTTCGCCATGACGAAGCCGCCATCCAAGATGGAGGTGGAGCCATCCAATATGATACCGGTCACATTGGATGATTTCGAAGGAGAAGACCGCAAAGCTATGGAGGAGTACATCAACGAACTCACATGGGAGGCGTTGATGAGGGCAAGCACTAGGACTCGTCAAGGCGTGATCATCAAGCCCGGGCCATGTCCTAAGCTCGTCCCTGATTTGGTAAGCAATGATGAGGTAACACAATCTATCCAACAACAAGTAGCATCTACAATAGATCCATCTATGATTGCTTTTAAAGATAAGTTAGATGCAACTTTTGAGGGTAAATTTGATGAGTTTTAAAGGTTTAAATTCGGCCCTCTTATGGCCGATTACATGTCAAAGGATAAAGCCTTTACCACTGCTAACCAGCCTCCTATAGATCAAACGGGTAGTAGAACCGATGGGGCGGCGCACACGGCCGGTCCGACCTGGCCTGACGGCCGGTCAGACCGCGACCTAGCCGTCGGTCCGACCGGCCAAACGGCCGATTAAACCGGGTATTACCCCGGCGGTCAGACCGGGACTCAGGCCGGTTCGACCGCGCCTCTGGATGCTGGTCAGACCGGGCCCTGGGCCGGTCAGACCGGCACGATTATACCGATACAGGGAATAGATCCAATGACTAATGCTAGTTATTTGTATCATCTTAGAACATTTGATCCTCTTGTATCTACTGCTGCAAATAGTCCCCAAGTTTCCCCACATGTTCCTAATGCTTATAATGATGTTGCTAGGGGGTATCCTCCCGACACTAGACAAGGCCAATATAATCATATTGCGCCACAAACACAACCTATTAGGCCACCAAATCCACCGCCAAATCAACATGGGCCTAATAATATGGAGGATATAATTAGTGAGATTATTAGGGATAGATTCGGGACTGAAACTAGGAATCGTGTTAGGGTTTACAAAAAGCCGTATCCTGATTATTATGATAATGTGTCGTTTCTCCGTAATTATAGAGTTCCCGAATTTGCCAAGTTTAGTGGTGAAGATGGTAAGACCACATGGGAGCATGTAGGTCAATTTTTGGTGCAATGTGGTGAGGCTAATAGTGATACTTTTAAATTGCGCTTGTTTTCTTTATCTTTGTCTGGTAATGCTTTTACATGGTTTACTTCTTTACCGGCAAATTCTATTCATACTTGGGCTCAATTAGAAGAAAAATTTCATGATTATTTTTATACTGGAGAAACTGAGCTTAGGTTATGTGATTTAACATCGGTTAAGCAAAAGTATAATGAGCTTGTCATTGATTATATTAAGAGATTTAGTGATGTTAGAAACTGATGTTATAGTTTGAATATAACTGATAGAGATTTAGCTGGTCTTGCTTTTAATGGTTTAATTGCTCCTCTTAGAGAAAGACTAGATGGCCAACAATTTCTTGATGTTAGTCAACTTATGCAAAGGGCTCTGGCTCAAGAAAGCCGGGTTAAGGATAATAAAAAACTTGTTAGATCATATGACAAAAAGCCTAATGTTAATGTGATTGATTACCCTGAGGCTAGTGATAGTGAGGAGGAGAGTGATCATGATATATATGTTGCTGAATGGTCATGGACTAACAAAAACAAGCCTTTTGTTCGCTCTAACCTAATGCCGACACCTCACAAAGATCGGCAAAGTGAGGCTAAATATAGTTTTGATGTGGCCAAGTGTGATAAGATTTTCGATTATCTTCTGCAAGAGAACCAAATTAGATTACCTAAAGGCCATGTCATACCATCTCAAGAAGAGTTGAAACGTTGAGCATATTGTAAATGGCATGATTCTCATTCTCATTCTACTAATGATTGCAATGTGTTTCGATGACAGGTTCAATCGGCCATAGATGAAGGACGATTGAAGTTCACCGATGGCTCCAAGATGAAGCTTGATCATGATCCTTTTCCGGAGAATACAATTAATTTCAATGATAAAAAGGTGTTGATTCGGCCGGAGCAAGCCGAATCTACTAAGAGAAAAGGAGTGGTCATTGGCGAACCAAGGCCTAAGATGATAGTGCCGAAGAAGCCGGAGGTTGGCGTTTAGAAGGAGAATAAGAGTGAAGCTTCAACTTCTAAAGCCCCTAGGAAGACCAAAGTGACTTTTGATATGCTTTTAGAGAAGTATGATAAGTAAGGTGGTGAGAGGGCTCGCAACAAAGGGAAAAGACCAAGATCACCTCCTAGGGAGTGATTTGGTCATTCACCAAGACGGTCGCATTCACCTCCATATCATCATCCACAAGACATGTCATGGGGTTCTTATCCAATGCCGCCGCCGGGTTATCCTTATCCTTACTTCATGCCATGGGGGGCAACGCCGCCAATGTTCAATCAAATGCCTCCAATGCAATTCAACCAAGGATGGGGAGGACCGAGGAGGCCAATTCATGAGCGTTTGTCTTCACCAAACAATGGCCGGTTTTATGGTGAGAATCGGGCCAATGAAGAAAAGAGGGAAGGAAAGTGTGTTAAGGTGGAGGAAAGGACTTCGGAAGTAATTCCCATCAAAGTGGGGTCTCATGATGTGCCAATACCTTCTGGAGATGAAGTTGGAGAATCCTCAAGCAAAAAGTCCAAAGCCGGTACTAGCTAATCGCAGTCGGCCGGTCTGACCAGGCCCTCTGGCCGATCTGACTGCAGCCATGTCGCCGGTCTGACCGGGCCATCAGGCTGGTCTGACCGCCCGACCCGACAGCGGTCTGACCGGCGTATCTGGCCGGTCTGACCGGTGGTCTACGGCCGGTCTGACCGGGCTCCAGCGCCGGTTTGATAAGAGGATTGCAAAGGGCGATGTGAGGGCTTCATCGTCTCCAAACAAGGTTAATAGAGGGCATTATTTACCTCCTGGAACAGAGCCGAATCCTAGGTGGATGCCTAAGGATTTGACGGCTACTCAAAAGAGAAGGTTGCAACGTCTTCGGGCTCAAGAGATAAGAGAGAAAAAAGCCGAAGAACAAAGAGATAAAAGGTTCAATGAGTTGTGACCACCTTCGGTATGGAGGCGTAAGTCCATAGAGAAGGAAAAACCAGTTGTTGTAGAGGAAAAGGAGGAACAATCAGTTGATAAGAGTGAATCATCTCCAAAAGAAGACATGGATATCAACATGGTATGTATGTTGCCTATGGAGTTTTGTGCTATGGATGAAGCCGAGGTTGCTCAATTCTCATTAGGTCCTAAAGACGCGGTTTTTGAGAAGCCCGATGAGTCAAACCGTCACATGAAGCCTCTCTATCTCCAAGGCCATGTTGATGGGAAGTCGGTCTCTAGGATGCTAGTAGATGGAGGTGCCGCAGTGAACTTGATGCCGTACTCATTATTCAAGAAGTTGGGGCGTGAGGATGATGAGTTGAAGAAGACCAACATGATTCTCAATGGCTTCAATGGTGAACCAACGGAGGTGAAGGGTATCTTTTCAGCGGAGCTCACCGTTGGAAACAAGACGCTACCAACCGCTTTCTTCATCGTCGATGTGCAAGGTAACTACAATGTTATTTTGGGTCGTTGTTGGATCCATGCCAATTGTTGGGTGCCTTCTACCTTGCATCAATGTTTAATTCAATGGGACGGCGATGATGTTGAAATTGTTCAAGCGGATACATCGGCCGAGGTTGCAATGGCCGATGCTACTTTTGAGTGGCGTCATGGGAATATCCAATGCTTATCGGGGAGGGATCTTTCTAGCTATGATTTTATTAGTATCTCCGATAGCAAATTTGTACCTATCTCTGTAAAGCCGGCTAGTGTAGCACGGCTAAGCCATATAAATTTATATAATGAGTAAGGAGGCTAATTTAGAGTGGTTACAAAAGAGGGTGCAAGAATATCGGTCGACAAAGAACGATATTGGTGAAACCGTTGAAGATTTTGATGAAGTAGAGAAGCTTGGGAAAGGGTTTACATCGGCCGATCCTTTGGAAGAAGTTGACATAGGTGATGGAACTAAACCAAGGCCGACTTTTGTAAACAAAAATATGAGAGCCGATTATAAGGTTAACATAATCGAGCTTCTTAAAGAGTATGTTGATTGCTTTGCATGGGAATATCATGAGATGCCGGGTCTTAGCCGTGAGCTTGTTGAGCATCGGCTTCCAATTAATCCGGGTTTTAGTCCTTATAAGCAACCACCTCGTCGTTTTAATCCTTTGCTATATGACCGAGTCAAAGAGGAGATTGATCGGTTGTTGAAGGTGGGGTTTATTAGGCCATGTCGTTATGCAGAGTGGGTTTCTAGCATAGTCCCGGTGGAGAAGAAGGGGAGTGGTAAGATTAGAGTTTGCATAGATTTTAGAGATTTAAATAAAGCTACTCCCAAAGATGAGTATCCTATGCCTATAGCCGACATGATGATCAATGATACCTCGGGTCATAAGGTGATTAGCTTGTTAGATAGTAATGCCAGCTACAATCAAATCATTATGCTAGAAGAGGATATGTACAAGACGGCTTTTAGGTGCCTGGGATTTGTTGGTTTGTTTGAGTGGGTTGTCATGACTTTTGGGTTGAAGAACGCCGGTGCAACATATCAAAGGGCAATGAATTTGATCTTTCATGATTTACTAGGTATTATCTTAGAAATCTACATTGATGATATTGTTGTTAAATCGGATGGTATGGAAGGGCATATAGCCGATTTGAGGTTAGCTTTTTGGAGGATGCGCCGGTATGGTTTGAAGATGAACCCACTTAAATGTGCTTTTGGTCTATTGGCGGGGAAGTTCTTAGGATTCATGGTGCATGAGAGAGGAGTTGAGATTGATCCTAAGAAGATAGAAAAGAATCGTGATTTCAAAGCGCCGACATGCAAGAAAGAGGGCCAAAAGTTGCTAGGTAAGGTGAGTTATTTGAGAAGGTTTATTTCTAACCTAGCGGGTAAAATCGATGCTTTTGTTCCTATACTTCGCTTGAAAAAAGAAGCCGATTTTACTTGGGGGGCAAAACAACAAGAGGCGTTTGAAGAGTTGAAGAGATATTTGTCTACTCCACCCGTTGTGCAAGCGCCTAAAGCCGGAAAGCCTTTTCGGTTATATATTGCCTCCGAAGACAAAGTCATTGGTGCCGTTTTGACGCAAGAGGAATATGGCAAGGAATATATCATTACATATTTGAGTCGCCATCTTTTGGATGTCGAAACGAGGTATGTCTTTATAGAGAGACTTTGTCTATGCTTATACTATGCTTGTACCAAATTGAGGCATTACTTGTTATCTAGTACATGCATAGTTGCTTGTCAAGCCGATGTTATTAAACACATGTTGCAAAGGCCAATTCTAAGTGAGAGAATTGGCAAGTGGGCATATGCTTTGATAGAATATGATTTGGCTTATGAACCATTGAAATCTATGAAAGGCTAAATTGTATGTGATTTTATAGTGGACCATCATGTAGATATTGATTATGAGGAAAAAGTTTGTTTAGTTGAAGTTGTACCTTGGAAGATTTATTTTGATGGTTCCTCTTGCAAAGAAGGTCAAATCATAGGGGTAGTTTTGTTTTCACCTAATGGCATGTGTTATGAAGCATCGGTTCGTTTGGAGTATTATTGTACAAATAATCAAGCTGAATACAATGCTTTATTGTTCGGTTTACAAGTTATGGAGATGGTTGGAGCTAAGTACGTGGAGGCTTTTGGTAATTCGGAATTGGTGGTGCAATAAGTCGCCGGAGGCTACAAATGCTTGGACAGATCACTAAATAGGTACCTCGATTCATGTTTGGACATTATTGCCAATTTTGATAATTTTGCTATTAGACATATTGCTAGGCGTGATAATTCTAGAGCAAATGACTTGGCACAACAAGCATCTGGCTATAATGTGAAGAAGGGATTATTTCTGATATTAGAAGAGCCGGTGCTTGATTTTAAATCTTTGTGCGAAATTGGCAAAACTGGAGACCAGGGGCGGTCTGACCGGCATTGCACGGCCGGTCTGACCGGTGACCAGGGGCGGTCTGACCGGCCGCATGCCGCCGGTCTGACCGGTTCTGGGCAGAACGCTGGGGGGCACGTTTCAATTAATTTAGAGGCCGAATTAATTGTGAATTTGGACATTTGGGCCCAGAAAGCAAAAGAAGATTGGAGAATTTCTTTGATTCGATATTTGAAAGATCCCACACTTAAGGTTGGTCGGAAAATTCGGCGGCAAGCGTTCAAATACATATTGCTTGATGAGGATTTATATCGCCGAAATATAGATGGTGTCTTGTTGAAGTGCTTAGATGAAGATCAATCTAAAGTGGCTATGGGAGAGGTACATGAAGGAATTTGGGGAACTCATCAATCGGCCCACAAGATGAATTGGTTGCTTAGGAGAGCGGGGTTCTATTGGCCGAAAATGATTGATGATTGCTTCAAATATTATAGAGGATGCGAGGCTTGTCAACGGTTCGGCAATGTTCAATTGGCGCCCGCTGCCATGTTGAACCCCATAATCAAACCATGGCCGTTCCGAGGATGGGCTTTGGATTTCATTGGTCAAATTTATCCTTCATCATCAAAGGGGCATAGGTTCGTGCTAGTTGCTACGGATTACTTCACCAAGTGGGCCGAAGCCGTGCCGTTGAAGAATATGATTCATACAGAGGTAATTGACATTATTTTGAAGCATATTATCCATAGATTCGGTATTCCACAAACATTAACTACGGATCAAGGTGCTTCTTTTATGTCTAAGGAAGTGAAGAATTTTGCCGAATCTTATGGTATTAAATTGTTGAGTTCTTCTCCTTACTACGCTCAGGCTAATGGACAAGCCGAGTCGAGTAATAAGACATTGTTGAAGTTGGTAAAAAAGAAGATTGGGGAACACCCAAAGAGGTGGCATGAGGTGCTTTCCGAAGCATTGTGGGCGCATAGGATATCTAAACATGGTGTCACTAAAGTCACTCCTTTTGAGTTGGTTTATGGTCAAGAAGCCGTTTTGCCTGTGGAGGTAAATCTTGGTTCTCTTCGTTATATCAAGCAAGATGATTTGTCAAGTAAAGTCATCGACAAGCGCTTGAAGGCATTGGAAGAGATAGAGAAAAGGAAGAAGAGGGTGGCCAAGGCGTACAACAAAAGGGTGAAAGCAAAGTTGTTTCAAGTTGGAGATTTGGTTTGGAAGACAATTTTGCCTTTGGGTACTCGATCCAAGGAGTTCGGTAAGTGGTCTCCTAGTTGGGAGGGTCCTTATCGAGTGTGCGGCATTGTTCGAGGGAAAGTATATTTTTTGGAGACACTTCAAGGGGAGCGTTTTCAGCGAACATGGCCGGTTCATTGTAAAAAACAAATCTACAATCAATCAATCGAATCGTTTTTCATATTGCTTTTAGTTTTCTCTTAGTTTGTCCATCTTTGTCGGTTTGCGCCGTAAACCGTCCGCCGCCACTACGAGAGTGCGACAACTCTTTGTAGGCTTATCCTGAAAACCTTCCGTTTTACCCACGAGACGGGTAGTTATCTAGAAATCGGCTCGGCTAGCCGGTTTAGTTATCAAAACCTATCTAGGTTTAGCTTTTTGCTAGATCGAGGTGGTTGGCGACTCTAGGATCACCGCAAAGCTTTAGGTGCTGCGATCGTCGTTGTCAACTTGTCACAAAAAGTTGCCAACACTATCCTTGATTTATGCTGACTTTTTGATGTCCTCCTTCTGTTTATTGCTTTATGCTGCTGGTAAATTAGGATCTGGCTACAAAATAAGTGAATGGCACAGTGGCACTACCTCCAAAACGGTGCGTTAGTGTTCCACCATGTTAATCAGTTTAGGTTTTTTGATGTCAAAAGGGTTGTCACATCCTCTTTCCTTCTCTCACCGCATAAATTGATATCCAAAGCTACCGTCTATTCTCTGCTGTACTGGCAAATGGCAGAATTGTAAGCTAGAACCAGTCCCCAGCCAAGTCATTTTCCTGTTAGTTTTCTTAAATTCACGGGTACTATGGGTTTTATCTTGAGAAATGCCTTTTATCTAAAAGAAGTCATGGTCTGAATGATTCTTGAACTGTAGCAAGGGTGCATGGCTCACCTTTTGCAGCCTGAAGTTTTTATGCTTGCAAAGGAGGCACTACTACAATACCCATTTTTTCGAGCGGTTGGATCTATTATCCCGTGCGGTCGTTCGGCCCGTCTGCAGCTCCTCGTCTGGGAAAATCAATATTTTCGCGTGCGGGCAGGCCGACCACACGGGATAATCATTTTCCCGTGTGGTCGTGTTAAGTGGACCGCATGGGATAATCAATTATCCCGTGCGGTCAAATTATACCACCCGCACAGAACGAAAAAAACCAAAAATAAAAAAAAAAAGCGAAAATCGCCGGATCCCGCCGAACCGCCGCCAGATCTGGGGCAGGGCCACCCGCTGGCCGCCGCTTCACAATGAGGACGACGACCAGGAGGACGACGGCGTCGTCGTCGAGGGAGCTGAGCCACCTCGCCCGGTCGCCACCGCGCACGACGAGGACGACGAACAGGAGGACGACGGCGTCGTCGTCGAGGGAGCCGAGCCGCACAGCCCGCTCGCTGCCACTGCAAGAGGAGGACGACGACCAGGAGGACGACGGCATCGTTGTCGAGGGAGCCGAGCCACCTCGCCCTGTCGCCGCCGCACACGACGAGGACGACGACCAGGAGGACGACAGCGTCGTCATCGAGGGAGCCGAGCCGCCTCGCCCGGTCGCCGCCGTGGCCGGCCATCGCCTCGCCCGGTCTCCGCCATGGTCGGCCTATCAGAGGGGAAGGGGAGGAGGGGAGTGGAAGGGGCCGTCGCCGCCGCCAACGGGACCGCCGCCGCCCGTTGTTGACGGAGGAAGGGAAGCCGGCTCTGTCCACTTGGGCCGGGAGGAAACGGAGCCGACGGCGGCTGCCTCTGCTGCCGGCGCGCGCCGTCGCCCCGTCATCCGTCCACGTCGACGATGGCTGCCTCTGCTACATCTCACCATAGGGAGGACTTAAGGTGGGGAAGAGATAAGGTAGAGAGAGAGAGAGGGGGGAGGAGTAGTTGAGGGAGAATAAAAGGGAAAAAAAAGGAAGAGAGAGGATGTGAAAAAATTGAAGTGGGTGGGAGAGAAAGGAGGAGGCATTTTTCTGTGCGGTCCACACAAAAAGCCCGTACACGAAAATCGATTTTTCTGTGCGGTCCTTTTAAGTCAACCGCACGGGATAATGAGGATTATCCCATATGGTCGGATTAAGACGCCCGCACGGGAAAATATCCCGTGCGGGCGACAAACCGGTGCCGGTCCCCTCTATTTTTCTGTGCGGTTCCACTTATGGACCACATGGAAACAAAAGAGGCCGGTGTCAAGGAAAATCTATTGTGTAGCAGTGAGGACTACCCGTGCAAAAAAAAATAATCTATATCTGTCGTTTACTACACTGAAGAAAATCCATCGAATTGCTGTAGCCAAGAATTATGAATAGGTATATATGGCCCTTCCATAGATATAGCGCTGCAACAGAGATGATAACTGTTGCAGGCCCTATAGTTTTTATGGCTTTTTCTTTTTCTTTTGTAAATTCCCCTTATCTCTGTATATATTTTCATTCTATAAAATTTATACTGCTGGGCAAAACCCTGGCAGTATTCTTGGTAAAAAGAAAACAGATATGATAACTAAAACCTTGAGTAAAAACCAGAACATGTTTAATCGGTACCACACCATTCTGTTGCGGATGGAAACATTAAATTGATGATGTCGATCTGAGCCCTTGCACGCAGCTCCACTACTCTGGTATGTTTGTAGTAGAAAATAATCTAAACCGTTTATCACATTTGATCGAAGGGCTTAGATCTATTTATACTACCACTCTAGTTAGTGGTAGTAAAAATGTGAATGGGTATTATTGAAAAAAAAGTGTAGAGGGGTATAATCGCCATTTTCCTTTTTTTTACTTTTTCGATAGAATATGAGCGATACCAGCGCAATGAATGAGCACATATCAATTTAGTCGAGAAAAAACAAAAATAACAAAATTACACAGAATCTCTATATTAATAAAATAACTGATTTACTCTTAATTCTATTGGTAGTACTATGCTACCAGTAGAGAGCACCAGAACTATCACTCTAATGACAAAGATGTTGAGTTTCTCCTACAGGGTATGCACCTCATGATCCTGCTAACTAGTGTCCTTATTAGCGCACCCCATAACACCCCTATATGTAATTGTTGCTAATTTTAAGATGGCCATTTGTTGCTCCACGTTCTCGCACTACTGGCTCAGATCAGAACAACCCGTGTGTATGACAGAATTTGGCTTTGTATGACTGGAATCACTGATACCTTCCATTCCACGTTCTAGTGAGGAAGTCCAACATTTTGGTGTTGTTTGTGGTTGTTTGGTAGTTCTGGCTTCATCCATTTTATAACTTGTTCCACATGCCAAGTTTCACTTGATTCACCTGGCAGACGTTAAATGGATCAGCATTTCTATGCATTGGGAAGAAGCATCAACCACATATTGTTCACATTATGCAAAGCGGTAGTGACGAGTTTTTCATGTGCATGTTTTACTGCCTCGGCGGTGATGCAATCATTCAGGTTTTTTGTTCGACTGCATCTTACCTATTCAAACTGCAGGAAAGTATTGAATTATTGTGGGTTCTGGTGGTTTTTATGCTGACTTGTTCAGTTGTTCTCGGTGGTGTTCTTTTTTTTATTATAGGACCACTATATGTGCCTCGTGTTAGTCTGTTTCTTGATAAAAAAAATTGCATGGCTCATTATAGTATCCTACTAGGCTTTTCATGCTCTAGGTTCATTGATATACAACTTTTCTGAATGTGAATGAGCTCCTTGAACCTGGATTTTGGTTAGGCAGATTATCTGCATTATCTTTTACACTATTGTATTTGGTTAAGTGGGTTATCTATGTGAGGCCAGATGTAGTGATTGGTCTTACTTGTGATGCTAACAAGCATGCTTTCAAAAGGTAGACATACTTACAGAATTGTTCTTTTGGAAAAATGGAACATGAACTGTGATTTAACGCTCTTATCAGTCAATAGCCATCCTTTCAATTGTAATTTTCATATATAGAGCAGAGCTACCTAGCATTTCCCTGATGCTATCATAACACATGAAACTGACAGCGAAAAATGAAGGGCCTAATATTTATTGTCCTACAATGTTGCACTTTGTAAAACTATAAATAAAATTATAACTCATTGAGCCGCATCCTTTCAGAACATGTTAAAGTCTATAAGGGTCTCATACCTAGCTTGACAGTTAAAGCTCAATTGGAACTGAAGATCTATTACCATCTAACGTTCATTGCATACTGAAAATTGGATTAGGTTCTTTTAGAGCTTAATAGGGCCTGTTTTTTTATAGGTTATGGTGTTTTGCCACACTTGACTTTATTATTAACCAGATCTACAGTCCTTGACAATACTCCTACTTCGGAGCATTCATTGGATGATCGCAGACCCTTGATCGGTAAGCAACCGATTTATGGCTTGTGGTTGCTGCTTGATCTCCTCACCTCTCTTGCAGGGGTAAGAAAAAGCAATGTACGAAGCACCATAAAAGGTAATTAATTTTCTCATCATAATATCGCAGATAGAAGCTTAGAAAATACCTACTTTTGGTTGCTAGGGCGAATTACCAAAACTGGTGTACAATCAAATGGTTTGCTGCAATCCTTTTGCTTACCTACATGCCCTAATTTATTAGATCGATCCCAAATTGCTTTATGTATCGTGTATCTTATTATATGTGCATAGGTCCTAAAAGAGTTGTTGAAAAATACATCTCTGTTGTCCCACATAGAATACATGATCTCTGTTGTTCCATGGCTTGCATGGATTACCTAGCTAATATATTCTACTCCTATCCTCCTTCATTTATTTTTAATTATTTATCTTATTTACTTCTGCAAATTATTCCCATACCAAACTAATTCAGTTGTGCCTTCTTGCTTGCAGGTAAGGAGGTGCTCCATGTAAGGACTTTGGAGTTGCTGGCATAGCAGAGAATTGAATGACTGTGCTTTTCTAAGTGCAAGCAATTGTGTTCTTTGGGTTTTATACTAATTCTCAAACTTGATGATATTGGGCTGGTCGCCTCTATATAATATTTGCTAACTCAATAGAGCCCTTTTCCGTTATAGCATCTTTACTTTCCAAATTTTTTAATTTGTAATTTCTTTTTATACGAGCAATTGGTACTATGAATTTACGAGACATATGGTCCTACATCATGTATGTCTGGGGAACGGGAATTGGTTGGGAAAAAAAGTTACCCTGTGGACTTATTTTTGTTAGGCTCATGTTGTTCAACTAGCCCTGATAGTTTCCTAAAACTTTGTTTAATTTAAGAAGCTATGTAATGATTCTATTTTTAGTGTACAAGATATTGGCGTTATGTTACACATAGATGTGTTTTGAAAGCTAAATAAAATTACATAGCAACATTTGGTCAACAATAGCTATACGTTTAACAGTAGCTTTGCTTAAGTTGTTAATCATATCCTTGTGTGCGCAGCTGTGCGCGGCGTGGCGCCGCGCTTATACTTCTAGTATCCTAAAAGAACAACCACTAACTTCGGTGTCCACCCGCTCACGTTTTTAAGATGTATTATGAGCATGCCTCAAAAAGGAAAAAATGTATATTTTTACCATAATATGAGCTCACATGAGAGTCAAATTTGTCTGCTCTGTGTTTACAACAAGCCAATCTCTTCCCCAGCAAGACATGGGGGATGGCTAGAGGAGGATAGAGATACATCTTCATCGGTGTTTATTTCGGTCCGTTAGAGATGACGACGGTGTGACGATCCATAAGCTCCCAACACGAGAAAGGCCGTTACATATCAGAAGTTCAGTATAGTAGGACCACAAGTGATGGTACCCATAAATTGGGTACGTTGCAGCAGCTCCCATTGCAAAAGATAGTTGAGGTTAATATGGAGATCGGATAATATATATCGTTCCTCTCTATTAGACAACGTATTGGCCTTGGGCATGGTTGTGATGGGCTTTATAAAGTGGCCCGTGAGATCCTTGAATCAATGGTCATGATAATATGGATCTTGTAATCAATGGTCAGATTTTTCTAATTAACGTGGGAGTTCCTAGAAAATGTCCGATTAGTATAGGTATAGATATAGATAGATAGATAGATATGATTAAAAATATTATTTAAAATTCGCCGTGCAATACATGGGTTGACGGCTAGTCAAATTTAGTTCTCTTTCTTCAACAAATAGAATGATGTACTTGCATGTGGGTTCCACCGTTCTACTTCCTCCGTTTCACAATGTAAGTCATTCTATCATTTCCCACATTCATATTGATGCTAATAAATCTAAATAGATATATGTCTAGATTAATTAGCATCAATATGAATGTGGGAAATGCTAGAATGACTTACATTGTGAAACGGAGGGAGTAGAGCTTTTATAGCCCTAATGGGCATGTGTTCGGGTGTTGCCTAGGAGAGCGGACATGTTCAACCTGAGCCACATGCAGGCACAAATACAGTGCTTCTGATCTGAAGGTGGATCCTTCAACTGAGTCAAACGTGCATGCACAAATACACAGTGCTTCGCAAGAAAGCAACCACGAAGAAGAAAAGGATGGACTTCAACAGAATCATAGAGCGCATGCGGTTCCTGTAGTCTCCAATCTCCACATGATTACTGAGCACGCTCCCACACATTCCCCACGAAATTGTGGCCCTGCATTGTTTGAATTGATCGCCACCTCTGCATGAGCAGGCATAGAGTCAGGGTCTGATGCCATGCGAATCGACTCCCGTATGCCTCCTATTCTGAGTACTCTCACCTCGCAATGCTCGTGGTTGTTTCGTAGTTTAGCTAGCAAAATCCTGATTATGCTGCGTGATGACCTCGGCGCATATATAGCTGCTGAGTCCGGCAGATGGCTAAGATATTAGCCTGCTTACATTGATGCCAAATCTTGTACCACCAAATAAGTGGGTGTGTTGTACACAGCTTTCCGAATGGGTATTTAATTGCTCGTTCTTCGTTAGCATGCTTTACAAACTGTTAAATGTTGTGTCTCGTGAAAACAAATTGTATACTGAAGTTTCTTTAAAAAAATAAAGAAATTCATTGTTTAACCAATTGTAACGATTAATATTTGATTAATCAACTGCTAATGGATTGTCTCATTTTATGTGGTGGCATAAATCTCAGCAGAAACGCTGAAACGAATCTTAGTAAGTTCAATACTACTTGTTGGGTGTTTGAGCTAAAGCCAAAGTTTACCTGAATCAATTCAATCAAGACAATTCTATCATACCACAATTGTGTGCGTGATTCATGACTAATTAGGAGGCTCTTCCTAATTTGTCGTACTTGTACTTAAACACTAATTTGTAACTGCTATTATTAAAAACCAATAAAATTACAATTAGTGATTTTGTACCTTTTGTTGACAGTGATTTTTAAAAATTAAAGTCATTTTTTTTCATCCCGATAGGATGGCAATATAACCGCTTTCGTTACACTTCTCTTAAATTAACTGATTTAGAGATAAAAGGTGAAATACTATATTGTTATGTCATGCATATACTCGAGTAAAGTTTATAATTGAAGAAGCTGTAACTATACACCACAAATCTATAAAATTCCATTAAGGTTCAAGTAGTATGGCCAAAGTCTAGCTCATTGTACATGTCAAACTCTCACAAGCACAAACCGAAAAGCCCAAATACGTTGCTTCCGACCTCTGGCAGTTCTTCTAGGGGTACTTGTTGTCGGACATCGTCTCCATAATCATGACAGCTCAGCTCTGTTCGAGCCGGTTTCTTGAGGCCTTCCATTCCGAATACGTAAGCATGCATGCACAACTTAGTAATTTTTATAGATTGTTGCCCTCTCTCTTGTTACACACCTAGATAGCTAGCAAAATCCAAACAAGGTATACGGGGTTTTCCATACTCTGCATTAGCTGCCAAGCATTGCTCTGTTTATATATTCATTTTGGAGGGTTGGGGGGGGGGGGGTAAAAGAGGTTCAACTATATTCATTGGGGAGTATATTGCTACAGGGCATTAATGAAGAGAGTTTTTTTTGTGAGAAAGGCTGCATGGGATGGAATGGATGGCCACCAAAGGAAATTAATGAACATGCATATAGACTGCACTAGTACTGTGTGGGATGGTTTTCTTTGATGATTATTGGTCAGCGCTGTGAGCTTCTGCAATATACTTTCATTGTCGTAAAATGAATAAATCTAATATAGCAGGTTATGTGTTTTGATTATTATTTTGTGATGAATAATTAGCACATGAGATAATCGATTTTGATATTTAGAGATTATTGACATAGTGGGGTTTGGGTTTACTGACTATATTGTTCGGTCAGACCCAGTGGACTAGGCTGTTCAGACTAGCGTGCAATGTGCAGTAAGACCGGCCAACCCGATGGTCTGACTGGCCGGATCCATGTTGGTGTCGGTTTCGAGTTATTTATTTGAATACTAGTGATTATGACTTCTAGATTATTTCTATATGTATGCAACATTGTTGTGTGCTAATGTTGAGTCAAGTTGGGAAAAAACATGTGCACGGATATGGTTTCTTGTTTGATTCATATGTAGGTGTGTCTTGACATCTCGGGAGAGCATTGCTAGCAATGGATCAGGTATCTACTTGGGGTAAGATCAAATCCGGACGATCGGAAATATCATGCGGGATGCTTAGACTAAAAAACAATGCACATGGTTGATGGAGGTATACCATAGGAGATTGTGTGTATATGGAAAGTGGGGTTGAATTGTATTAAGATAAGTTTAGGAAGATTAGAGTTTGAATTGTATTAAGATAAGTTTGTTTCTTGTACAGGAAGGTTTCCTAATAGATTAAGACTTCTTGTACAAGTTCGATTCGTGGCTTTTGGGCGCACCTTTGGGTATAAATAGTAGAAGGGATCATGCCTCTCGGTATCAATTTTTATAATGTTTGAGTTGAGAGAAAAAGTCAGGCTTTCGAGTTTGGTCGAATTTTATGAGAGTGTTGTTGTTGTACTTTATAAACACAAATAGAAACATAAAGTTCAATCTACTTTCAACTGTCTTCGATTTGTGTTTTGGTTGGGTGCAGAAGATCACCGACGGTCAGACCGGCAACAACTGCATGATCAAACTGGCAGCTAAACAATAGTTAGACCGGTGGCTGCAGACGGTTTGATTTGAGTTATGTCATCGGTCAGACCGACGATATCCAGGCGATCAGACCGCCCAGTCAAATTCTGGAGAGATTGACGAAGTCACCACAGGCGCCTCGCTATCGACGGGTACGTCGCCTACCACTGAAAGCACAACGCGGTTAAATCCTGGAAAATTCGCTCCTATAGGGAGTCGAACCCAGGACCTCAGGTGCTACTGAGACTCTTGTAACCACTAGGTTACAGGCCCTTTCTCCATTCACATCCCATCTAATTGGCTTAATTTTTGTTGTTTGATCGTACATTGCAGTGCCAGGATCAATTGATTACGAAAAGGTCCAACAGCCACGCATCAAATGAACATGTCATTAGTTATGAACAGCTGCATCAAATTGAGTTATCTTTCTTCACCAAACCGAATGATGTCTATGGATATCTGGGAGTATTAATTGTGGCAGATGAATTAGGCAAGTGGTTCTAGCAGTCTTGATCCTCTTTTACCTGGCTAGCCATGGAAAGCCAGCCTCCATTTGTGCGTTGATGGCACAGGACGTCTACAAACTCTATTGGCCTTGGCTGTGTGTATATTCGTTTATGAATATAGAGTCCGGATTTTTATACATTATCTAAAAAGACAAATTCTATTGGTGTATAGGAAACTTGCATGGTGCATATATTGAAATAACAGGTGGGATGCAATTTTCCACCAAAAATAAAAAAATATCAAATGTTGTCATCACGTGTGGATCGATTCACAGGAAGTCAGGAACCTGACGTTAATCACATATAAGATATGATCGATGCTGAGTGTTTCTGAAAATGGAATATCTGGATTGATGACTCACCTGGCGTTCAAATCCACGATTTACTTGAGCCAAAATGAAATTATACATCCTTACCTCTCTGTCACAAACGACACACAATATTGTGTCTTTCTTCAAAAGAAAAAAAAGAAAGAAAAACATACACAATATGTGTCTATGCCTTCCCCATGATGTTGGTTTGTTTTACTAATTAGCATATCATCCTGGCTTACACAAGCTTTGCGGTCATCTTATGAAGCCAAATTACCGTCACAGCCAGCAGGGCAATCTTTAGGATGCAGAAAATATATATTTTTTGGACATCGCTGCTTAATTAACCAGTGGTCACCATCCGGAATGGGCCTCCGTGGACTGTGGCAATGGCAATTTATATGTGAACACTACCTCTCGAAAGAGAAGGTGTAGAGCTGTGATCAAATCGAGTGCTAATGGAATCCAATATGCCTCCGGACAGTTCCAAGAAGTGAAACGTTCACCGTATACACTATCATTTGGTAGATCAAGAAATTTTTCTGTGGAGAATTCTCATTTTAGATAGATATAGGTCATTGCCCAACCTTGGTGGCTGAAATAGGTTCCTGCTAATCAATTTATTGAATGGCTGCTTGAGTTCGTCATACGAACATATATAGGTGCCTGCTACTTATAACTGGGCTGGGCATTAATCTGTGCATATATGAGTATTAATCAACCCGATCAAAAAAAAAAACTGCAACAAATGATGGCACACTCTTGATAACATTAAATTCCAGTCCAAACCACAAAATGATTCAATCCTGTACAGCAGCCACGCAAGGCTGTCTCTGATGCATCACACTTACCTAGCATTTTGGTACTACCCATTCTTTTTCTTGTTCTTTGACTATATGTCATGCATTATGCATAATGACACTTAGGCATGTTGAATCCCTGATCAAATATATACTTGAAAGCTAGAGGTTCGATCCAAGCGATTTTCGTGAGGCTCGATCGTGACTAGATGATTTCCCAGGATGCATACACGATGCAACATTTTCCCCCCCAGATACAGGCCTACATAGTTTGCGGTTCTAGTCGTTTCTAGAGGAGAGCTGCCTCGGCAGAAGCGGGTATAGAGTGACCATCTGATCTCGTTCAAGTTAACTCCCACATGCCTCCTATTCCTATATGCCCCTCGCATATGCCTGTGACGGTTTCGATCATAGTCTAGCCAGTAAACTCCAAATTAACCTTGGATTGCGGCTGTATGGTGTTTTCTGCCAATGTATATAGTTACAGAGTCTGGCAAAATGCTAGATATATGCAAGCCTTCTTACACATCCGTGGTTCTACTCAGCCATAAACAAGAAAAACATACAGTTTGCTATATAGCATTGAAAGTTTGCGCTATTTGCTCTGAACACTGAAAAAAATGATGGACTGGATATATATGTGATCCCGTGAACTGGCGGGTCGCCTGTTCAGCCCACGCCTATGGCACGTGGGCCTTTGTACACCAGATGCAACACCTATATGCACCTTCTTTTAAATGTAAGTAGGTCTCCCTTGATCAGCTCTGGTTGGGTAAAGAAGCGAAGGTGCTCTCTAGAACCCCATCACTTGTTCCTCTCCGGGTGACAGTCCATAGCAAACAGACTTTGCAAAGGTATTCGAAATCTACTGTAGGACCGAATAGCAAGAACTAAGTCAACCAGAGGGGATGAATGGTTGGTGTACCCAAAAACCAAAACTTTTAGCGGAATTAAAAGTTACCCTTGAATCAGTGATCTGTCAGTCTGACCGAAGGAGATTAGCCGGTCTGACCGTGCATGTGCCGCCGGTCTGACCGAAGTAGAACGCCTGGTCTGACCGTCCTGAAGTCGCCTCTGCTTCCTGTCACCGTCGCCTGTCTGACCGCCACTGACTTGCCGGCCTGACCGCCACTGACTCGCCGGTCTGACCGCTGCAATGCCGCCGGTCCGACCGGTGGTGTTTCGCCAGTTAGACTGCCAAACCCGAGCAAACAAAAATCGAAGAACTCTTGATGTAGATGATAACTTTATTACTTTTATATGTGTTTACAATGTGCAACAACAGCACTCCTCATAAAAATCTCGACTAAACTCGAAACCCTAAATATTCTCTCAACTCAATGCTCTTTAAAGCGATACCGCGAAGGCTTACTCTCCTCCTCTATTTATACATGAGGTAGGCAGCCTGAAGCCACGAACCAAACTCATACAATAAGTCGTAAACCACCTAGAAAATCTTCCCGTACAAGAAAGGAACTTTACAAACTCCAATCATATCAAATTTGCACTCCTTCCAAATTCAACTATGCATCCCATACGCACACAATATCTCCATCGTATGCCATATAGAATCTTCACCAACCACGTGCATTGATTTTTAGCCTAAGTATCCCGCATGATATATGACCGTCCAGATGTCGCCTTATCTTCATGTCGACTCCCGATCCATCACTAGCAATACTCTCCCGAGACATCAAGTCACCTACACATGAATCAAACAAATAAACCATATTATGAGACCAAGCTATCTCCAACTTGGCTCATTGTGAGCAACCAACAATATTATATACGCATAGTATCCATCTATATGCACGGGGTGATATGATTTTGCCGTGACAACTAAACCGTTGGAACATTTATTTAATCATGTACTTGACCATAGCTATTCCAATTCAGTTTAAAGAACTTTATTAATTTAAATTAGCTCTCTAAATTAACAGAAACTTAGAGAAATTTAAATTATTGTTTAAAACAAATTAGTAGAGTTGTAGCATGAGTTTTCCTCGGCAAGGCAAGTAAATTTCAACCTTCCAATGTTACCTCACAGTTCAGGCCATTCTATGTCTAATTTCAGAGTCTAACCACGAAACCAAAACGTATTCAGACAGATGTCACTTGGCTAAACCCTTCTCCATCAGGAATTCTTGTTGGTCTGATAAGTTCTCCTCCAAGGGCTTACTCACAGCGTTTCCGGCAACAGATTCCCAGTGTGACGCTGGCCTTATATCAGTAGCTTATGGGCTTATGGCCCCAATAGTTCATGGCTTGACGGAGCAGAACTGACACTATGAGAATAAACGTAGACAATGCAATTGAAGCCAGGATAGTCGATCCGATGCCTTCCATTCCAAGTATGTTGTACTACAACACATGCAAGCATGATAACCGTGGCAATTTCGGCCGGTTCCTTGTATTCCCCATCTTGTTATAGCCAACATAAAAATTTGTATGATGGGTACTTTGTCTCTGGCTGCTCAGTACGTGTGGCTAGGTGATTGCCAATTATTTATTGGTGTTCCATCCGGCCGGCCATAAACTGTTTATCGCATGAAGTGATTAAAATTTTGGTACTATCCAATGGTCGGTATACGTATTTCATTTGTTTCTCTAACCAACCAAAGGAAATTAATGACACAAGTCCACGAAGATGACTGCATGACAACTGTGTGCAGTTGGTGTGTGCAAGCAGATCGAGGTATCCTCTATGGCTCTGTGCGGACAAGGGTAGGAATTGAGTAAAGTAAGTCGTTTAGGACAATGTTTAAGTTAAACCTTGGGAATATAAATCATGAATAACTCTCAAGTTGTTAAGTTTGAAAATATAAGAATTATATGAATAGATTTGTCTTGAAAAATACTTTAATAAAAGTATACATATATCACTTTTTAATAAATATTTTTATAGAAACAAGAAGTTAAAGTTGTGTTTTGGAGACCGTGTCGCTGTCCAAAACGACTTCCTTTACGAGTACGGAGGGAGTATACATTTAGGTGCAGGCCCACTCTCAGATGTCTCTCTATCTATTGACATCAATACAACTACTGTTAATTGTACATTAATGTACTAGTATGGTTCAAGAGTAAACCTAGCCACTAGTTGAGAGATACAGGCACTCACCACCATTTTGTTTGATTAACTTTTGTAGATTAGTGAAAAGGAAAAGGGAGACACGACACATCTCTTTGGAACATGTTAACAAAACCAAGTATATATCTCTTTGGAACACTTGTCCAGCTTTGACCTATAATTGCACCTTGTGGCCTGTAAAACCAGCTTAGATTACAGATCTAGAAATTAACGTGTGCTGGACTAAGAGAGGACCTTAAGTTAGTCTGATTCTGAGTTAGAATTGATGTACTCAAGTATACATCCTCTCATCTGTGACGGCCCATCACATGCCTGGGCAACGTGGGCCGTTAGAACGAAGTCATCTCAATCGGGCCAAAATTTTGCCGTTGTAGATGTACTCGTCGGGGTGCATATTCCTATAGCCCGTCACCGATGAGACTTATCTGTGACGGGCTCGAAGTTAGGCCCAATTGAGATGACCTCCACTATCTCAATTGGGCCCAAATACTGAGCCCATCACAGATGAGTATCATCGGTGACGGGCTCCAAAGAAGGCCTGATTGAGATGGCCTTAATGCCCGTCACCGATGACTCTTATCGGTGTCGGGCTTCTATTTCTGCCCGTTAGAGATTAGTGTGCGCCCGTTAGAGATGACATTTTTTTTGGCCCGATTGAGATATACTTTGCACACTATATATACTCCAGCAGTTCGTTGTCTGTAGTTATCCCACTGTTCACTATTTTGGTGGGAGGTTGAAGGGGGCGAATTTTTGTAATTTTTTTGCAAACAAAAACAGGAAAATCATAAAATTAAGTAAAAGTGTACTAATCATTTCCTATTAATTTAGTAGTACCTATGTTATGAGATGTTAACTAATATTTTGTTCATTGTTCAGCGATGGATCGAAGTTGGATGTACACGACTAGCTTGAGGCGTCAGTACAAGGAGTATAGAGATGGCGTATTAAGTTTTATGAAAGCCGCAAAGGAGGATAGGATAAGAAGAAACGACAAGTACGTGTGTTGTCCATGTAGCGATTGCAGGAATGAGATTTTGTTGGACAATGAAAAGGAAGTACACGCTCACTTGATACGCTGGGGATTCATGGAGAGATACACATGTTGGGTGAAGCATGGAGAGCAAGATCTGGGTACTGATGGTGCAGCTGCAGACGGAAGTGGTGCAGACAATCATGAAGAAGGAGATGAAGAAGAGCATGACATGTTTGTCCCATCTCAATTGGGCGGTGAAATGGTTGATGTGGGCCCTGATATGCTGCAAGACATGTTACGTGACGTTGATGACCCAGCTATGAACGAGAAAGATTCCATGAAGTTCAGCAGGTTGGTCAGTGACTCGGAGACTCCTCTATACACAGGATGCAAGCCAAAGCACACCAAATTATCAGCAACATTAGACCTAATGAAATTGAAGGCTAGTAGTGGATGGTCAGACAAAAGTTTTACAGAACTTTTGGGAATACTGAAGGACATGCTTCCTTAGGAGAACACATTGCCTGAGACGACATATGAAGCAAAACAGGTTCTGTGTCCCCTAGGGTTAGAGATCCGGAGAATTCACGCATGTCCAAACAATTGCATATTGTACCACAAGCAATACGTGGACTTAGGTGCTTGTCTTGTCTACAAGGCTTCTCGATACAAACGAAAGAAGAGTGCGGAGGAGGGAAAGAAGTCAGAGCGGGGTGGTCCGGCGAAGGTTGTGTGGTATCTACCAATCATTGATCGTTTCAAGAGAATATTTGCCAACCCCAATCAAGCAAAGTTAGTACGTTGGCATGCCATAGAGAGAAGGAATGACGGTTTGCTAAGACACCCTGCGGATTCGATTCAATGGAGGAATACCGATCGAAAGCACAAAGACTTTGCTGCCGACCCCAGAAACATGAGGATATGTTTGTGTACGGATGGCATGAATCCTTTCAGATACATGAGCAGTTCTCACAGCACTTGGCCAGTTCTTATTGCGAACTATAACCTCCCGCCATGGTTGTGCTTCAAAAGAAAATATATTATGTTGTACTTGTAAATCCAAGGTCCGAGACAACCCGGCAATGATATCGATGTGTTCTTGGAGCCTGTTATCGATGACCTTGAGATTCTGTGGAAAGAGGGTGTGGAAACTTGGGATGCATATGGTCAGGAGAACTTCATGCTACAAGTTCTATTGTTCTGCACCATTAATGATTATCCAGCACTGGGTAATCTTTCTGGACAAACCGTGAAAGGAAAGAAGGCATGCTCTAACTGTATGGAACATACACGTAGTAGGTGGCTGAAGAAATCAAGAAAGATGGTTTACATGGGTAATAGGAGATGGCTCCCCCTACGGCACGCCTTTAGAAGAAAGAAGAAAATTTTCAATGGTAAGAAAGAACTTGGGTCTGCCCCTGCGAATTTGTCCGGAGATCAGGTACATGTCACGCCCGGAATTTCTATCCAAATTTCCAAACGCTTACATGTGTGTGAACCCTCGTTCAGGAATCAGCCGAGGCACACAATAACAAATTGATAATAGAGTACAATTATTACTCTAATTAATAAGCGAATAAAATGTCATTACAGAGGTAGATAGTTCCTCTCAATCAATAAAGATCTAAGCAGCGGAAAAATAAGAAACAGCGCAGGCGACTCCTCTCCACAGGCAGCTTGACAAGGGCTACGCCTAATCATCCACACCATCAGCATCACTGTAGAACTCCTCCTCTGATGAATGATTGCAAGGTGAGTATATGACATACTCAGCAAGCCACGCAGCAAATATGCAAGTGCACAGGATAACAAAGGATGGCATAGTAGGGTTTCATTTACATAAACAACATTTAACAAACATTTCAGAATTTAATAAAACAGTTAGGTAATAATTAAACAATATTAATCCAACGCTATACAACATACCCTATTGCATAGGCCCAACCATTCTGAACAACCATCCCGGCTGCACAGTTCTATCTCCACACCAGGAATATACCATTCCAAACTAGGAGCTAATCAAATTATTACTAGTTATAGCATCTTTTATTATGATGAGAAGTGTGAAACTAATCACGAAAGACATTGTTAGACCCGCCCATAACTGCGGGCACGGCTATTCGAATAGTTTTACTCTGGGTAGAGGTGTACCACTGTACCCACAAGACACAGCCCCACAACATGTCACCATGTGCCTCAATACCACCACGGTACCTCGGAATGGAGCTGTGACAGTACCCCTCGCACAACACAATCCACCACAGCGCACCTTTCCTGGATCATAATCACCCCCTTATAAACAAGGCATGGACTCCCCAGCGACCCCCGTGGGCTTATCTCTGCCACTTCTCAGTCTGATGCTCCGCAATGAACCATGCTATACAAAAGGTAAAGCCGTTGCCCACGCTGGCTTGTGGTTGGCACGGTTAATGTTTCACAACCGAAACTCGTGAACCGGTCCATAATTGTCATGAGCACGACCATCAAAATCATGTGCTCACAACCCACCATTAGCAAGTTTTAGTTGGCAATTTAATTAATTAACCAATCACGATTAACCATCGTGAACTATCATTAAGCCATCATTAAATAATAGTGAATTATAAGTTATCCCAATAGTGTGCTAATGTTTCTAAGCATGGCTAAGCAATCGTATCTAATATCTAGCTGAACCAATATATATAGCCCAACTAGTCAAGTTATAATAACCCGAGGTATCAAGGAATAAAGTAATCAAGAACAAAAGGGCTATAACAAACAATAGGTTAATTCCACCCAATGACATTCGAAAATAAATGCAATAGTTGAATAGAAACAATAGCTTTAAACGGGATCAACATGCTCAAAGGGTTGTTTGGGATCTGTGTGACTTGCCTTGCTGGCCTTGGAACTCTTCAAATTCTTCTCCTGCGAAAACAAACTCTCCGGAAACATCGGAATCTAAACAGAAAAGAGCAAAAACACCAAAACAGCACATAAACAAGCATGAACAGTACATGTGGATATTTTTAACATGTAGATCTCAATTTTAGAAAAATTTAGAGACTTGAACCAACTAAATCCGAGCTAAGATGAATTAGTTATGAATTTTTAAATATTAAATCAGATTAAAACACTTATATGGGTTTTAATTGAATTATGACGCAATAATGAATTATTTTTGAAAAGGAAAAGGGAATTATTGCGTCAGCGACTAGGGTTCGCGGTGAACCGGGTGCACGGCGGCGGCTCACGGAAACGAACGGCCGAGATCGTTCCTATCCACAACGGACGGCCAAGATCTAACGGTCTACGACCGGTCTACGACGGACGGCAACGATGACGTCGGCGATGACGTCATCACCGGCGGCGGCTCGGGCGCGCAAGCTCACCGGCGAACGACGGCGCGACGGCACGAACGGAGGGCACCAGCACGTAGAGGGCGACGTGGCGAACTCACCGGTGACCAAAACAGCGGCGGAAGATCAACGGACGGCGATGGCGTCGAGGAAGAAGCGGCGGCGACCTTCGGCTTGACGACGACGGCGATGCTCCGGCGACCTACGGCGACAATGGAGGGGTGGACGAGGACGGCGACGCGACGGCGACCACGACGGCGGCCTTCCCGAGCGATGGCGACGACTGGAGCGACGGCGACGCACGGCTGGAGCGGCGGCGACGACGGCGGCGCGAGGTCTCACGGGGCTAGGGCGCTACAGACGACGAGGGATGAAGGCAAGGATCGCGACGGGTAGCGGAGGGCTTGGGGGTCCATTTATAGGGGTTGGAAGGCGGCGGCGAAGGCCCACGGCGACCGGCGACGCGATGGAAAGATTAGGGTTCGGGAGAGAGAGACGAATCCGATTCGAGATCGAATCCGCAAATTTCCAAAGTGATTTAGACGATATTTCCAAAAGGGAAAAGGTAGAGTGGATCACGGGGATCCTTTCCCCTCAATCAATTTCACCGGAAACGGAAAGGGACGGTCGGATTTGGAATGGCGGCGGCGGCGCGGCGCGGCCTGGGTTTCGTCGGGAGGAAGACGATGACCCTGACAGGCGGGCCCCACCTGTCAGCGGCGAACGCACGCGCGGGCGGGCGGCTGCGGGCGGACTTGGCCGGCTTGGGCTGGGGAGAGGGAGAGAGAAGGTTTTGGGCTGACTTTCGGCCCAAAGCCAAAAGAGGATTTTAAAAACCTTTTTCAATTTAAATTATTAATTAAATGCAATTCCATTTATTAAAAATACTTCCTTAGCTCAAATAAATTCAAGAAAAATCTAGGAATTATAGAGTTAAGCAAAGTATTTAATGAAATTTTATCTAGCCCCATTTTATATTGGAATTTATTATTTAAAATTAGATCTTCTTTTCAAGGCTTTTAAAATCATTTCTAATAATTCCAATTAAACAACAATTTATATATTTAGTATTTTTAGGGTGTGACAAACCTACCCCCCTTAAACAGAATCTCGTCCTCGAAATTCGGAAGAACTGGCGAACAGATGCGGATGAGCTGACTTCAATTCATCTTCTCGTTCCCAAGTTGATTCTTCTTCCGAGTGATTACTCCATTGGACTTTACAAAAACGGATAACTCGATTTTTGGTTCTTCTCTTATCTATTTCCAAGATACGGATTGGTTTCTCAACATAGGTCAGATCCTCTTGGACTTCTATCTGTTCAAGATTAGCTTCTTCGGTAGGTACCCTTAAACACTTTTTCAATTGCAACACATGGAACACATTATGGACTCCTGCCAAAGATTGAGGTAACTCCAACTGATAAGCGACCTCTCCTCTTCTACTGACAATCTTGTAAGGTCCCACGAAACGCGGTGCCAATTTTCCTTTAGTGTGGAAGCGATGAACTCCTCGAAGAGGCGTGACACGAAGGTACACATAATCTCCTTCTTCAAAACTCAAATCTCTGCGGCGATTGTCGGCATAACTCTTATGGCGAGACTGAGCCACACGCAACCTTTCTTGAATGATCTTTACCTTCTCTTCTGCTTCCCTTAGGATATCAGTCCCGAAAACCTGACGTTCTCCCGTTTGATCCCACAAAAGCGGAGTGCGGCACTTCCGACCATACAGTGCTTCATACGGAGCCATTTGGAGACTAGCTTGATAACTGTTGTTGTACGAAAATTCCGCATAAGGTAGATTCTTATCCCAACTTCCACCGAAGTCTAAAGCACAAGCTCTCAACATGTCTTCCAAAATCTGATTTACCCTTTCAGTTTGTCCGTCTGTCTGCGGATGATAAGCAGCACTAAAGTTCAGCTTAGAACCCATCTCTTCTTGAAGTTTCTTCCAAAACTTTGAAGTAAACTGACTACCTCGATCAGACACTATTTTCTTAGGGACGCCATGCAAACACACAATCCTTGCCATATACAATTCCGCCAACCGGCTTCCGGAATATGTTGTCTTTACTGGGATGAAATGAGCCACTTTGGTAAGTCTGTCGACTATTACCCAAATAGAGTCGTGGCCTGATGACGTTCTGGGTAGGCCAGTGATGAAATCCATACCGATTTCCTCCCACTTCCACTCTGGTATCTTCAAAGGCTGCAACAAACCGGCGGGTTTCTGATGTTCTGCCTTGACTCGCTGACAAACATCACATACTGCTACGTATTCTGCGATTTCACGCTTCATACTTGCCCACCAAAATCTCTCCTTGAGATCCTGGTATATCTTGGTACTACTAGGGTGAATGGAGTATAAAGTATCATGAGCTTCTTTCAGAATTGCATCTTTTAAATCTTTGTTGTCGGGGACACAGATTCTCTCGCCCAACCATACAGTTCCTTGCTCATCTTCCAAGAAACCGATAGCTTTTCCTCTTCTCATATTCTTCTTGATTTGTTGAATATCAGGATCATTAATTTGGGCTTCTCTAACCTGATCGATTAGAGTGGGCTTTGCTTCTAAGGCTGCAACGAAACCTCTAATGACAATTCCCAAATTTAATCTTTCAAATTCCTTGCATAACTCCAATGGCAACTGTCGTCCTTCCGTAGCATTGCAATAGCCTTTCCTGCTAAGAGCATCTGCTACAACATTAGCCTTTCCCGGGTGACAATGAATTCCCATATCATAATCCTTAATTAATTCCAACCATCTCCGTTGTCTCATGTTCAGATCTGGCTGAGTAAAGATATACTTTAAACTCTTGTGATCGGTGTACACCTCTGTACGAGTACCGAAAAGATAATGACGCCAAATTTTTAACGCATGAACCACTGCAGCTAACTCAAGATCATGAGTAGGGTAGTTCTTCTCATGCGGACGTAACTGACGAGATGTATAGGCAACCACCTTCCCATCTTGCATCAGAACACAACCTAACCCAAGTTTGGATGCATAGCAATACACTTGGAAACCCATCTTTGGATCAGGTAAAATCAAAATAGGAGCTGATATTAAGCGATTCTTCAACTCTTGAAAACTCTGCTCACATTCTTCTGACCACTTGTACTTTACATCCTTTTGAAGTAATCGTGTCATGGGCTTAGCAATCTTGGAAAAATTCTCTATAAACCTCCGATAATATCCTGCGAGGCCTAGGAAACTGCGAATCTCTGAAACTGTCTTTGGTTGTTTCCAGTTGGTTACGGATTCCACATTACTAGGATCAACGGCAACTCCTCCGGCTGAGATGACGTGACCAAGGAACTTCACTTCAGACAACCAGAATTCACATTTGCTAAACTTGGCATACAACTGATGTTCTCGCAGCTTCTCTAATGCAAGACGAAGATGTTCTTCATGCTCTTCTTTGGTTCGAGAGTAGATAAGAATGTCATCAATAAAGACCACCACGAACTTGTCTAGGTATTCCATAAACACCTTATTCATTAAGTTCATGAAGAAAGCGGGGGCATTGGTAAGTCCAAAAGACATAACAGTACATTCAAACAACCCATACCTAGTGGTAAAAGCCGTCTTAGGTATATCTTCCTCTTTAATTCTCAACTGGTGATACCCTGATCGAAGATCTATCTTGGAGAAAACGGTGGCACCTTTAAGCTGATCAAACAAATCATCAATTCTGGGCAGCGGGTACTTATTCTTGATAGTCACATCATTTAGTGCACGATAGTCCACACACATCCTCTGGGTATGATCTTTCTTTTCCACAAAAATAACTGGAGCTCCCCATGGAGATGAACTTGGTCTGATGTATCCTTTCTGAAGCAAATCGTCTACTTGCCTCTTGACTTCTGCCAACTCATTGGCTGCCATTCTATAAGGTCTCTTATGGATCGGAGTTGTTCCTGGTACTAGATCTATTATGAATTCAATATCTCTTTTAGGCGGCATACCAGGTAAATCGTCTGGGAACACATCGGGATACTCCCGGACTATAGGAATCTCTTCCAAAGTCATTTGGTTCAGACTTGACCTTAAAGACTCAGAAGACAATGCATGAACAGTTACAACTCGACCATCATTGCTGGTGAGAGTTACTTTTCTGTTGGCACAGTCTATCATACCTTTATATCTGGCTAACCAGTCCATCCCTAGGATGACATCAAGGTCTTTGGATTCTAACAGGATAAGATTGGCCAGAAATGGTACTCCTTGAATTTCTATTCTGACAGAGGGGCTACGTTGCAAAGAGAGTGCTTGATTACTCGGGGTACTAACCATCAAAGGACGTCTAAGATCTTCTACTTCCATCCCATGATTTCCCGCAAAACTCATAGATAAAAATGAATGTGTAGCACCAGAATTGAAAAGCACTGTTGCAGGAACTGAGTTAACAAGGAACGTACCCAAAATCACATCTGGAGCATCTTGAGCTTCTGCAGCAGTAACATGGTTGACACGAGCCTTTGGCGCTGGTGCGGTAGAGTTGCTCTGGGCAGGGACAACCTTCATGCGTCGGGGCTTCGGACACTTGTCAGAGTAATGTCCTGGGTCTCCACAGTTGAAGCACACCCCGGGCTTGCTGCCTTGCTCCTTCTTGGCATGCTGTTGCTGTGTCGAAGTTGCAACAGGGCATGGAGCTTGATTGCAGATGTTGTTGCCAGCATTGTTGTTGAAGAACTGACGCTGCGGACGAACAATAGACGAAGAACCTCCCTGTGACATTGACTGAGGTCCCAAAGTAAGACGCGGCCTCTGACTATTCCCCTGTTGTGCCTTGAAGTGAGCAATCTGGCGTTTCTTCTGCTCCATACGGTTGTACTTGTCCACCTGGCGAATAGCCTTATCTACTAACTTCAGGAAATCATGATAATCCCCAGTCATGAGTGGGTAAGAAAGCTCATCATTAAGTCCTTCCAAGAACCTCTCCTGGCGCTCTTCATCAGTGCGCACATCTTCCGAAGCATAACGAGCCAGACGATTGAACTCGTGCAGATACTCGGTGACCGTGCGAGATCCCTGGGTGAGCGACCTGAATTCCTTCTTCTTGAGAGACACCACTCCCGATGGTATATGCGTCTTCCGGAAAGCAGCGGTGAATTCAAGCCAAGAGATAGGTTCAGCGGTAGTCCTGTTAAGGCGGAAGTGATCCCACCACTCAGAGGCAGGGCCATGCAGTTGGTGTGATGCAAATGAGACCTTCTCCTGATCAGTGCATTGAAGCAAATCCAACTTCTTCTCTATGACGTGCAGCCAATCACCAGCTTCAACAGGATTAGTGGTGCTATAGAAAGTGGGCAGCCTCACACGAAGAAATTATGCTAACTTGTTCTAGGGAGGTGCATGGTTATTTCCCTGGTTCTGCTGGTTCTGGAGTTGCTTCATCATCATGTTCATAAGCTGTGCCTGTTGAGCCAGGACTTGGGTAAGTGTGGAATTCTCTCCATTGTTGTTGTTGTTATTGTTGATGTTGGGGCCATTCCCCTTGCTGCGAGTGAGCACCATCTGGCAAGGGCAGGAGCACAAGAAGAGAAACCGGGGAAAACTACTTAGGACAGAGAATTAATTTTTCTACTAACTTAACTTTTATTGATCTTAACTGAGTTTCATTATTACAAAACTGAAGACTCTCACACCACTAAACTCACCAACTACCTAACACTCGAAAGCAAACAAACGCATGCGCTTACATCCCACCACTGATGTAAACCACATGCAGGACCCCCACACACAACCAAACTTAAAACAAGCAAACTAACACAACGATCTAGGACAACGGCTTGACAAGGCATTCTAGGTCTTCCGGGTATCGGAGTTGATTGAAGGCTCGCTCGGCTCGTCTCCATCATCTTGAGTAGCTCCCCATTCGACCTTTGAGTGGGTGCGATTCGATTCTTCTCCTTCATCATCACTTACGTTGACGATCGGAGGATTCGCTAGGGCTGGGATAACTTCTTTCTCCACCACACGGACCTTTGGCGCCAATTGGTAGTGAGGAACGAATAGAGCTCTCTTCCTTGCGGTAAGACGAACCCTGGCCTTCTGCGGTGGTGCTTCTCCCTTCAACGCGGCTAGTTCCTTCTCCAAACGATCCACCTTGTCTTCTAGCTTGCAAATCTTTCCACGATTCTGGTCTTCACGATCTTGAGCTGCTAGCACAACCTCCGCGCGGGTCTCATCCATAGCCCACAGCATCTCAACCAAATGCCTTGTGGTAGCATCATTCTCAATCCCCTCGGTCTCAAGGTAGTTGCCACGGTCACTTCCCTGGGGTTGGCGAGGATGGTAGCGATACTCAGTGTCGGCCAACTGATCACTGTAGCGATCGCGGAGCTCTCCTACGGCGATCCTTGCCACCTCCTGACATGCATGAATGTAGTTTCCTCCTCCAGCTTCGAACATCACTGATGGGATATCTTCACTGTTACTGTTCAAGGTGACTTTGACTCGGCACTTCTCTTCATCACGATCATAAGGAATCTGGGCATACAAAGGGGCAGTCCCAAATCCTATGGCAAAAGACATCGTACGCAACTCCTGGACAAATCCCTCAACACCAAACAAGTACTCAGGCTTGTAGCGCGGCATCTAAAGACAAGTGAAAGGAGGGAGTTATGACATTTATCCAATTAATAGCACAAGTTTTTGGATTAATTTGAATAAAGTTAGAAAATCAAAGTAAAAGGTAAGTAAATAAAGTAAACCAGGCTTGCAAGATAAGTTGAAACAGTTGGAAACAAGATCACAAATTTTGCACTTTTGAATAACAGGTTTCAAAAGAAATAAAAGAAAGTTATAAAATCAACATGCTAAATTTATTTCATTGCAGCAAGATTAAATAAAACAATGTTGTAAAACTTTTGCTGGTAAATGAGCCATTAGTACAGTAATAGATGTACAGTACTAATAACACTGGAATAAATTTTGAATGAGAACCACTAAAAGAGATTATGAAGTGCATGTGCTATTACTTTGGTTTAATTAAAAGAGAAAGGGAGGAGAACAGTTCTACTTTTCCAATATTTTTAGAGGGCTTCTATGGGTAACCAATTGGCATAACCTAGGGTCAAGGAGGCTCTGATACCAACTTGTCACGCCCGGAATTTCTATCCAAAAGTCCAAACGCTTACATGTGTGTGAACCCTCGTCCAGGAATCAGCCGAGGCACACAATAACAAATTGATAATAGAGTACAATTATTACTCTAAATAATAAGCGAATAAAATGTCATTACAGAGGTAGATAGTTCCTCTCAATCAATAAAGATCTAAGCAGCGGAAAAATAAGAAACAGCGCAGGCGACTCCTCTCCACAGGCAGCTTGACCAGGGCTACGCCTAATCATCCACACCATCAGCATCATTGTAGAACTCCTCCTCTGATGAATGATTGCAAGGTAAGTATATGACATACTCAGCAAGCCACGCAGCAAATATGCAAGTGCACAGGATAACAAAGGATGGCATAGTAGGGTTTCATTTGCATAAACAGCATTTAACAAACATTTCAGAATTTAATAAAACAGTTAGGTAATAATTAAACAATATTAATCCAACACTATACAACATACCCTATTGCATAGGCCCAACCATTCTGAACAACCATCCCGGCTGTACAGTTCTATCTCCACACCAGGAATATACCATTCCAAACCAGGAGCTAATCAAATTATTACCAGTTATAGCATCTTTTATTACGATGAGAAGTGTGAAACTAATCACGAAAGACATTGTTAGACCTGCCCATAACCGCGGGCACTGCTATTCAAATAGTTTTACTCTGGCCAGAGGTGTACCACTGTACCCACAAGACATAGCCCCACAACATGTCACCATGTGCCTCAATACCACCACGGTACCTCGGAAAGGAGCTATGACAGTACCCCTCGCACAACACAATCCACCACAGCGCACCTTTCCTGGATCATAATCACCCCCTTATAAACAAGGCATGGACTCCCTGGCGACCCCCGTGGGCTTATCTCCGCCACTTCTCAGTCTGGTGCTCCGCAATGAACCAGGCTATACAAAAGGTAAAGCCGTTGCCCACGCTGGCTTGTGGTTGGCACGGTTAATGTTTCACAACCGAAACTCGTGAACCGGTCCTTAATTGTCATGAGCACGACCATCAAAACCATGTGCTTACAACCCACCATTAGCAAGTTTTAGTTGGCAATTTAATTAATTAACCAATCACGATTGACCATCGTGAACTATCATTAAGCCATCATTAAATAATAGTGAATTATAAGTTATCCCAATAGTGTGCTAATGTTTCTAACCATGGCTAAGCAATCGTATCTAATATCTAGCTGAACCAATATATATAGCCCAACTAGTCAAGTTATAATAACCCAAGGTATCAAGGAATAAAGTAATCAAGAACAAAAGGGCTATAACAAACAATAGGTTAATTCCTCCCAATGATATTCGAAAATAAATGCAATAGTTGAATAGAAACAATAGCTTTAAATGGGATCAACATGCTCAAAGGGTTGTTTGGGATCTGTGTGACTTGCCTTGCTGGCCTTGGAACTCTTCAAATTCTTCTCCTGCGAAAACGAACTCTCCGGAAACGTCGGAATCTAAACAGAAAAGAGCAAAAACACCAAAACAGCACATAAACAAGCATGAACAGTACATGTGGATATTTTTAACATGTAGATCTCAATTTTAGAAAAATTTAGAGACTTGAACCAACTAAATCCGAGCTAAGATGAATTAGTTATGAATTTTTAAATATTAAATCGGATTAAAACACTTATATGGGTTTTAATTGAATTATGACGCAATAATGAATTATTTTTGAAAAGGAAAAGGGAATTATTGCGTCAGCGACTAGGGTTCGCGGTGAACCGGGTGCACGGCGGCGGCTCACGGAAACGAACGGCCGAGATCATTCCTATTCACAACGGACGGCCAAGATCTAACGGTCTACGACCGGTCTACGACGGACGTCAACGATGACGTCGGCGATGACGTCATCACCAGCGGCGGCTCGGGCGCGCAAGCTCGCCGGCGAACGACGGCGCGACGGCACGAACGGAGGGCACCAGCACGTAGAGCGGCGGAAGATCAACGGACTTGACCAAAACAGCGGCGGCTGCGGGCGGACTTGGCCGGCTTGGGCCGGGGAGAGGGAGAGAGAAGGTTTTGGGCCGACTTTCGGCCCAAAGCCAAAAGAGGATTTTAAAAACCTTTTTCAATTTAAATTATTCATTAAATGCAATTCCATTTATTAAAAATACTTCCTTAGCTCAAATAAATCCCAGAAAAATCTAGGAATTATAGAGTTAAGCAAAGTATTTAATGAAATTTTATCTGGCCCCATTTTATATTGGAATTTATTATTTAAAATTAGATCTTCTTTTCAAGGCTTTTAAAATCATTTCTAATAATTCCAATTAAACAACAATTTATATATTTAGGATTTTTAGGGTGTGGCAGTACACAACATGGTGAAGGACATTACTAATGAGTTTGGGAAGAAAAGAAAATGTAGCAAGGAGGATAAGAAGAGGATGTGGAAGAAAAAATCCATATTTTGGCGGCTACCTTACTGGGAAGATCTTGAGGTCCGTCATTGCATTGATCTGATGCACGTAGAGAAGAATGTGTGCGATAGCTTGCTGGGGCTATTGCTGAATATGCCTGCCAAGACAAAGGACGGGTTGAATGCGTGTCTCGATCTACAGGAGATCAACATTCGCAGTGAACTTCAGCCTGTTACAGATGAGAAGACAGGAAGAGTGTACCTCCCACCAGCTTGCTACACATTGTCGAAGGATGAGAAGATCGCAATGCTATCATGTCTGGCAGATATTAAAGTTCCTTCAGGCTATTGCGCGAGAATAAGTAAGAACGTTAAATTGGAGGATCTAAAGCTGGTTGGAATGAAGTCTCACAATTGCCACGTGCTAATCACACAGATCTTGCCAGTTGCTATCAGAGGCATTCTACCACCACAAGTCCGTCACACGATCTAACGGCTTTGTGCCTTCTTCAATGCAATCGGCCAGAAGATTATAGATCCAGAAGACCTAGATGGGTTGCAGGCCGATATTGTCAGTACCCTGTGTCACTTGGAGATGTATTTTCCACTAGCTTTCTTCGATGTCATGGTTCATCTCACTGTTCACCTAGTGAAGCAAACAAAAATATGTGGGCCAGCTTTTATGAGAGAAATGTGGCCATTCGAGAGGTACATGGGAATTCTAAAGTTCTACGTTCGAAACAGAGCAAAACCAGAGGGGAGCATCATTGAAGGTTACACGACCAAGAAAACCATTGAGTTTTGTATCGATTACATGGCCGAGACTGATCCTATCGGAGTTCCTGCGTCTCACCACGAAGGAAGGTTGGCAGGTGTCGGCACAACTGGCAAAAAAAATTGTTCCCGATCAAGCTTCCTACGCGCAAGCTCATTTCGCAGTGCTGCAACATATGGCTGAAGTAACCCCATACTTTGAGGAGCATTTAGCGAAGGTTCGATGGGACAATATTGGTCGATCAGATATTTGGATCAACAGAGAACATGGTGCTCGCTTCAACGAAAGGTTCAAGGATCGTGTAGCACGGTCGACCGATGGCCCAAGTGAGATATTACAAAGGTTGGCAAGGGGTCCATCTTAGGATGTTGACACATGGCAAGGGTATGATATCAATGAATTCACATTTTACACCGTCACACAAGATGAGAAAAACACAGTGCAAAACAATGGAGTCCATATAGATGCAGATCAGGATCAGGCTGGATCGAGCACATACTACGGCCGCATAGAGCAGATATGGGAGCTGAACTATCTGAACTTCAAAGTCCCTTTGTTTCGTAGCAGTTGGGTGAATATCTGCACAGGTGTTAAGGTTGACAAGGAAGGCTTCACATTAGTGGACCTGGCCAAGGTTGGATACGCAAACGAACCATTCGTACTAGCGAAGCAGGTCGAACAGATTTTCACCCGCACCGGCTTGGCACCGGAGTCTACACGGGGAAAGAGGCAGAATGGGACAAGGAGGATGAAGCTGCAGTGGAATCTAACACCCCGCAAGTGCTTGCTGATATCCCGGTCCAGCAGGCAAGGAACTGGGCAAGGGCAAGGGTGAAGAAGATTAGTCACGGAACTCTTTCGTTCCAAATCCCGAAGATCAAGTGGTGTACCAGAAAATCGTAAGTTGAACACATAGAATAAGTTTCATTATGTTGTATCGTATTCTTCGTCTAACGCGTCCTAACTGCACCCCAAGTCAAACTGAATGCTGAGAGACGAAGAACACCATGGACGAACAAGGGGCATTGGCTCCAATGTTCCATGGAAGTTTGGGTTTCCCCAATACGCGTGGCAGTACAAGAAGCACAAGGTTTCCAAGGCGTAGAAAGCTACACGCAATAAGGCCCAACTTCGGGTGGAGCTTAAAGAAGAGCTTAGAGAAGAGCTCACTGCCAAGCTATTAGGTATGGAGGCTCGGATGGAGGCACGCATCAGGGATAGGTCGACTGATGCCACTCCTGGTCCCATAGTACAAGTGAGCCCCACGCAGAGGCGTAGCAGCTGCACATCAACTGAGGCTCCGGCAGAACAGCCTGAAGGCCCCGCTGCGGTGGACCACATAACGGTAAAAACAACTTAATAACGCATATATTGTATTAGCACCACAATACATTGCAACATATACTAAGGACACTAATGAATCTATCGCAGGAACCCACATCATGTACCCTAGTCGTTAGGGTGACACCAGGATTTGCAATTCCTGCCATAGAGGGTCAAGCATTCAAGCCTACCTCGGAGACTCGAGTGCATGGGGCGCAGCTGCTAGCCGGCAATGCCAAAGTTCAGATGGACTTAGTGAAGCCCGATTGGGTTGACTACACTATCCCACACCCACCTAATGATGAGATTCTGACCCTTGGGGCTGCACGTGGGACCATTATTCAATGGCCCAAGCACAACATTGAGATCAATATAACTCCAAGGCCAGCGCCAAGTTCTCGTCCGCCGTCGACGCGTCCCCATCCAACTGTTGTATCTCTCCCTCCTACCGTTGAACAAAGATATGAAGATCTCCAATTACAGTATGATACTGATTTTGGGAACGACGGTATGGAGGTCGACAGCAGGCCGCACCTCCCCCGTCCTGCAAAAAGGAGCAAGAGGGCGAAATCTTCTCTACCCAAACTTGACACACATAGAAAAGCTGCTGGAATGGGGAGAGGAAAAGTAAAGGTGCCATTAGCCCCAAAGAAGCTTGATCTTGGCAAGGCGCCAGTAGCTCCTCCAAAGCCTCCAGCCGAATTCACATTGGGCATGCCATTGGTCGGAGACAATGCTTTATTCAAGATGGGCCCTGCATGCAAGGAGTTGCACGGGTACTACATGGAGAAGTCCAACGCAAGGAGGAAGAATAGAGAGACCTCCATGTTGGGCCAGCACGATGGTCAGCCGTTCCTCGGGCCTACTGCCTTCATCGCCGTAGACTTCAAAGGTCTATGGAACCTCTACAGGGTGCGAGCGATCGACACCAACCACCTTAAGTGCTACTCCTTGTAAGTATTTCTGGGTACGTGATATGGTAGTAACTGTCCATAAATTACGCTTACCCTAACTCTTGTCTTGCTCGTAGGTTAACCTGGAAGCATGTCCATCGTAAAGCACCCCATGTTGCCTTACTCGATCCAGTTGTCGTCAACGAGACAACGCTGAAAAACGATCGAGCAAACATGGTGGGCTATATCAAGGACTACTTATTTGCCAGTCAAGACAAGGACTTCATTATGTGTGCCTACAATCAACAGTAAGCGTGTACCATACTTATACTCAAATACTCAACGCGTACAGCTGTATTATGTAACTGGCAATTTAATAATTTCGCAGGCAACATTGGATTCTTCTAGTAATAACGCCGAAGTGGAGTTTGGTACACTACCTTAACTCCAATATCAAGCCAAAAATATACGATTGGTCGGCCATCGAATCTGCCTTGAACGAGGCATGGGACCAATACGTGGCAAGAGACGGGAGGCATAAGGATGGGCATCCCAAACTCGGTCATAAGAAAGACTTCCCAATACGTGAACAAGTTGGCGACCAGTGCGGGTTCCATGTCTGCCATAACATGAGGAGCTTCGTAGACAAGGTGACATTGCTCGACCCTGAGGTGTGTAATTCAATTGTTTATACACACATAGGACGACAAATTTACAAGTCCGTAGACTAACTTGGCACCGAACAAGCAGGAATTTATTTCAAGGATTCCGGAAATCAACCTCGAAATCATTAGAGAGGAGATAGCACAATTCATACTATATGATATCTTGTCACCGAAACGGATGTTTAGAGTGAAGTCATAGGTAGCTCGTCTCGGAATGGCAGAACATTTGCAGTGCATATGAGACAAACATTTGATTTTTGTAAATATTCTTTGTAATACAATTAAAGTCTTTAGAGTAAAGTCCTAGGTAGCTCATCTCTATATATACTTGCATTTCTAATTACATATAAAATTGTTCCAATTTATAACTTAGTTTTGCAGGTTTTGATGCATGTCGGCGGTTTGGAGAGAAAAATGGATGTGAATGACATATACTTCTTCCTTTTCACAATGTAAGACTTTCTAGCATTGCCACAATCATTTAGATGTTAATGAATCTAGACACATACATATGTCTAGAAAGCCTTAGATTGTGAAACGGAGGGAGTATATGTGATGTGAATGCATGTGTTGTGATGGAATACAAATGTGAATGAGTTGTGAATTGGTTGTGAATGCATGTTTTGTGATGTAATGTAAATACTGTGATGCTGGGAATATAAATGTTGTGAATTGGTTGTGAATGCTGTGATGCTGGGAATGGGGTTGCTGGGAATGGGACTATATATATGTGCTTCTGTCAATTTTTGCAGCGGGCATGGCTAGCACAGGCCTGAGGCTAGCCAAATTATAAAATTTTATCTTTTTTTTTCCAAACTCATCTCTGACGGGCATATTAATAATGCCCGAAAGAGATAAGTCACCCGTGACGGGCTTTTAGAATAAGCCCGATAGAGCTAAGTCATCCGTGACGGGCTTTTAGAGTAAGCCCGACAGAGATAAGTCATCTGAGCTGGAACTCGTTTGACTCAACACGTGAGGTCAAACCAATCGGTGACTGGCTCTATCTAAATGCCCGATTGAGATGACTAGTCATCCGTGACGGGCTCCTAACTACGCTGGTTTGACTGGTCATACTCATCTGTGACGGGCTTTGTTTTCGGCCCAATTGAGATAACATCTATCCGTGATGGGCATTTGCCCGATTGAGATTTTTCCTCACATCAGTGACCTTTGCCCAGTGACGGAGGCCTTACCCGATAGTGATAATGCTTTTAGCCCGTAATAGATAAGCGATCCCGTTTTAGTGACTGTAGTTGGGTATTTTTTTTTAGATAATGGGAATTTATAAAACCCGGCTTATACACCAACGGGGGTGTATACCACCACAGTGCGCCGTAGTTGGGTATAATATACTTAAAAACAAAAAGGAAGAAAGAACACATATCAGGACATAACAGAAAGAAAATTACACTATTTATGTGTTGTCTCTACGCGAGCTCAAGCTCCAATCGAGATACCAGGAAAACTCCTCCAACCACGCCTTCGGTAGATCAGTACAAAGCACCCAACCGCGAGCATCATCACCGTAGCAGCAAACAGAAGCCTTCATTCCGATCACGGAGCTCTTCCGCAACACGCATCAAATCTCTTATGCCTCCCGTTCCTAGTTTGTGCGCACGTAACACATGCCCAGTCATTTCCTCTCTCAATCTTGCTTGTTTATATATGGGGTGCCGGGTGCAGCTTTTTGCTCAGTATCTGTCATGTCAAACATACATGCCATATCACTATATAGGTTTCTGGTACATATTCATCTGAGGATGTTGTTCTGTCATAACCAGTTCACTTACAAATTGAAGCATTTATCCTCCAATCCAAAATAAACAAATGTACATGTATGATTTTGAAACACTCACTTTAGTTTTTATTGTGGAGTCATGGCATACCACTTTCATGCACATTCCAATTCGCGTTGTAATTCACTTGTACCTTTCTATCTAAACTCCATCTAGTTGGTGTTAGCTCCATCAGGTTGGTACAAATTACTCCCTCCTTCCCTAAATGTTTGACGCCGTTGACTTTTTTAAACATGTTTAACCGTTCGTCTTATTCAAAAACTTTTGTGAAATGTGTAAAACTATATGTATACATTAAAGTATATTTAATAATGAATTAAATGATTGGAAAAGAATTAATAATTACTTAAATTTTTTGAATAAGACGAACGGTCAAACATGTTTAAAAAAGTCAACGGCGTCAAACATTTTGGGATGGAAGGAGTACTATGTCAGTAGTGCCACACATGGACATAGGAAGAAATGATCTTTATTTTAAAGAAAAAACATATAAGCAAGCCACATGAGTGAACACACATTCTCCCAAAAGAACAAAATAGGCTAAGAGCACAACACACAAACGCTTTCCTCCTGCAAGTTACGAACTAACATTCCCGACCGATCGACATCTTCTAAACCAAGAAATAGCGGTAGAGTGTTAATCTGCCAACTGCCATCATCAACAATCCTATCCAGCAACATAGACCAGTGCCGTCAAATGTCTCCCAGCACTACACTCTAGCTCTCCATGTATCACCCAATAGTGGTCAATGGCAAAGGGCCACGAGACGCCTACAGTGAACAAGTGTCGTAGATTAGTTCATAAATTATACATATATATTTCTGGTTTTCTAGTAGGTCCTAATTAGGACAATTAATTACAATGCTTCAGTGTCATTTCCATTTGAACAAGAAAACATGATTTAATACAAACATGCAACTAAACAAAAGATTTTTCTTGGACAGGGACTCATTTAGATTGCAGATTGACGGACCATAATTGGTTGCGTATGAGAAAATAGGGCTCATTTTCGCGTGCGGTCCTTTTAAGAGGACCGCATGGAAAAATGACCTCTTAAATGGACCGTACGCGAAAATGAGCCTATTTTTATGTGCGGACATATTAAGAGAGCCGCACGCAAAAATACCGATCCTCTCTTTCAATTCCCTCCTACCCACTTCAAATTTTTCCCTCTTTCTCTCCTCTCCTCTCTCCTCTCCCCTCTCTTTTTATTCTCTCCTCTCCCCTTTTTCTCCTCTCCTTTATCCTCTCTAGATCTCTTTTTTCCTGTCAACCTCTTCTATCCTCTCCTCTCCTCCCCACGGAGGCGCACGGATCCGGCAGCCGGCTGCCCTCTCCCCCGCGGGATCCCGCTCACCTCCCCTACCCTTCATTCCCTCCACAGATCCGGCGGAGGGGAGGGGCATCGGCGGCGGTGCGGCCGGAGGGGAGTGCGGATGCTGGTGGTGGGCGTCGCGGAGGCCGGCGGGAGGGCGGATCTGGCGGCCGGCGGCGCGGAGGCCGCCACCGCCGACAACGAGGGCGGAAGCGGTGCCCTCTCAAAGACTACGACGACGACGACGATGAGGAGGCGACGGCCGGGAGCGGCGGTGCCGCCGCCGAATTCTTTTTTGAATTTTTTCTTTGGAATTTTATTTTTCCATGCGGACGACATAAACACCTGCACGCGAAAAAAATCGCGACTTTCGGAGACCCTTGGGTGTGTGCGGGACGCCCACCCGCATGCGAAAATCACATTTTACCACATGTAAAAATCGCGATGCTTGTAGTGAGGGTAACTTCACCAATTGGGAAGCACATTACGGATATTACGGAACGGAAATTTCTAGTGCCTGCCATACCGAATGTAAAGCACACCTTCAACACGATGTATATTTATGTCTAGCTCTGTCATACTCCTTGATTGCTGACTTATAAACATTGAAACAACATAACAGCTATATATGTCTATCTATTTATGTCTATACGCACTTTGGAGTTTTCACGTTAATCAGCACTTGTTGAACTTTGTGAAAAATTCCATCCCTACCACAAAAAGTTCTATTCTATTTAGTCATTTAGAAAGGTTCAGTTCTATTCTCCAAACCTTATGATCGCACACTGGCATCTCCACAAGCATGCCATACTAGCTATACCTTTGCCAGTGAGCCCTGATTAAGCCTGGCAGCACCTGAAGGCAGATCTTGTCGCTGACAACATATTGAATTTCCTCTCGGAGTGATTGCTCATATTCAATCAGAGTGGTCACATATTCATCAGCAGGTTCATCTTGCTACAGTAGCCCGTGGCACCAATCATTTTTTACCGGAAGGCTTTGCCCAACAGTGAATTTTCATTAAAAGGGGAAAATATCTACAAGAGGTTTAAATTACATAGGAGACCCAAAAATTATAAAGTTTATAACCAATAAAAATTAGAATTTTGCATTAGTCCCAAGTGTCCCATGATAATCCATATGGTCTCCCTGGACCCAGTGTTGGATGATCACGACAGACATTACCAATCTCAAGCAGTTCTTCTCCAGGTGAATTATCATGGTCCGTGTGTTCTGTGACCATGTCCTCTAGGGATGCTGGTCGTCATTGTTTGCTTCCCCAATAATCTATGGATGAGTGCTGCAGTAGGCAAATTGCACGCGGCCGGAGACCACATCTTATGATGGGCGAGTCGATTCCCAAATGTCTTTCATTCCCAGCATGTTCACATGTATGAATATATATCTTTGCAATTTCGCTTTGGTTGTACTATCTCTGTTGTTATGTTGTTATGAGTAGCTAGTTATAGCCAAGTAAGGTGCGTACTCCACTAGCTGACAATCATACCAGGTGGCTAGCCACTGATGACTAATTATACCAGGTGAGTCTTTTATAATTGTGTTCTTGCCCTTGTTTTGAGTTGAAATTGTGATTTTACCCCTTGTTTTTAGACTTTGTGATTTTACTGAAATTTAGGTTTGCCCCGGTTCTGTTAAATCATCATAACGGTGTTAAGTTTGTAGTAAAAAGACAAGTACACCCTTGCAGCTACCAAAAGCAAGCACACGAAGAACGTCATCAATCCAACTTTCGTTCGAGCTAAAGTGCAGCTTGGGTGATTCACTAAAAAAATGAACTCCACATTGTTTCTGTTCTTTCCAGCGATTGCACAGCATGGAGAAATTAAGGACAGATTGCTGCAGCACCACAACAACTTTTCTTCTACATCAAACACCAGAAGGTCCTCCTCGCACGAGGATGAGCTGATGAGGCACAGCATGTCGGAGGGAATTGTGCTGCGGCCTAGCTAGCTAGCTTGTCGCGTCGCGTTGCATGCTGATCGCCGCGCTGCATGCTCCTCACTGTGCCGGCCACCTCTCGTGCGGCGTGTGCCACCACCGCCCAGCCATGAACCAGCTCACGCTCCATGGAGCTCTGTTGCCAGCCGCCGCTAGCCCGCTACCTCACCCGCCGCTTAGGTTGGGAATCGACTCAGAATGACCAAGAACCGGTGATGTTTGGTACTAGTAGATGTATTTGGTTTTGGGGTACAATGGTATAGTCATATTTTCTCAGTAATTTTATCTTTCTTTTAATTCATCTAGTATAGGTCCACCAAACTGTCATCCAAAACAGGGGCAAACAGGAGGTTATATTTCAAAAAACGAGGGTATAATCACAAACCCTAAAAACAAGGGTAAAATCATAATTGCATTTCAAAGCAGGGACAAGTATGCAATCGTCCCATGTTTTTTATATAAATAAGTACATCGAATAGACATAATGTGTATTATGTATAGTTCAATTCATTGCCTGACCAGCCCAGGATGTTAATTACATTCGTCAATAGAGACTGCAGTAGTGTGTCGTGTTGGTCTTTATGGATTACTAATTCCTAGTCTGGACTGTGATTTTGAACATATGCAACTTGAGTTTCATTGTCCATGAGCATCTCATGACATCTGCAACTTGGATTACTCATGCCAAAGCCTCCTCATCTTTTGAGCAATTGATGTTTCCATCTCTCTTGTTAATTGTACAGTAGTGTTTATATATAGTATGTGTAAACGCAGTGAATAGTAGACAGATACAGGCACACATCACAAATCTGTTTGATTTACCATTATTATCGAGTAGCTAAAATGGAATATGAAATAATTATTCATACTCGACGATGAAGAGGTGCTTGGGTGAGCCAGGAGCCAGCTTCCTGAGGCTGAGCTCCAATCCGAACATCGGGCGAAGTACTGGATGCTGGAAGTACGTCATGGACAAACCAAACTGTGAGCTGACGCGGCAGAGACCGACGTGCTCGCCAATTGCAAGTGCGATAGATTGGTCCTTAATTTTGATGTAGCTCCTGCGAGATTTATATTGGTACATTCTGTTGCAACTGAGCACAAGAAAACAATCATTGCTCAATTGATATTCCTAGTGTCCAACATTCCAAATAATTAAAGCCCGTCATCCAAACTGATGGACAATTTCTGTGTTTGACAACCTCTCTCCCACGAGAAAAAAGATCGAACCTTCTATTTGTATATCCACGGGCAAGGAAAGTAAATTTCAACCTTGCAAGGTTGCGCTGGAGTTCAGGTCACTATATGTCCAATCTCAGAGTCCAACCAAACTAAATATATATATTTAGACAGATATCATCTTGGCTATGCCCATATCTGTTAGGAATTCGTGTTGGCCTCATAAGTTCACCTCCAAGTAGTTTTCTCACACCGCATGTGGCGAGGGACAGATTCCCCGTGTACCGCCTCCCTTAGTAGCTTGCATAGCCATCGATGGTTCATGCCGTGAAGCAGCATCGACACTGAGAATACACATGGACAATGGAATTGATGACAAAAGAGTTGTTCCACTGATGCCCCATAATTTCTGAGTATACATGTACACAAACACTTGCAAGCATGATAAAATAACTCGACCTGCAGGGGTAAGACAGTCCCTGAGCATTTTGCATAGAAAAAAAAAATCTTCTCACTTAGGTCTTAGACCATGTGAAAACGACCAACGACTTGGGGCCGGCCTTAGACCTGTGCTTATGCGTGGGACATTCGAGATGATTTTTTTTTGGTTGACCCTAGCCTAAAATTTACTCCAACAAAGAGTCGAACCCAGGACTGAAGAAGCCATCTAACCTACTCAGCTAGAGACCCATTTGCTCATGAAAGCATGATAAGCCAAGTAATTTGGCTCAGTTCTATCCCTATTTAGTTATTGCCAACTCCAAAGTTTGTATAGGTGCTCTGTCTACGGCTGTTCATTGTGGCTAGATCCCTGTTAATTATTCGTTGGTGCTCAAGCTCTAAAAACATAAAGAAAGAAAACACATCGGGACATAATAGCACAAAAAATAGAGTACTGATCATACCGATGTGCTATCTTTATATCAGCTCAATAAAGCTCCCATCGAGCTGAGAAAACTCCTTCAAGGACGCCTTGGGTAGATATCAGTACCAAGAACCCTGAACACTAGTTCGATCGTCATCACTGTAGCATCATCCAAAGTCCTCATACAGATCAGGTTCGAATGTTCGATCGATTACTACTTAATATTGCTTAGCTCTTAACTAATCTGATGAATTGCTGAGGATATTGTTCATTGCTACATCCTACTGTGCCTGGGTGCATGAATAGTACACAACTGAAATTCCTAGTGCATGCCATTCCCAAGGAAAACCTATCATCCGACACAACAGACAGTTTCTATTTGAGACACCTTCTCTCCAATCTCGGTTTCTCACGGAAATCTTCAGAAGAGAGTGCCTGTGTGGCAGCCCTTTGTTGCTGAATCAGACTGTTAATTTATAGACCTGTGTGGCAGACTCTTCCAAGGTTAATTCTTGGCAAAAATTAGTAGACCATGAGTTTATGTTACAGTGTCCTAGACATGTCAGAAAAAGACTAGTTGTTTGTCATCAATACACGTATTCTGTTATATTTGATGGTTTTATAGTTTACTGTTCACAAAAATTAGTGGATCATGAGTTCATGTTACAATCCTGGACGTGTGAAAAAAGGCTATTCGTTTGTCACCAAAACATGTATTCTGTTATATTTGATAGTAGCCACACATGTCATACATCGATACACAAAATTTGTAGTCCTTCCACCTAAAAAAAAAAATATCGCATCCGTATTCCCTTGCTACGCTGATATCTGTGGCCAGTGAGCTTGGACATACCAAGAAGTAGATCATCATTTCACATTTGTTCCATGCGGAAAATTCTAAGTGATTGCTCGAAATGTAACGTGAACATTTTCTGTACATGCCGATTCTCGTAAATGTGCTTCTGAACATATTTACCGTGTAACTCTAGCATTCGTAGCATACGGTTCCAATGATTCATTGAGAACTAACTCAACAATAGGAGAAAACAGATTGCCTGAATGGCATTGTGCGTCAAATCCCTGATGCCTCCCATTCCTGGTTTGTGGACACGCAACACATGATGCTCAACCAATTTCTCTCCATCACGGTGGCCTCTCTCGATCTTGTTAAGCTTGTTTATATAAGGGGTGCTGGGTGTAGCTTGTGCTCAATATCTGACACACCAAACATGCATGCCATATGACTTATATATATAGGTGCCTGATACATATTCACCGGTGGTTTTTCTCCGTCATATCCAGTTCACCTACGAATTCAAGCAATGATTCTCCAATAAAAAATAAACAAATGTACATGGATAATTTGGCAATAGTTTTTAATGCGGAGTCTTGGCACATCACTTCTGTTCATGCACATTCATGTTGTAGTCACTTCTACCTAGCTATCTTAACTCCATCTAGTTGGTGTTAGCTCCATCAGATTGGTCCTAATTAATGAATTCTAATGATTCAGGGGCATTTTCATCTGAAGAAGAAAAACACATTTGATCCATAAAGGGTAGCTCTTCACCAATTGTGAAGCACATTACGAAATTACAGAACTGAAATTCCTAGAGCCTGCACGCCTTCAACAAGACACATATTTATGTCTAGCTCTCCCTTGTTTGTTGTCTTAATTATAAACTTTGTAATAACAGAACATACTGGTTAATGATGCTAGTGCGCCCTTATTACAGAGCAACTATGGATGTTTTTCTTTTCAGTTACAAAATACTCCCTTCGTTTCAAATTTTAAATCGCTTTAAATTTTTCCTGGTCAAACATTATAAAGTTTGACCAAATTTATAGAAAAACATAGCGGTGGCTTTAACATAAAACAAACATATTATCAAAATATACTCAATGTTATATTTAATGAAACTATTCTAGTATTACAATTGTTATTAAATTTTTCTACAAACTTGGTCAAATCTAAAGTTGTTTGATTAGAAAAAAAAAAGTCAAAACAACTTATAATATGAAACAGAGCGAAATAAATATATACCTAGAAACATCCCTGATGTCCGACACTAAATTGTCTACAGTTAGCCTTGTAAATGTTCCTATCATAAAAGCATCCATGTAAATTCCCCTTACTTATATGCCCTAGGGTGCAAGAGTTTTAACTGACACTATAAATAGACCCCAAGGGGCATGTAATGGGGGATCGCAAAAATATCAATATTAATACTTACTGTTTTACTTTTCCACCAAGACTAAACCACGTTCTTCGACAAACGCATTTGTCATTCGACAACAGCTGGCGCCGACCATGGCCCTAATCATTCGTTGGGGGGATCTCCATCAAATGTAGAAGGCATAGCCAAGAAAAGCTTCGGTGCTAGTCTATTCCAAGATGCTTTTCATTCCGAGTTCATGTGAGTCTCTCCCATTCTTGCTAGCATGCTATCTCCAGAGCAATACAATCTGCAAAACATCTATGGATTGGTCTATCTTTGGCTGCCAAGCTTGTCATATGGCTAGGTATATGGTACTAATACATGCAATGGTCTTTCCACTCAACCATAAATATCACCTATCAGCTGCCCATTTGAGATTGTTTTTGGTGCATATCAATAACTGCATATCGATTGGACGTTATGCCATTTTCAGTTCCTTAATTCAATCACAAGCCAAAGGAAAGTTATGACGACCAAATACACACACTGCATACTGCTTCGTGTGGTTTTTTGTGCACGCTTGATTCCTGGTAAGTATTTGAACGTCTTTAACATTCACAGTGTTGTGCAATAGCAGAGACAAAGGTGCAATTAAAAGCATGGTGAGCATGACGAGTGGTGTGGTCAGAGGCATCGATGGCAAAGACATGAAGGCGCAGCTCCGTGTAAGGGATTTTGTGAGCCTCTGTATCATCTGACGACTGAAATATGAGGGATATTTTTTTCTTTTGATTGTCAGTTGTAGCTCTGTTCTATATACATGTGTAAATGCTATGAACAGGGGTAGAAACTAAGCTGATACTCCCTCTGTCTACAAATGTAATTAAGCATTCTTAGAGTTACTCCCTCTGTCTACAAATGTAATTAAGCATTCTTAGAGTGCTACGTGTTCGAGCAAGCACCTCTTGTTCAAGATTGTTTCCATACTACCCTCAACCACCTTCCCACCTCTAATCACCTTACTTAATGAGTCCGGCCAAATTATTTTCTTACTAACCTCCATCTCTATTATACAGCACATAAATGTTCATATTTGTTGACAGTGGACATTGTTGGAATTAATAGAAGGGCCTTAGCCCATTCGAAGATCTATTTGGAAAATTAAAAAAATCCACCTCAAGGGATTGCATGCATGAGTAATTTAGTACCACATTGCCTATTACAGGAGAGGGAAGCCTCCTTATAAGGGTGTATCCTCTCTTAGCCACTGGAGCCAAGCGAGGTGGAGAGAATAGGGGGAACACGCGCGCGCGCTTGCTCGCCTGACCTGGTGGACCGCATGCATGACATACGTGTCGAATGTTACGTGCGAGTTATTTGGTTCGGTTACGCAGAGTGTAGATCGTGCAGGTGCCCTGATCATTTGAGCCGCAGCCTCCATGCAACATGCGCAAAATCAGTATAGGGTTTGCTTCCTCCTCAATACTGTGCCATCGCTCATGGTCTAGTCCATCCCGCTCGCTGGCATGCACCGGCGATCGGGACAATAGGTCTCCAGAACATTCGCCTTTAATGTTCTGCACCGGGAGAAGGTGGCAATGAGGTTTTTGGAAATTGCTTTGCACAACTGCTCCCTGTTCGTCTACAACGGCTTGTCTTCCAATTCGCTCGTGTGTTGCACACCATCGTCAACGCATGGTACTGCGAGTCCTTCATGCTTTACTGCTAAGTCTACATGTACGCATTCAACGTGTTTCGCATATTCTATATGTTTATGCTTTACTGCTAAGTCTACATGTGTAGATCGCATAATGCGATTCGGCTAGTTTACATTTGCAATGTCATGATTTATTTATGGAATAAATTAAATAATTATATGCTTATTGTTTCAACACAGATGTTACCAATTTGTTTTTATTGTAGTACAATTACAACATATTGCTATAACGCTGAGCTACGAAATATTTCCAATTTATATAATGTAGTATAATTAAAAATATAGAACTAATAGCTATTAGGAGCGCAGCCTAATATTCCAAGCGCCGAACATGCATCAGCCCAGGCCCACCCCACCTCACCTCCAGTCATCCCACTCCTACCGTTGTCGGAGTAAATGATTTATTCCTATCGCGTCCCTCTACCACCCACCTTTATTCGAGTAAACAATTTACTTCGATAATAAAAACAACTCCCCCGCTTCCGATCCTACCCCATGTCCCGCATCGTGCTCCCTTTATTATTGGAGTAAATGATTAACTTTGATAAAAACAACTTCTCTGCTTCTGGATTATATTATATTTTTCCCGTACCCAACCAACCACTCTCGCCCGCACTTCATTTTTTTCATTTTTTTTGGATTTGAATCGATCCACCATCCCAGCCCACAGATCGGCGACACACCATGGAGGAGGAGGACGACACCGTGGCGGTTGATGGCGGTGGACGGCGAGCGGTGGCTGGTGGCGGTTGATGGCGGTGGCCGGCGAGCGGTGGCTGGTGGCGGTTGAGGCGAAGGGACTGCTCCAGGCCTCACTGCCAGACGCTGGGTAGCACCTTAACCAGCAAGGAGGTGTTCACCTGGGCTAATAGCATCTACGAGCGGCTGCTCCATGTCGGCGATGTTGATAGAACAAGCAAGTAAGGAAATGACACTCTGATTTGCATCTGCATACTCTACTTCGACTTCACGCATGAAGCCCCAATTTTTTTTTTTTGCAAATCAAATTAACGTGCAATCTCCAATATTACCTAATCTCAATTGATGGGCTGCACAGGTCCTACATTTGCACATCGTGCTCCATGAGGCTGGCCGCAGACGATAGGGTGGAGTCCGTCGGTGATAGAGGTTGTTTGCTATTTTTCTTTTGCTCGTCATCTCTATTGACATTAACGAGAATGTTTTTGTATTTTTTTCGTGCTTACTAGATGATGGATGGCTGCTACTGCATAAAGTCGAGCTCATCTCTATACCACACCGCTACATCCTTCCATGATTCCATCGTCGACTACTGCTCGCCACCTGGTTGCCCTCTCCACCACTGGTCACAAGACATAGACCATTCTCTTCATCCTTATATCAAGATCCAACAAAGCCACCAGATGGATTTGTGGCCGAATCATTTTTTTTCTAGTTTGATTCACCTGTGAGTAATTTTATCGATTGTGTGTGATTGAGCCTGTAATTTTTTCATTCATACTACTCTTAGAATCAGTTTTTTACTTTTATACTGTATATTGAACACATCAGTAAACATATTTCTACACGGTGGCTACGAGACCATGGCTATATTGAGAGGAAGGTAGTGATTGTTTTACTCGCAGAACACAAAATCTCAGTTTTTACTCTCATACTATGTATTGAACACATCAGTAAACATATTAATACACGGTGGCTACAAGCTCATGGGCTATATCGAGAGGAAGGTAATAATTGTTTTACTCACAGACCACGAAATCTAAACAATATTTATAATATTGGTAAAAGAATTACTAGCGTTGTAAGCTGGTAGTAATTCTTTTACAACTATCTATGTATGGCGTCATATGATGTGAATGCATTCATGCGAGTAAATTTGTTACTTTTGAATGACCAGATGTGGGAGGCTGGGAGTAAATAAAAAACTCCACTAAGTAAATTGTTACTTTTGAAACGTGCGGAGATACTAGAAAAAATAGAAAACTCGGAAAGAACAACTAGACGGTAAATATTTACTGGGCCCATTGATGAAGCATGGATGAGATGGAAAAGAGAAAAAAGAAACACAGAAGGTGAGATGATAAGAAAATGAAAAAATGGAAACAAGAAAAGGTGGGATGCGGGGGTGGTAAAAAAGGGAAAAACCGGAAGGAGAGGGCGTTGTGGCGCTTGAACTAATATTCGCGCAATAGAGCGCGGACTAGCACTACCGTTAAAAATAACATATTTCTATGAACTGTAGCATCTTTTTTTCACATGCAAGGCTCTAATTTTCAAGCCTACAACCCCTGAAATCCCGTTATTATTCTTAAAAAAAGAAAATACAAAAAGCATACGGGTCTAGGCCACATCGATAACTCCTAGGATTTTGCGGTAGGGCCATGAGTGTCCCATGATATTCCATACGATCGACCTAACCCCGTTGTTGGATGATCACGACAATAATTGCCAATCTCGAGTTGTTTTGCTCCATGTAATTACAAGTGTTCTATGACCACTTGCTACTGTGTTATGCTGGCCATCGTAGCTTGCTGCCCCAACAGTTCATGGAGGATTGCTGCGACATGTAGTCAAATCGCACGAGGAGAACGGATCTTATGATAGTCGAGGTGATTCCCAAATGCCTTTCACTCCGATCATGTTCATATGTATGCATATATATATCCTTGCAATTTCGCGCTGGTCGTGCCCTCTCTGTTGTTATGAGTAGCTAGTTATAACCAACTCCTAAGTTCATATGGGGTGGGCACTCCTCTGGCCGACGAGAATATCTGGTGACTAGACGCTGGCAACTATATATTGTAGTCTATCGGCCTACCATAATTAGTTCACATAGGATGCACAATGTTTTTGGTGCAAATAGTTGCATCACATGAACGCCATCTGTATCTCTTCTTTCTATAAAGCTAATACCTACTCCCTCCGTTTCGAAATGTTTGACGCCGTTGACTTTTTATTACATGTTTGACCGTTCGTCTTATTCAAAAAATTAAGTAATTATTAATTCTTTTTCTATCATTTGATTCGTTGTTAAATATATTTTTATGTTATCTCACAAAAGTTTATGAATAAGACGAACGGTCAAACATGTGCTAAAAAGTCAATGGTGTCAAACATTTCGAAACGGAGAGAGTACTAAACACTTAAAGCTTAACATATAAACATACTCCCTCCTTCCCTAAATGTTTGACACCGTTGACTTTTTTAAACATGTTTGACCATTCGTATTATTCAAAAACTTCTGTGAAATATGTAAAACTATATGTATACATAAAAGTATATTTAACAATGAATCAAATAATAGGAAAAGAATTAATAATTACTTAAATTTTTTAAATAAGACGAACGGTCAAACATGTTTAAAAAAGTCAATGGTGTCAAATATTTAGGGATGGAGGGAGTAGTATTTATTAGTACTCCTCTACATGTAGCTTTTCGTTTTTTTTAAAAAAAGAAAACCTACATGCAAGCATGCCGCATCAACCCATTCGCACACAAATCTGTAATTATATCTACAGTTTATTTCATTCTAAAGCTAAACAAACACATCCTAAATCATCACTCAAATCATTTTTATAATATTTTAATACAAATCATTTCAAGATGTTCGTTTTCACGGGGCTGTGAGCCCCTGAACATCTGCAATAACACGCACGATATTCTGTAATAGCAGACGAACTCAGGTTGTTGTCTGTGTGCATGACCATTGCATGGCCTCTCCATCGTTCGAACAGTTTGATGTAGTGTTTATGTACTCCCTCCTCGTTTGATGCCGTTGACTTTTTTAAACATATTTGACCGTTTGTCTTATTCAAAAACTTTTGTAAAATGTGTAAAACTATATGTATACATAAAAGTATATTTAATAATAAATCAAATGATTGGAAAAATAATTAATAATTACTTAAATTTTTTGAATCAGACAAACGGTCAAACATTTTTTAAAAAGTCAACGGCGTCAAACATTTTGGGATGGAGGGAGTATTAGATATATGTAGACGTAGTGAATAGTAGATAGATATATATACTCCTATATAGGCACACATCACCAACTTGTTGATTAACCGTACGTTGTTATCAAGTAACAAAAATGGAAAAGAGAAACGAGACATTACACATTTCTTTTATTCGTTCTACCTGACTTTGAATTTGGAACATGGTTTGCAAGAGAGAAGTAGCCATATTTTGGAAACGCTTGCATTACGGAGTACAGTATGGCTTTGACATACATAAACTGCGCACTCCTATAGATATTCATACTCGACAAATAAATGCTGCTTGGCTGAGGTAGGAACCAGCTTACTGACCTATCGGAACAACGGGCGAACTCACTGCAATTAAATGTACTAGGCACTCTGGCGCGCTTCGCGGTGCCCCTTCGGAAGTTAGTGTGGTAGTATTTAGGAAAAAAGAAATCAATGTGATATAGCGAGTACATGAGTATTGTGGGATTAAAAGCAACACATGACAGCATTGTATTAGATCAAGTAAACAACTAAGCAACACAACTTGATTCGATGACTATAGATAATGGTTTCTAGGTATTGCAAGGTAAAAAGGTAGGAGATAAGATTATTTCAACATCACGATTAGCATTGCAATTAGCGGAATCTATTGTTCTTTCTAAGCTCTTGAGGTAGACGGCGTCGTGGTGCAGATGTGGATGCTGCTTCGGAAGGCCCTTGATTTGAGTCCGCTACTCTTGGTGTCCACTGAAAATTCATGATGACAGGAACCCTGGAGTTTGTTTCCTCATAGTGTCTCAGCATCTCTCCATCTGTATCACTGCCACTACCGTCATCAGAGTAGTCAAATAGCTTTTCAATATGCACTAAGATAGAAGCAGTTGCAGCCTCACGGTCCCAATCAACCTTGCTTGTATGTTGAGGACCTTTTGTTTCAATGTTCCAGTCCATAATCTTTGGTATCAGATTAACATATATTGTCCAAGCTGCAAGCCTAAAAATTGAGACATCTTGTATATGATACTGCTCATAGATTTCTTCTACCATACAACTATTGTCCAATAGTTCAGGTATTGCCTCATTATTCCATGTTTCTGGGGGTATACCTTCCAGAGCAATGATAACTCTTTGTCTCAATGGGTTCTTTACACTGTGCATGTTAGGCTTGAAAGGATCAAACGCTAATCGAGTTGTCTGAAACGTGTAAGTTTTTTGTTCGATTAATCTTTCGGCTGCTTGTTCCTGCCCATCTTTATCCATGAACAAAGCTAGATACATCCTGTGTTTGAATGCAAGAAGTGCTATGTCGCCTGGTTCTGACTTGGATATGGTAGACACCATAGCTACCACTTTAGTCTTTGTGGGTGTGCCAGCTCCTAGGATGGTGACAACAACTGCATTGTGATAAATGATATCTGCAAGTAGCTGAGATAGTGGTTTTGATTTGCTAAACTTGGTGCCTCTAAGTGGTCTGTTGGTTCCATATGACATCGCTAAATCTACATGAAAGTATCTTACATAAGTAGCAGGTTTATGCATGAAGGAGACAAACACTGAAGTAGACAGCAGAAAGAAATGTAGATTGAATGGTTGAGCTTGTTACCTTTTGTTGAAGACACTGAGCAAGGAGAAATCGCTGAAGCAGCAACGCAGGATAGAGGAAAGCTAGTGTGCATTGCTCAAAGGGACTCAGCGTTCTATATAGAGGATGCTTTCTACATTGTATTTGGGTTGGTGTGGTGTCTTGTCAAGTCCTGGTCAAGAAGCTGCAACGGTTAAAGTTTGTGCTGGATATGTTTGAATGTAGCTATGTTATCTGGTTATGTCTGTATAGCGTTGGTTGAAACGGGTGAATTCTAGAGGAATCGTTAATTGTCGGCCTCTGCTTTGTTCATTAAGCTGATTGAAATGTGTGAGCGGTAAACACAGTGCTCGCTATGAGTATGTGATATCTTTAAGCAGTAACTATGATTGACGAACGTTGGCTATTAGATTGTGAAACAAAAACATCCAGCTGTATGTTCGATGCACTGAGCAGACTAATAAACAGAGATTAAGGAAGGTGTTTGAATCCATTAGCTAACTTAAACCATTCCACATAGCATTCACTGTTATCAAGGTATAGCCATGATAACCATGAATACTGCTAGCAATGGCAGATGTCGATTGCAGCGTTACAAATTAAGTTTCAGATTACATGAATAGAAATGGCATTTTCGTGCGATATATGGAATGATCACATAAAATGCAGGTTTGCAAAAGGCAGTTTGCAGGCTCGGCGACAGACATGATAAGTATGAGCTATCAAACAAAAGGCTCTTTTGATCTGCAACTGTGTCGAAGGAGTGAGCATCTACTCATTCTTGTCTGGGCTGCAGTCTCGAACAGAGATTGTGTAAGTAAGATATAACAAACAATGCTTATCGAATCTGTGATCGTGTGAAGGGGAAGAGGAATACCACTTTTCACCCTTTTGCTCATCATCTTCCTTGAAAAGTTTTTTGACCGTAGCACTTCCTGGAGAAGACCGTGTCCTGTTGCAATCTATCTGTTGGCATACCACTGACAAAACAAAAGTATGTGGCATATAAATGAAAGGTGATATCTAAATCTAACCTCTTCCTTGGTGCCTTGGAAGCGCTATGCTTTGTGGCTGGGCTAGGACATTTCAGCGTGGCAAGTGTCGCATTGTCATCATCCTAGATGCATTATTATTGTTGGTTGGTGATAATGTAGTTTTTCTTAGATAATAAACCAACTGGCATAGTTAGAGAGAGACGTACCTCATCCTCTAATCGCACAGGAGTCCCAGTTGGTGTCTTTGATGAGCATTCCTGATCTACTACTTTGCCTTGCATAGGTGTTACAGGAGGGCTATTGAAGCCAAGAGAAGGTGTAGCAGTCAAGCTTTGCTGGGCAATAGACATTCCTTGAGAAGCACTTGGTGACATAGTCAAGAGAGGGACTGCAGACACCGCCTGAGATGATGATGGTGACTGAAGCAGTAGGGGAGGTTGTGAACCATTTCCAATAATGTTGTTAACTTGGAAGGAAATGCTCCCATTTGATATAGTTGTATCAGTCATACTAACATTCCAGGTGAACTGTTTTTCTAGCAAATCAGTGATCTGTTTAGGAATATATGCTTCATCGGCCGGGTGCTGATCCAGTAAATTCTCTACTGATTTGCCTATTATCCTCTGTGCCATACGACCAAACATAACAAACTTTGTATCAGCGGTGTCATCTCCAGCTATAAGACCAAGCTTAAACCTGTTTATAATAAGCAGAACAATCATCGTTTTGCAAACGTGAAAACAGGAGCGAAAGCCTAGCAAAGCTATAAGATGAAGGAAACCTTGGTGATGCTGGCACAGTTGCTGGGCAATCTCCACCTCCACAGCGATATGTTTTTCCATATGGCCTTGCAGTCCTCCTGCATCTGTCACATGCTACGTACCACCAAGACCCATCTATTTTCTTTATGGTGACTGTGACGACAAACTCGAGTTTCTGCAGTTTAGATACCATGAGCATTGGAAATAAAGACAAATGGTTTCAGCTAATGAGCACATTATTTAATGTTGGTTTGTTCATTTTACCTTATGCACGAATGGGTTTAGGTCCTTGATCTCGATGATTGATTTTATCTCAGCAGCAGATCATACGGCATCAGCCCGGGGTAAGTCAAGCCACCTGACTGGTTCCTTTTGAGTTGCCAGGCTGCAATTTGAGTCTGTTGTTAGCGCTGAGCTAGGCGGATTGCAAATCATAGAATACTGAAAACATTTTTTTATGGATCCTACCTATCTCTTAAGCTTCAGACTTCATCGCATTTAATATTGATGTACCACTTGCAAGCAGAATTTCCTGAGAGGTAGATTTCCCCTGCAAAAAAGTATGTTTGCATGGCGCTATAGGATGAGCATGTAGTAAGATGCACAGAAACTTCCTAAGAAAAATCATCATGACATGCTTACTTTTGAATCCTTTCACCAACGTGCCAACAAATATCACAATTTGTTGTTCTGACTGACCCCTAGAGAAGACTCTTCTGCAGGAAACTCAGTAGCGCGGTCTCCCCAAAGCGAAACACGAATAGTGGCATTGCTAATGAAGTAAAGTGATATTACATGTTTAAAATATTTTGTGGTTAATGGGGGTTAAAAAATGGTTGTGGAAATTTCTGCGTGCATGTCACATTAGGCAAACAAATTTAAGAAAATATTAGTCAAATGAAAAGCATAAGGATGTCTAACTTTGCATCGCTGATGAACACGTTGCGCTTTAGGCTGTCGCCGTCCCTTGTACGTGATCGAACAGAAGTAATAGATGAAACCTCAGTGATGACTCCGATAGTATCTATATCAGGAAAAAAAATTGAGTTTTGAGTTGTCTGTGATAAAAAATGATTAGTAGTAACCAATGAAATGTAACCATGTGTAAAATTGGCATAATTTATTTTACCGGTGAATGAATCTTTGTTGTCAAGAAGCGCAGTGAGCTGGTTGAAAGATTTCAGGGAGTAGGTGTAGAATGGAAAGCTGGTGGGTGCATTCACATACTCCTCAACAATAGTCCATCCTGTGAATGCAATAGCAAGAGAGTTGCTCACTGGCTTGTAGGATCTGCTACAATTCCTCACAATATAGTGTGTCAGGTAGTAAATCTTTCCTTCCGACAACAGGGGCTTAAAGAGTTTACCATCTGGTGGGAATATCTGAGCTGCAATGCTGCCTTCCTGTAATTAATATCCATACTAATTTAGTGCCGGTTTAGTAAGATATATTTTACTGTATATAGAAGTGTGTGTATAGCAGTAATTATCTTACCGTCTCATCAACCAATACAAGTGCTACATGCAGAAGAGATATATCATCCTTAGGGTCATTGAAGTTCCACATACGCGAAAGACGCACATAAATGCGCGGATTGCCAAGACCAGGCTCAAGCTTAGAGATAATGCAATGATCCATCTGTAAGTGAGGAAACACAAAAAAAAAATGTCAGCTCAACCTATGATACATTGATAGCGTAGGACACTTAAAAGCATGACATAGGTGGTAACCAGTTGTATTAATAAGAGCTATTGTGCAAAATTAAACTCCATGGTAACCTATATGTGCAAACATCTCTGTAACTATTCCCCTTTCATGTTTGTTGTTCCTGCGTTTGACACAGATAAATGAATGTATAAGAAGCATGTCCAGAAAATAGGGATAAACCACTTGAACATCCTATAAAGCACACTGTCACCTCTATTGCCTGAAGTATCTCATGATACACCACATTCCTAGTTTCCGAGGAACAATTACCATCATCATCCACAATTAGAATTTTGAGCCCTTTGCGTGAAGTGGCTCTTGACACAGCAACATATAACTGGCCATGTGTGAATAAAAGTTTCTTCAGGTAAACCCCAACGTGTGACAACGTTTGGCCCTGGCTGTTGTTTATTGTCATTGCATAGCAAACACGTACGGGGAACTGTCTTCTTTGCAAGATAAATGGCCACTTTGAGCTAGTAGTGTTAAGTGCTATCCTTGGTATGAAAACCGTTTCACCAATCTTAGATCCAGTCAATACAGTGCACTGAAGAACCCACTATCCTAACACATCAACTAATAACCTAGTGCCGTTGCAAAGTCCCATCGATTGATTAAGATTTCTCAGTAGCATAACAGTGACACCCTTTTTAAGCACAAGCCTATGGTTTGGAAAGTTGTTCACATTTATAGAGTTGAGAAATTCAGTAGGATAAAGCAAATCGTAATCCTGTATGTGCTCACATGATTTACAGATTGTGTCACAGCTAAGGTACTCCTTTTCTTTTCCTGGTATCATGTTAACAACATAGCTATTAATGTCATCGACAGTAGCATTGTTAGGACACACAATGGCACGACATGAAAGGTATTCAGGATTCCTGTGGTTATTCAATAGATCAGGAAAGACTTCATTAATTAGTGCAGGTATTTTCTCACCATCTGTCTTTATCAGCAAGTCATCAGGAATCTGAACCCATGATGGCTCAGATTCGTCGTTTTTCACTGTCGCTGGAATTGTTCCATTGCCTATATCTAGCACCCATTTGGCAAACCTATCAAGTTCGTCCTTATCTATTTGCATAAGGTCGTTTCAAAGCAACTGCATGTTTGTTTTCAAACTGAGAAGAGTAATATGGGGCCAAAGTATTGAGTTTGTTATCGAAGCATCAATTATTGTTGTTTTTGAACCTTTTTGTACAACTGGTAAGATCTGGCGGAAATCTCCACCAAGAACTACCACTTTTCCACCAAATGGTCTAATAGCATTTGCAGGTTCCTCCTCAGAAAGTAGGTCACGCAATGTCCTATCTAACGCTTCGAAACAACGTCTATGTGTTTGGCGCTTCGTCCCATATAATCAATGATGTCTTTTGAATTACGTCAGCAAGCATGGTGCCTCTTCGAATGCTACATATGCTGGTTTCACTGATTTCAATTGGTATCTTAAACCTCGAGTGTGTTGTTCGTCCTCATGGGAGCAACAAAGAAGCCACTCCTGATGATGCCACCGCCAAAACGATTTTTTTTTTCGGATCGTATTTTAGATATTATAGTGTTCCATAGAAATGTCTTGTCCGTACCACCATGGCCATAAATGAAAAAAAACCCAGGACGGCCATCGTTGACACAATCCACTATAGTATCAAATACTTTTCTTTGCTCACTGTTCAGTTTTGGGATCAATGCATTTGCATGGGAGGCTAACGCATCACAGTCAACATCCAGTTCTTCATCAAGGATTCTATTGCCAACTATATGGTCTGGGATGTTGTTTGTTTGTGGAAGATCATAGTCAGCTATGGAACCACCACTCTTTGCAAACACATCAGCAAGGTTCTTAAGAAGCAGTGCTAATAACTGGTCGTGTGGCACCACATATGAAGGGTTCGAAAGAGCATTTTTTAATCTATGTTAGATGTCATCTGTGAAGAAAACCCAGTATTTGTTAAACAGTTCACGCACATTGGTTACTGAACAAAACATAACAACAGTGACAAAAAGCTGCCTAAGTTGGTATGAATTTGCACTCAAAATAGCCTCGTCAAAAAGCAAATGCCATTCATTATCACTGTCAAGGAGCCCTCTAGCTTCGCACGCTTCTTAAAATGTTGAATATGTCACACCATTGAAAGTTCGGACATCAGCATAGCTACATGCACCTTTGACTATCATAAGAAGCATTCGCAAATAGTATAGCTCCCCGGAAGTCGGGCTTACATAGTATATCCTACCAATTTTTTCACTTGGAGTTCTAGGGCGCCAATGTCGTGCACTACTATCCCATGTCCATTCCTTTGGAAAGTCACAGTAAGTCAAATTATGTGCAGAGGTGTGTTTTTTATTACCCTCAAACCATTCTGTGAGCATAGTTTTCTTTGCAGCAGGACTATTCACCAATGCAGAAAGATCTGTTCCTTTTTTATATCTAACAAAGCTCATGTTTGGTAAGTGCACCGTGAGTCGTTCAACGGAGGGAAGTCTGTAGTGGATGTCAAATTCATAGGCACGCCAGAAAGCTTCACATGTAGATAGGAATCTAGCATCTATGTATTCTTGTATTTCGTTCCTGGGAGCATTATTTTCACTATTTGATCTGTTCATTGTTTGGGTTGATGTCTCAAAATAGCGTTTTGTGCAATCAGAGCCTTTCGTCACATACTTGAAAAGGTACTTTATCATGTTTGATTTGTTGCACCATTCTACATTTATATGAGCTTGATATTTTTTGAGTAGTTTCATATTGTAGGGAACAACGTTTCTATTATCTAGTTTTTTACCATTCTTAATTACATAGCGACCATCGTCTCGTCTCTTGTACACAGTTAACCCAAACTCATCAAGTATTGTTTCAGCTTGGAATGTTTTAGGGAAATGTTTAGAGCACGAACCTTTTTTCATACATGGGCAAGTTTTATTGTCTACACCACACGGGCCATGTATCATGAACTCCTCGACTAATGCATAACCCAAAGGATCAGCAAATACATCAGGTAATTCTGCTGAGATGAAGCCGTCCACAACCGCTGCACTAAAATTAGCATTTTGAGCTGCTAACCACACAATGCAATGGATATGAGGAAGCCCACATTTTTGGAACTCCACAGTGTAAAGAACTGCACATTCGAAACCTAGATGTAAGGACTTGTGTGAGCTTGCTTGCTTAGGTCAACAGAAAAGCAACATACCTGCAAGGATAGGACCAAACGTGTTGCCCTCTCTGATATCAGATATAAACTCGTTAATATTAAAAACTCGCACTATCATATCAGACCTATCACTTGGCACTTGGCCAGGTTCGTAAATAAGGGCATCATAAATTTCTTGCCACTTCGAATTGCACGTGAATGTCACAAATAGGTCAGGTGCACCTAATACACGGCAAATCGCCATCGCATCTTGAGAGTTCTGCACTATATATCTTTTGCCACCAGTGAAGCTCGTTGGCAGAACATACTTCTGTCAACATACTTCTGTCCAACAGAATCTCCAGTGGAAAGACCATGGTCAATTGCATCAACAATGCCTTGCACACACTCAGTATGTAGGTCTGGTTAGTGATCAGCTATAAACTGTAGCCTCGATGATTCAACAGTGGAGTAAGCATCTACAACTAAGGAGTCGCTTAGCCTTCCACAACATGTGTATGGATTGGGTTTGTTAAGTCTGTAGTGCATCCTATACCTATAGTATTCTAGCATCGTCACGTAATGTCGTGTAGTAGGTAGCAAGCTAGGGAAATCAGTATACTTGATGCCAAGGTGGTAGCCCCTTTCTCCATATGGGAAAAGCAATGGATATTGCAGCGCCATATATGAGGGATGTAGAGCTGAGACCTGACGCAATCGATTGTCAGTAGATTTCACTAATACATCGTATATATATGTTTTTTTTAGCAATCCCCAACAACAATCGCAGCTATCTCACCACTTGAAGGCAGATTGTAATGCACTTCATCCTTCGCATTACAGCCCATGAGCCTAAGAGTGATCTCCTCATCACCATGTTCATCTAATCTCTCTTTTGCATATCAAAAAGCTTTGACCAGCTCGTTATTATCATCAAGCATTGCACCTAGGTTATCTATAATGTCTTTGTCAGGACCACTATCATCTGATCGTTCTCTCTCAAACATATTAAGCCTATTCTTTGTTTCATTATCAGTGTCGTATATATATAGCTGCGCAAATTTCGGTGGAGCCCCACGGCGAGGAAGCAAGCTTCCTATATGGTGGTGGACAACCCCATTTATCTTGAAAACACAAGGCGCTGAACCTGTATTTATCGATTTGTCGACATCAGCTCCTAGGGATGTAAATGAAAAGAGAGTATTGTATGAGCGGATTTGTCTAAGAAATCGCTTAGACCTAGCATCACCATCATATCGGAGAACTTAGCTAAGAACGGAGGAGGAATTCTTAGTTCGGGAAGTTCAATCTTGCCTCCCTTGCAACAAACATTGTAAACAATCTTTCGTTTCGATAACGTGGAGCTCTTTTTGACCCAAAGACAGCACCACAGTATGGACACTCGTGAGAAGGGCCATCATAGTATGAACGGTCAGGGTGTAGTGCTGCAGCAAATAGTGAGTCATGCACTGGCAGAACGGGACGTAAAACGTGACAAAAATAAGAAAACAAACAAACTGTAACCTTTTAGGGATTCAATATAATCCTTAAGGAGTGGCAGGATGTCTTCATATGAACCGCATGGACCTATATGTCCAATAGATGGTAAGACTCTATAACCAGGCTAACACTTGTAAGCATACATGAGAAACATGTTATTCCAATAACATACCGTTAAGTACGCCACGAACAAAAGAAGGATTTTCGCCGGCCGTTCTCTTGACGTGGCGTCTCTCCCTATTAACAGAGGCCACCTTAGATGGCACATCGAGCAACGTCCTTTTTCCTGAAGCATGTAGACGTAAACATCGTAGCAACTGGATCACGTGTTTGTCTATGCAAAATTAGATGGGCACTTACTGCTCACGATAGGAACATTAGGCTGAGGTGCTATAGCTGGTGTGGACTGTTCAACCCCAATAACACTCTCTGTACCACTTGCTAGTGGCTCTTCGGTAGTTTGAGCAGCAGAAGGCTGCTCAGGAACACCCAAGACAGGTGTTTTGAGGTAGCTTAACAACCGCAGGGAAAACGATGTCAGCTGGAATGGGATGGCCCAAAAAGATGGTCAATTTTAACAATAAAGACGCTAACCTTGACCTATCGCGAAATGGCGGCGTTCTCGGCTCTCTCGAGCCCTCTGTACCCGGAGCGCAGATTGGGGTGACACAAAACGGGATGACATCTAACCACACATATATAGAGCGATATGATATTGCACGTGTGTGTTGCAAACATATGTCAGCACATAGTTCTGAAAATGCTAATAGAGAATTGCATTACTGGAAGTAGAATAAATGAGATACAGCAACCCGACAAATAATTTAACAGCAACACAAACAATTCTATTACACAAGGGCATTGCAAAGGGCAACCCAGAACAAACACCAAATCTCAGAAAACGATAGTAGCTGAAAACAACCTAAAAACCACCTACATCCAACCAAAATGATTAAGGTTGTGCTCTTCTGCCACAAAAGCAAACCACACTGAGCAGAACTCTCTAAAGAGCGACTCAAACCTAAAACAGTGGAGGTCATGTGGTGCTCTCATATGAGCTAAACAGGTCAAAGCAACTATCGCCAAATCAATCGCAGATGCAGCTATCTCTCTGTAAGACACCATATATCTGAAATTGTAGTCATGAACAACAAATCCATAAATGGACTGAAGGAACCCGACAGCCTCCCTAGCAGCAGGTTCGTGTGCTGTCTCGTACGGCTCGAATGGAACACACCAAAAGAAGCGACACCCTCTCTGGCCCAAATGTTCCCCGCTCACAAGCACAAGCTCCACTCCAGCAAGAAGAACACCATCACTCCCCATTTCCCGCAGTTAAGAAACCAACGGTAGCTGGCAATGGCTAGCCACAGCCTTCAACAGCGACACAGAGGACACACCGATGGAAGACACCGAGGGATGGCATACTGTCAGGAGGCTGCAGCGCGAAGCGTATTAGCGTGAGAGGAGAAAGACTACAACTGACAAGAGCTAAAGAAGGAGGCGGACCAAACATGTAAAGAGTAAATGCACAGCAACCGGTCAACACGGTCAACCAGCTCAGCTGCCAATGTCTACATGGGGCCTGTCTTTTTTAGTCTGCCTGTTTCATAAAATAAAGGAGAGCCGATTTTTTATGGGCACTGTAGAGGATTGCCATACGCACAAACAGCGAAGCGGAAGAACAACATTAGCAAAGAAAGAAAGAGGCAAGGCCATTTCAAGCCACAGCATGAGAAAGAACATGCAAAGCAGAACAGAAAGCAAAACCAGGCATTACCTCAGAAGACACCGAAGCAGGAGTAAGCAAGAATAGAGCGAGTGGACAAAGCGAACTGCCCCCCGAGCGGCAACTCCAGGGACCAGCTCACGCACGGCGCCGCCCCCGACCGTCTACTCCAGCGATCAGCTTGGTCGTTCGATCACGAAGAAAATGTGTTAACTGGGAAGCAGCGGCCGCAAAACAATGAAGAGAGAGAACAGAAAGAAGATCAGATTACCAGGCTAATTTCTCCATTGTCAAACAGCAAAAGCTCAAAGTAAACATGAGAGGAGGATAAGATGGTATCGCCTGGCTTGCTTGACGCAGTAGAGAAAGCAACCTTTCCTCGGGATGGGGCGAAGAGAGCATGGGGCGCCGTGTGTTCTGATGCAAGCCAGCCGAGCGGCATGACATGAGGAACAGGAAGGTGGCCCACCAGTCAGTGGCCAGCATTGCCACGACGGTACAAAACGGGCCAACCAGAGCGCGAAACGTCGACGACTCTACCGCGGGCTGGGAAACGTAGGTGAGACAGGCAGCGGTACAATACATTCAATATGGGCGACAATCCGGGCCCCACCAACGCACGTCTCACAGAGCCGCTCCTCCTCTAAACCGCTCGGCACATCTCACAGGGCGACACATTGGCCGTTCGATGTCCTCTGCCTATTTGGGCCAGCAATCCACAGCAAGGCCCAACGAAATAAAGCCACAACAGGCCAGCAAAGCAATCCACACTTAGGGCCCAGGAAAGGAGCTATTGGCAGACCGCACAGACATCCCACGACCCGAACAACACACCAGGCAGGGGCGGGAGGAGGAGAGCGATAGAGGGTTGACGTGGATATACAGTGGAGCGAGCACGTCGCCTGGAAATCCCTCATGGCGCCCGCGGGGGCTATGGGGCGAGCACATCGCCCTCTCCTTTAATTTACCCGATGTCAAGTGCAGCAGAACTGAGAGTATGGCCTCAACTACTGGTCAAGCTGCAGAGACCACGTACTAAACAACTGCTAGCGGGACAGATATCAGTTCTTAATTTTGGTGTAACTTCTATAAGATCTCTATTGCTACATTCTATTTGCAAATGACCACACAGACACATTCTCACACTTGATATTCCTAGTGTCTGCCATTCCAAATGAAACCTGTCATCCGATGCGACAGACAATTTCTTTGTTCGACATCCTTTTCTCCCATTTGGTTTCTCACAACGAGAAAGAAATCGAATGCATGCATGCGTGCCCTTGTTGGTGATTCTGGCTAGCTCAAAACAACATCTGCTATTTATGTTTGATGCTTCTTTAGTCCATGGAAATACAACCAAATACACCCATTGTAATAACTCTGTCATACTTGAAGTTGAATAGCTCAATTAGAGTCACATGTGCTCAAGATATTTTTGCTTTAGGACTATAGGTGATGGTGCTTTACAAGGACCGACATATATAGTGCTTCTAGGGATGCGTTGGGGACCCCATAAGTTGTGGTTCTTTGTGAAGAACCGATACTTGTAATACCAGATAGATGTCGGTTCTATGACTACAACTGACACATTTGAGGCTCCCAACGCATCCTTGTGAGCCCCATAGTTAGTTATTCTTGCATAGAGTCGACACCTGTAATATCACATGGGTGTCGATTCTCGAACCAACACCAACATATAACTCGGGTCATTTGTTCCGAACTATTGATGCCGTTGGCGCAACCAGCACCTAGCCTATCTGTGCCTATACTTATGGACTTTCCTGTTCTAGTGAATGTGTCTTAGCGAATGTGTCCATGCCTTCCCCCATGCTGGTTTGTGTTACTTAGCATCCTCCTACATCACATGCTTCGCAATAATCTCATGAGATCTGATTACCATGTCAGACAAGGGGGCAATCTTTAAAGATGCAGAAGTTTTTGATGTTGCTGCATTTTTCTGACCAGTGCTGATCTCCAGGCCTCCACATACTCTGTTCACCATCCAGCAATAGCAGAAGGTGCAGAGCTACGAACAAGCAGATCAGTTCGAATGGGATACCAGATGCCTCCAATTCCAAGAATAAGTGCATGGAACTGCACAGACTTGATATCATTCCCGTCGAAACCACCAAAAGTCTCCTCCTTTCACAGCTACCACGCAAGGCTGTCCAGGACTGAAGCATGACACTTATCTAGCATATACAAGTACTTCCTCCGACTAAAAATATAAAGGATTTTGGGTGGATGTAACACATTCTAGTACTACGAATTTAAACAAGTTTATGTGTTATATTCATCCAAAATTCCTTATATTTTTGGACGAGTAGTGCCCATTCTTTTCCATGTTTTCTAACTATATGTCATGCATGGCTGCTGTTATTGAGTGGAGCTCCGGGATGTATCCAGATGACATGCGGTTATAAGATATATGTAGACGTACTGAATACTCCCCCCGTTTCAGACTAAACAGGTGCCGGCTGGAGGTGACCGACTCAGGACGCAGGTTCCGGTTTGGTGCATTTTAGTCTCTGGTATGGACACGTCTGGCCTACGATGGATGGAAGGTCAGCGCATAGGATGGCATAAGATTATGAAGATAAATTTTGGTAGCTGATCTGTTTTGATTGAGTCATATTCGGCCTGAAAGTTGCGTCGGATATCAGTGCACAGGTCAATTGCTATCCCAATATTTAGGTTTGTCCTATATATATCAGAGTATTAGAGGACAGTTGGGACCCGAACAATTTCAATCTACCATTCATCTCTTTTACTTTTTAGGTTATTTCCTCATTTGTTTTCATGGCTGAGTTCTAGCAACCCTAGAATTTACTTAATCTTTGTCCTTTTGCGCAAAGATTATCCTTTGCTAGTTTGCTCGGAAACTAGTCGTTCGTCGTTACGTAAATACAATATTTATCTTCTTTGCTAATTTACTTGTAAATTAGTCGCTTGATTCCGCAAAAGTGAATTAATTTTGAAATAGGTTCCGCTAGCCGGTTTGATCTATCGATTTTGGCAACTCTATTGTTTACACCGCAAATCGTTATGTGATTCAATATTGACTACGAAAAAGCGTCAATAGTCACTGCAATTAAATATATGTAAGTGCAGCAGAACTGAGAGCATGGCCTAAACTTCTGGTCAAGCTGCCGAGACCGATGTACTAAACAGCTGCTAACGCGACAGATCGGTTCTTAATTTTAAAGTAGCTCCTACGAGATTTCTATTGCTACATTCTATTTGCAACTGAGCACACGGATACATTCTCTCATTTGATTTTGCTAGCGTCTGCCATCCCAAGTGAAACCTGTCATCCGGAGCGGTAGACAATTTCTTTGTTCGACAGCCAGTCTCCATTATTGGTTTCCCACAAAGCGAAAGAAATTCAATATATGCATGTGTGCCCTTGTTGGTGAATCTGGCTAGCTCAAAGCGACATCTGCTATTTAATTATGTTCGATGCTTCTTTAATCCATGCTTAATGAGAATGAGATGAGCTCAAGATACTTTTTTTCTCCAGGACTATAGGTACTGGTTCCTTACAAGGACCCACACATATAGGGCTTCTAGCGATGCACTGAGGACCTTATATGTTCTGGTTCTTTGTGAAGAACCGAGACATATAATACCAGATAGATATCGGTTCTATAACTACAGCCGGCAACTATGAGGCTCTCAACGCATCCTTGTGAGCCCCATAGTTACCGGTTGTTGCATTGAACCGGCACCTGTAATAACACATAATCGGCACCAATATTTAACTTGGGTCATTGGTTTCGAATAATTGGTGCCGACGGTGCAACCAGCAACTATGAGCCTTTCCGAGCTGACACTTATGGGCTTTCCTGTCCTAGTGAATGTGTCTAGCGAACGTGTCCCCAAGTTGAGTTTGTATTACTTGGCATCCTCCTAGATCACATGTTTTGCGGCCATCTCCTGATACCTAATTACCATGACAGACAAGGGGGCAATCTTAAAGATGCAGAAGTTTCTGATGTCGCTGCATTTTTCTGACCAGTGTTGATCTCCACGCCTCCACACACTCTATTCACCATCCAGCAATGGCAGTTTATCTGTGAACACTCCCTCTAGAGAAGAGGAGTTGTGGAGCTGTGAACAAGCCGATCAGTGCGAACGGGATCCCATATACCTCCAATTCCAAGAATATGTGCATGAAACTGCACACTCTTGATATCATTCCTGTCCAAACCAACAAACGCCTCCAGCTTCACAGCTACCACGCAAGGCTGTCTAGGCCTGAAGCACCACACTTAAAACCCCTATCGTTTCTCTTATTGGGGGAATGTGCCAAACGGCATATTTATAAAAAAATAATTTGGGAAATGAACTTCGATGCAAAAAAAAAAACCCTAAAATCATCTCCAAATTTAAGGTTGACAATTCCCAGTTTGAGTTTATGCCTTTTCAGCTGCAAGATCTTTTCCATGCAAATCAATCTCTTGCTAGTTTGGATCAGCCCTGTGGTATCTCTGAGTTAGACAAAATTATAAAGAATTTGCCTATAGACAGGGCTCCTGGGCCTGATGGGTTTAATGGGATGTTTGTCAAGAAATGTTGGCCAATCATTTGTCAGGATTACTACAGACTTGCAGCTGAATTCTACTTTGGTACTCTGGACCTGGATCCTTTAAACCATTCTTTTATCATCTTGGTTCCAAAGAAATCTATGGCCGAAGGTATAAATGACTATAGGCCGATATCACTCATGGGAATCTCTCTTAAGATTCTAACAAAAATCCTAGCTAATAGACTGCAAAAGGTGATATTGGAGTTAATCAGTCAGAATCAATATGGTTTCATAAAAGGGAGAACTATACAAGACTGTCTAGCATGGAACTTTGAATTCCTTCATCAGTGCCATCACTCCAGAAGGGAAATAGTTCTTCTAAAATTGGACTTTGAGAAGGATTTTGACACTATTGAACATTAAGCTATTTTGCTAGTAATGGAAGCTATGGGTTTTAGTGCTACATGGCTTGGATGGATAAGGAATATATTTTCTTCTGCTTCTTCTTCAGTTCTGATCAATGGGGTACCTGGAAAAAATTTTCATTGCAAGAGGGGAGTAAGGCAAGGTGATCCTCTGTCACCTATACTCTTTTGTTTTAGGAGCTGAACTTCTCCAGGTCATTATCAACAGAGCTTATACAATGGGTCTTCTACCAAAGCCTTTTCCATCAGACTTTGACCTAAATTTCCCTATTGTCCAATATGCTGATGACACCCTGCCCTATTTGAAAGCTAGTGGTAAAGAGCTCTTTACTCTAAAGGCTTTATTGCAAACCTTCCAGCTGGGAACTAGTCTGAAGGTAAATTTTAATAAATCTTGTCTCATTCCAATAAATGTTGATGAAGGGAAAGCTCAGAACTTAGCTGCAGTCTTTGGCTGTCAATTGGGATCTTTGCCATTTACATATTTGGGTTTACCCCTTGGTACCATTAAGCCAAAGGTAATAGATTTTGCACCGTTAGTGGATAGAACTGAAAGAAGGCTTACATCAAACGCTTACTTTCTGTCCTATGGAGTTAGACTTACGCTGGTTAATTCAGTTTTCTCTTCACTACCTACTTATTACATGTGTACTCTAATGCTGCCAAAGACAGTAATTGATAGCATTGACAGAGCAAGAAGACATTGTCTTTGGAGAGGTTCTGAGGTCAACTCCAATAAAAAATCTTTGGCAGCCTGGCATAAAGTTTGTAAGCCTAAGAGAAAAGGTGGCTTGGGAGTGCTAAACCTTTCTATCCAAAATCAAGCTTTGCTCATCAAGTTTTTGGACAAGTTTTCCAAAAAGAATGATTTGCCCTGGGTCAATCTTGTTTGGTCCTCCTATTATGGTAACTATGTCCCTCATCTGACAAACTTGAAGGGCACATTCTGGTGGAGAGACATTTGCAAATTAATGGATGTCTTTAGAGGTATTGCAAGGTGTCATTTGAAAAGTGGAAATACCTGCTCCATTTGGTATTATGTATGGGCTGATCAACCTCCTCTTTTTCATACTATGTCAAGGCTTTGTTCTTTTGCTCAAAACCAGAATGCATCTGTCTCTGATTTTCTGTCCATTGAGGCTGAAGAAAATTGTACACTACCTTTATCTGTTCAAGCTTTTCAGGAGTTTCAAGAGCTGACTTCTTCCCTTGTGGATATCGAGCTGGTTAATGAAAATGATGCTTGGTCTTACATTTGGGGGAATATGAAATATTCTTCACAAAAATTCTATGCACTGAATTTCAGAGCTATTAAGCCACCAGTCCACTTTCTATGGTTATGGAAGTGCAATGCAGTTTCAAATGTAAAGGTTTTTGGGTGGCTGCTCATGATGAATAGGTTTAACACCAAGTTCATGCTAGATTATAAGAATTGTGCTCCTCCGGATTGTGATCTTTCTTGTGTTCTTTGTCAATCGGTAGCTATTGAAGACCCAATGCATCTGATCTTTCTATGCCCGTTTGCCCAAAATTGTTGGAGTCTTTTAGGCATTACCTGGGATACTACTCTCCCATTGGAAGGAATGTTTATAAGGGCCAAATTGGATTATCAGGGGAGCTGTTTTATAGAGAAATTTCTTTATGCTGCTTGGCATATCTGGAAACAAAGGAATGGGTTCATCTTCGAGCAAAAGATCCCCTCTTTCATCACTTGGAGGCAAAAGATCCCAAATTGGTGACCTCTTCCTTTTGTTGTTTAGAATTACTGCGAGATATCACGATGTAATCATAAGTTAGATTAATCTGTTGTAACTTTGTTCTTGTTTTCTTTAATAAAATTATTCAAACAGCGGGGGCCTCCCTTGCTGTGTTCTCTTAATAAAAAGAATAAGCGAATATACGAGGCTATTATATATCTAGGATACGTGTACTGTCCATTCTTTTCCATGTTTTCTAACCATATGTCGTGCATGCCTGCTGAATGTTGAGCGGAGCTCCAGGATATATCCAGATGACATGTGGTTCTTCTCCAGGTGATTGCTCCGGTTACATCCACGCTGCAACACGGTCCATACGAGTGGCTGGTTTACACTGTTTGAGGCCCTAATAGTCCCAGGAGGAAAGTTGCCTCAGCATGAGCAGGCATACAGTCACGATCTGACGGTGTGTGAGTTGACTCCCACACGCCTCCTATTCCGAGTACGCACTTGCATTCTTGTGGTGGTTTCATTGTCTAGCCAGCAGGCAACAACCTCCGAATTAAGCTTGTATCGTGTGCTTGGTGTTCTCTGCTTATATATAGCTACTGTGTCTTGCAAAATGCTACATATATATATGCTACTCTGAAAGCATCATACGGTCTGAGGCCACTCTAAAAATTGGTAATTTCCTAGAGGACACCATAATGCTAGATATATACAAGCCTTCTGATTTGATACCAACAGTGTAAAAACATGATACGCTTTAAAGATACTTAAAAAAATGATAATTTCCCTGAAGATACTGTAACTACTATTTTATCATTTTCGAAACAAATGGAGGGAGAAACCATATGAAAAAGACAAGTTTAACCCTCGAGCTAGAATTTTCAATCTCTGGCTATCACTAGTCCAGAAAGAATCCTTTCAGATGATCCAAATTTACATTCGCAACCGGTTGGGTGGCCCCATCTCCCACAAGATGTATGTAAAAAATGCCCTTTTTCAAGCGGGCTGCACACTAGTGTGCGAAAGTCACTTTTCACAGGCAGTCATTTATGCTGGCCCACCACATGCAAAAACAACGATTCATGAAAAAACTAAAAATCCCCAGAACCAAAACCCTAGCTCCCATCCGCCATCAACAATGTCGACGCCGCAAACAGCACCTCTACTGGGGCCGTGGGTGATAGATCCACCTCTTTGGCCTGGGGCAACGTTTCCGCCGTCGCGCGGGTTGCCACTGTCGTCTCTTTCACCCTAGCCGGTGTTGCCGCCATCGCCGAGGCACCACTGCTCCCGAGGCTGGCGTAGGCAGATCCACCGCTCCCGAAGCTAGGGTGGCCGGATCCACCCTCACGCGGCTTGGTGTCGTCGGCACCCTAGCCGCCACAGTCATCGACGTCAACGTCGTCACAGCTGAGGCCTCGATTTTCCCATGTTCAGCGGAGGCGGATCCACTCCTCCCAGGGCTCGGGACGGAGCCACCATGATCGTCGCTGCCCCATCTGTTGGCTCTAGGCTTGGTGTCATCGCGGCAGCTCCCTTCCCCACCTTAGTCGCTGCTGCAGCTATTGCTTTGGTGGATGGGAAGTGGAGGAGGGGTTGAGAAATGGGACCAACGTAGAGGAAATGAGGAGAGAGGAGAGAGGACAAGGAGAGTGTGGACTGATACGAGAGCTAGATTTTTTAAAGAGATGAGAGAAAAGAAGAGGGGGAGGGGGGAGCAGCCTCCTAACATAACAAGCCCGCTTACGAAAATAAGATTGCCTACTAAAATAGGCTTATTTTCACAAATGGGCCTGTTAAAAGGCTTGTCTGAAAAATTGATTTATTTTCACATACGGGCCTGTTAAGAGTCCACCTACAAAAATTGATTTTTATATATGCTTTGTCTCCCTCCCTGTACAACACTATCGGAGGCGGATGATGTCTTGCCGGTAGGTTTTAGACTAGGACTTATCTGCGAAAATCGTTTATGCAGTAGTGTATAGCTGTCACTATCTCCGCTATAGCTGTTTCTTTCTCCAGTTGACACTGAAAAGATAAAATAAAGGTTGCCGCCTACTCTACGTAACTATAATTTTTTATATTTTTTCCTTGAGTTATGTCACGTTTTTTCCGATTTCCAGGAGCATAGATCACATACTTAATTTGAGTCCGGAATCAAATTTTGCCAAACAAAAATCATAGATTTTCTGTTATGGTCAAAGTGGTTTTACGCGAGATTGCTATTTCGTGCACAGAAGCAGAAGCAGAAGGTGCACTAGGACACCTTGGCGAACGGAATTTCCAACGTATCCGAAATCAGCTCAGTTATGTATATGCGGCACCAATGGTTCATACTGATCGACCATTTCCCCGAGAATGAAAGATGTACATACTTGATCTAATACTCTCGGTAGACTTAAGAACCTCCATGCATCGTCGACTGTTATAGGAGAACGGAAGAGGCTCGGTGACAGAACACGCAGAGACTGTATCTGATGCCATCTGATCTAAAGGTAAATTCTCCGATGCCTTCCATTCCGTGTATATTGTACGCATGCATCCATACTATACTAGACAATCTTCACCGGACGGTGTTGCCCTTTTCATTATAGCCAACTCCAAATCTTGTATGGGGTACTGCATACTCAGCTTTTGGTTGTTCAGCTTGGGACTATGTGGCTAATAAGTCTCCGCTACTTATTAGGGTATGATGAATGTATATAGACTAAGTAGTCCACACAAGTGGCCTCTTGATATCGAAAATACTTTAACTCGGGCGACCGGCGCGGGGAGAGCTGGATCGGGCGCTCCCCCCGCGCACCCCTCACTACAAGAGATCTTATGATAGGTGACGTTTCATTTAGGTCACAAACACATAAAATTTCGTCACGTTTCGTAATTTGTGACTCTCACGTGACGAAAATTCATTCGTCACCTATCATGCGTCTCTAATGGCGTTCTATGACGAAACCTTATTTTTTCGTCATTAATCTAGTGACGATCCTTCTGTTGTCATAACTTTGTGACGCTCATATTCGTCATATGTAGCCTAAAAAACGTCATGAGATTCCATATGGCCTGTTAAGGCCCATATAGTAAGCAACCTATTTTTGGGCTAGGCCCAATAGCAAGCCCGACTAGATTTTAGCCTAACCCATCTATGATATTTTCCCCCACGTGCGCACCTGTTGGGCCCACCCACTTCTCCCTCCCTTTTTTCGCAAAAGATGTTTCACCTAGTGTACTTACAATGTTTCACTATTTATAGATCTAATGTTGCAGTGAATTAAAATACTCTTTTTCAACAAAAAACCCACATATTTTGGAAACTCTCTATTAAGGGAATTTGGTTTATTTTTTTTTCCACTAAAAATGTTTCACTCTGTATAGATCTTATGCTGCAGTGAACTGAAACATTCTTTCGCTATTTGCTGAAACATTGTTTTTATATGAGGTGAAACAACACCCGATTTAAACGAGCGAAACATTTTCGATCTACTTAGTGAAACAATTCCAATATATCTGGTGGAACATCGTGCAACATTTAAAAATAATTCAATAATAAGCTATTTTTTTCGTCGGAATATATCCATGTGTGGTCTTGTTTTGAAGATTTAATTGCAATAAATTTAATGGTGCAATCGGATCATGATTTGGATAAGTAATTTAAAATAATAATCAGTTTAAAATAGTTTTGCACGTAAATCGGACGCTGATGTCATACTAACATCAGCGCCCGATTTTAACATCCTCCCATCGGACGCCCGAGCGGGAGTCACGTCCTCTTGATATTCTAATCTTCACGTGTATAAAATAGGAATTAATTTTAAGGTAGGCTGCTGGGGCCCACATTCTAAAAAATCACAATACAATTGTTGTGGTTCTCTTAGGGAGAGAGAAGGAAGAGGAAAGAGATAGTGTACTTTAATCTATATGGTAGTCTTTAATCACTTTCTAATGCCCCCTCTCTCACAATGGCAAAGATATAGTGACCGCCCCCTCTCTCACAATGTAATTTAATCAGGTGCAGTCAGTATAGGGACTACAACTTTGGCAGTAGCCACTGATCCAACCATCCATCTCATAACGAACGTTTAGGATTTAATTGTGTATTCTTCCTACTTTAGAAATTTGAACATGAAATACTTGCATGCTTATTTTTCATTTGAGAAGAAGCTTAATACTATTTATTTAGATGTTTAAAAGAAGTTTGTGATCTATTTGAAGGGTTTTAAGTAGAGCTCATATTTTGATGTTTAAAAGAAGGGCTTTTAGCTCATGCTCTATTCAATTAAGAAACTCTAAACGTATTGATTTCCTTTACATGTTATCAATGGATGTATGGGTGCATTTTCTATATAAACTATATTTTTTATTTCTCTTAAACTTTAGGAAGTTTTGAGATAAAAAAAAAGAGAGAACATTTCATTTTCAAACAGCTAAAAAGGAGGGAGGAGAGACAATTAATCCTGGACGTTTATTGCCAACTGGATGGTGGATCAGTGGCTACTGCCAAAGTTACAGTCACTATAGTGGCTGCACCTGATCCCAATCCTCATATAGAGTGGTATGAGGACTACTTTGGATCACATCCTGGATGCCCTTATCAATTATTCGTGGTTTGGTTGGCCATAAACAGCTCACCTAGAGGGCAGCGTCAACAACTGATGGGAGTATTTGCATGGGTGCATGAAATATAAGTGCTAGTGCAGACTGCAGCAACGTGTGGTCTTTGTCTTCGTACTGAATTGTTTTACATGTGTCAATACTAAAAAAAAGTAAAATAGGAACGGCACTAGTGCCGAAAAATCTACAACTGGCACCATAGTAATTTTCCGGTCCAAAAACGCGGACCTATTTAACGGTTCTTAATAAAAACCGGTTTATATAAGGTTACCACGCTATATGTACTGGTAATAAAAAACCCGACACATATAATATATTATAGGTGCCGGTTTTTTAAAAAATTAAAACTCGCTCATAATTAAGTATCGAGCCGACTGAGTCAAGCCACTCAACCCTTTCCTTATCCACTCCATCCGTCCCTTGACCTTATTCGACTCACACCCCCTCCCCCCTCTCCCTCTCGCTTTCTACATCCATCCCGCACTGTAACACTGAAATTTCGCCCAAAAAAACTCGAAACCCAAAATTGTGTAGTTTTAAAAACTTTTGAATAAATTGCATCATGCCGGTGTCATTTGTTTCTTTGCTGCCCATATATTGTTTCAAACTAAATATGGGGCAAACTCAAATGTGTGGTTATGGAAAAATAAGGACTAAAATCTTGAATATTGGAAATATAAGAAACATAGATTGAGGGTTATAATATTAATTATTAATAATGGATGGTAGTGTTGTGATGTAGGTAAATATACTAGAGAAATATAGGAGATGAGCCATTTAAAAATTATACACAAAATACCTATGGGAAGCAATAATTGTGAATTTCTCGGGTCACTACTGTTCATTGTGCGCCAGGTGCTCGATTCGGGTCTAAACCGATCGAACACCCGACACCGCCCCCTCCGGTCGCTTCTGTGCCGCGCGCCTGCCTTCCCGACTCATGCGCCGCACCGCGTCGCAGCACGCCGCGTGGGCCCGCCATCGACCGAGCCACCGAAATCCCGCGCAAAGGCTGCGCCGCCATGAGCGCCCGCGTCATTCCGTCCCATCGCGAGTCACCGTCGAGGATGAGGGTTCACGGCCGCCACGTTGCCCCGCGTCACCGTAGGGCATAGCGCTGCACCCCCTATTGGCGGCCATTACCACTGCCCGTCGCCGCCAATCATGTCGTCATCGTGTCGCCATCCCATCGCCCATAGCCGAGACCGCTGGATAATGCAACATTCCTTCCCCAGTTAATACTCCCTCTTCTAAAACCCTACAGCATAGGCAATCATGCCGAGCCAGTACATTGAACCGAAACCTGGGAGAGATCGAAACATTAGCCGTGACATCGGTTGCCCTTATCCATTAAGGAATCGCTCTCCCTCTCGCTTATATAAACTCATTCCTAACTCGTTCTCATCCCAATCCAACCTCCCATTTGCTCTTCCTCTCACTAAAACTCTTGCTCCACAGAAGAGAAACAAAATCACGCCGCCCGCCGGGTGTCGAACACCTGGTGAGCGGGGCTGTGCCGCCGCCGCAGGGCTTCTCGGCCGGTGTGGGTGGCGGGGTGTGGAGAGGAGGTGCTCGCGTTGCTGTTGCTGCTGTTGGGGAGAGTCGGGAGCCGCTGGACGAGGAGTGCCGGACGTCGAACACCTGCGAGCGTCGCCAACCGCTAGTCGCCCCTGTTTCGGCCGCACCGCGCCGCGCACCACCGAACTCCGCCGTCTCGCCATCTCGTGGTAAGCCCTCGCGCCTAGAGCAGTGCCTAGTCACCCAGAAGCCAGCGGCCCCCTCGATTTGGGGTGTGCGCCGCCGTAGCCGTGCCGACTCCGGTCGCCACCGTGCCACGGCCGAGCTCGCCATGGAGAGATCTTGTTCCAATGTAGCATCGGCTAGATTTTTGCTTTTCTATACTCCGTGAGAACCCTAGATGGTTAACTCGAGGTCGTCTGCGCTTGAATCGACACCCATTGCACCGCCGCTGTTCTCGCGATCTCGGTGCCGCCGAACGCCGTCACGCCGCACGTCGGGTGGCCGCCGTGCCTCGCCGCCGCCGCCGACGGACCGCTGCACGCCGTTCCTCTGTTCGTCCGTGAGAGAGAGGTAGAAGACGACAGGGAAAAAGAAAGGAACGAGAGAGAGAGATTATGACATGTGGACCCCACTTCTTTAGTGCACAGTAATCCCCAACTTAATGACATTATTATGAATATATGACATGTGGGCCCGGATGCTTAGAAATCTAATTAAATGAGGTTTTAAGTAAATGTCTTAATGACATGTGGACCCCACCGGTGATTAAATGGCCGGCTTGACCTCAGTCAACAAGGGGTCGGACCAACCTGCCAGTGGCAAAATCGCATTACCTTTAGTAAAATAAAACTGAGAAAAGAAATAGGAGGATGGGCCCACTTGTCGACCTCTGATGGTTAGGGATAAGATTAGATTAAGAATAAACCATATACGAATCAAGATCTATCTGATTAGACCACTTTCTCAATTTACTTTGTACTGTCTCATTTTTTGGTGATTTTATTTGAATTCTAATTGAATTCAAATCCAATCTTTCGCATGTAAATTTAGATTCCGAGGGAATTGTTGAGTCGACTGAGGAGCAGGGATAGCAAGACTATGATCCAGGCAAGTCATCACTAATCCTTGAGCATGTCGAACCCATTGCGAACTTATTTTGGATTTAAAATAAAATTTGCATGCTATATGGATATATGTGAATGCCCTACTTTGTTATATGCCATGCCTTTGATATTGATGATCCATGCAATCCTTGTAATCCATGATATCGTGTGTCTTTACTCAATACTTGATAAATGCTTAGCCATGCTACTTTAGAATCATGCATATTCATATTTATTAAAATGCTTTATGCTTGGGCAACTACCTTTGGGAAGGTGGTTGAGATGCAACATGTGGAGATATGAGCGCCATATTGCCATGACATTGGTGACATGATTTGTGAAAAGGAAAGAAAAATAAAACTAAACAACTGGGGCGGCTATGTGACTTGGGTGGAGTCCGGAAAAGGCTAGTGCCGTCCCTGGTCAATTAAGGACCGAGCCATAAAGTTAAGCATGAAACGACCCCCGTACAACTGTACTTCTCGAGTGGGTATAGACCTAGCGGAGTAAATAGCCGAGCAGAGGCGGTATCCCCACATAGTGGTTTTCTTGATGTGTGTGAGGCAGAGGGCCTACGATGGGGCAGCCATTGGTAGGACTCCGAGCGGCGGCTGCCTACAGTGGTGTCGCCATCGGTAGGACTTCCATGTGTAAACCTAAACTTCACTATAACTTAATGCACGTGTGACTCTTCCCTTCCCGGAAGCGCCAGAAACTGCTCTCACTGCTAGAAACTTATGACGCCTAGAGTGCATGAGGATGTAAGTTCATGGAGCGGGTACTGGCAATATGAGGTTATTGAAAGGCTTTGTAGTGACGCGTCTCATGTGTTGGGACGAGGCTCATGTGTTGGGCAGTTGTGGAGTACGGGTAAAGTGTACATCCACTGCAGTGTGAGTAAACCAAATCTATTCGAACAGCCGTACTTGTGGTTATTGAGCAATTTGACATGTATTACACTTTGCTAGACTCTAATTTCTTAATCTGATTAGGATGTGGTATGCATGATGATTTTGTGCTGGTGGATCAACTTCTCGAGAGGCGAGAAGGGGTAGACCCCAGAAAACCATGACGGCCAGTGGCGGGAAGCCATCCTTGGGAAAACAATGGATGGTGAATAGAACCGTCGCTGTGTAATAAACACTGGAATTAAAACTTCATTAGTCTATGCTAGGTCTTAGGCTTGTGAAAAGAATTGTAAAACTTGTTTTACGCAAATAAACCCATAACCATTCTTTGAATACCCCTACCATATGCATTGTTGTCGTGGTGGCTTGTTGAGTACGGTTGGTACTCACTCTTGCTATTACAAAATGTAATCAGAGGTTGGCAATGGACCCAAGGAAGATCCCTATGCTTATCTTCAGGAGGATGCTGATGATGACGGTGCTCCGTAGGTCTTAATTACGGTTGTTGCTTGTGTCAATGGCGTGGCCGCTACCTAAATTCTGTTGCCTTATCTATTTCTGCTTTTGAATGTATTCCGGACCGTTCGGTCCTATGTTCTAAGACTATGCCTGCGGGCCTATGATGTAATAATTCGCGCTAGACAATCATTGTATGCGCACTTGATATTTCAGCAATGTAATCGTGAGTACTAGACTACTTGATCCAGGGAAATGGTACTATTAACACGAGTGATTCCTGTTATAAAAACGGGGGTCGACACGCACCCCTCTCTGTTTCTCTTGCTTTCTTCTTCTTTCATCCCCTATATATGTCGGCATCGACGGTGCCGAGCGCGCGTGCATATGGCGGCGGATACTCCATCCTACTGACGTGATGGAATCGACATCTGCTCCCTCCATCCTGATGTGTCGTCTGCTGCTCCCCCCGCGGCGACGTCAACTCCCCCCCTCCCCGGCGTGGCGGCAGCGGCAACATTTGCTCCACCCTCCCAAGCGGCTGTCCCTGTCTCCACCACTACACCTTCTCCCCTCATCCTCCCCAGTGGTGAAGGCAGCGACGGCCTTATCACCTCCCTCGGCAGCAGGCTCCCCTCACCTCGAGGGCCGCAGCGAGAAAGGCTGTGTGGGGGGGGAGTGCAGCCTATGATGGTTCGGTTGTGTGTGTTCTTGGTTTCTTTTTGAGTTGAGGATATTCTTAATTCAGGAGAGCGGCCGATGACGTTGTTTCTGCGACGTTCTTCACCTATGGAATTGTTGATTCTGAGATTCAGTTCTTGGCTCGAAGCATCGGATCTAATGATTTGAGCTGATGCAGTCGAGCCAACCTTTTTTTTCATTACTGGAATCTCAAAGGTACAAGTGATTCTCCACATCAGTACCTTCTGTGAGACTTAAGGGTGTTTCCTAACCAGCACCAAACAGGTTTTAGTAGTGTGTAAGCTTAATAGATAGTAAACTGCCATTGTTCGATTGGGTCTGAGCGTAAATGCCATTGTTTCAAGGACCTTTCAGGGCATGTATAACTAGTACAACAGTAATCAATCGAGCTTTGCTCAATGTGGTTCAACAATATTTATTTTCACTGACGTTGAGAAGAGAGGAGGAAGAGAGACCCATTGAGGTTCGTGCAGGGCCGATGGTCAATTACTCTAAATTTGTTTAGCATGGTCCATTCTTGAAATACATTTTCCAAAAGTGTCAAATTGTTAAAATTTTGGTCTTTTGTGTATGTCATTATTTGTGCATATAATTTTTATATTATTTATATCTAGTTAATGTAGAGACCAACTGAGAACAGTATCCATCTCAATTATTGTATATGCCTTAATTTATGCAGATTGATCCCAAACTCTAGTCGAAAAAAAAAAGTCTATATCACCTTGGCTAGCCAGCCCATGATTAAGCCTGGCATTGGAAAGCTGCAAAAGCCGGTCGCTGATAAAAAACATAAATTCTTCTCGGAGTGATTCCTTATGTTCAATGAGAGCGGCGATAGACTCATCGGATCTATTTTGCTACAGTATTTCATGGCTGTAATCATTCGCAAGGGGCTGCCTCAGATGAAGGCATAGAGCGAATGCAATCCATAGTGCTAGTCTAATCCCTGATGCTTTCCATTCCAAATTCTTGCTATCTTCGAAGCTATCTCCAATGCAAAAGTATCTCCAGAGCAGCTATTGTGTGTTCAAACTTTGGCTGCTATGCCTGTCATATGGCTAGGTGTGTGGGACTTATACACGGGTGGTTCCATTCAACCATAAATAATTCACCTATGAGCTTCCCATTCAATATTGTTTCTAGTACATATTAATAACTGCATATCGAATGGACGGTACACCTTTTTCACTTCCTTAATTCAGTGAATTGTTTGTGGTCGAGTATATCCACTAGTGAATAAGTCGCCAGTGGACGCACCCTATATAAGCTTAGGACTTGGCTATAATTAACTAGCTACTCGTAACAACAGAGAGTGTTGTTTTGTGTGCATGATTCATGGTAAGGATTTGAGCATCTGTAACATACACATTGCTGTTCAATAGCAGAAGCATGGTCCAATTCAAAGCATGGCAAGCATGATGAGTGGTGCTGTCAAAGGCATCGATGGCAATTGGCAATGACCTGAAGCCATAGCTCCCCGGAAAGGGATATTGTTTTTTGAAACCTTAGCCAGCTTAGCTGGTTTTATATTTCAGAAGATAAGCACTGTACACATGCCACCAATGGTGACAAGGGGAAAGACAGGGGGAGGAGAGCAGAAAAAAAGGAAAATTACAACAAAGGATGAGAGGTTAAGGCGCTATTCTCGCAAGATTTTTTGCCCCACATGCCGACCATGTATATATTTCGTCCATTATTCTTGCCGTTAGTTGAGGGATTTGAAGTTCTTTATCTTTGAAAACTCGCCTGTTCCTCTCGCACCAGATTTCCCAACTCAAGAGAATGTGCAGTGACTGCATCCCCTTACTTTGACATTTGCTTTGTTGCTTTGTTCTTGATTCCCACCAGTCAACTAGGCTCTCGTCCGTATTGTGCACCGGGAAGGGTTGGTTGTGGTTCATCCTAGCCATTATTTTGTCCCAAATTTCTCGCGTGAATGGACAATCCTTGAATAAATGTTGAGCCATCTCCAAGTTCCTGTAGCAGAGTTGGCAAAAGTAGTTATTGGGCCATTGTCGGAGTTGCAAGCGGTCGGATGTCCATATCCTGTTTTGCAGGACAAGCCATGCAAATTTTTTGCATTTGGATGGCGCCCATGTCTTCCAAATCAAGGTGGCGGCCCTTGAGTCTTCTCTACCGGCAAATTGGGCTAAATAAGCCGATTTTGCTGTGTATTTACCGGTATTTGTCCATCTCCAGGTGATGGTGTCTTCAACTCCTTCCTCCAGGTTTGTCTCATTATCCTAGATAAGGCGGAACACTGCGAAGAATTCTCGGATCAGTGGCATGGACAACTCATGCCTAATATCCTCAATCCATTTGTCATTGGTTAACGCATCCTGAACCAAGAGTTGCTTTTCTTTAGAGTGGTTGAAAAGCACTGGCGCTAGGTATTTCAGCGGCTGGTGTCCAATCCAGTTGGATGTCCAAAATTTTGCCTTCCGCCCATTACCAATTGTTACCTTTGTTGCGGCCGCGAAGATTTGCTCATCTAACTCATCGCAGGGGGGTGTTGTCCCAACCCAAGGTTTGTCAGGGCACTCCCACTCAAACCATAGCCAACGGAGTCTCAAAGCTCTCGCGAATTTATCAAGGTCCAACACGCCTAGTCCTCCCATCTTTATTGGGGAGCATACTTTTTTCCAATTCACTTTGCACTTCCCCCCGCTAATCTCTTGATCGCCGGCCCAAAGGAATTTCTTCCTAATCTTGTCCATGTCTGTGAGGAACTGTTTAGGCGGCTTTAAGGTGGTAAGGAAGTAGGTTGGTATGGAGCTGAAAATAGACGTGACTAGCGTCTTCCGCCCTGATTGCTGGATTAACTTCCCTTTCCATCCCGCTAACCTTGATTGCAACTTGTCCATCACTGGTTGCAGGTGTATTCTCTTGATGCGGCCTGGGGTGAGCGGCAATCCCAAATATGTTATGGGAAAATTGCCCCGCTGTCCATTGAAATTTTCCAACACCTCAGACAGGTTCTGCTCTACGCATTTGATGGACATGACCGAGCTCTTGTGCAGATTCACTTGAAGGCCTGTGGCCTCGCCGAAGAACTTGAGGATGCTAATCAAGTTGTTGACATCATTCCTGATCGGGTTTATAAAGATCGCTGCATCATCAGCATATAAGGATATTCTGAACCGCGCTGCTCGGTTTGATAACGGAGATATTAGCCCCTCTTGCGTGGCCTTATTGAGTAGTCATTGAATCGGGTCAATTGCTAGGATGAAGAGGTAGGGCGAGAGGGGATCACCCTGCCGAAGGCCTCGCCTGTGTGTAGTTGGTTCTCCCGCTATCCCATTGAGTAAAATTCTGGATGATGCAGTCGATAGGAGAAGCACAATCCAATTTCTCCAGCGCTGACTAAAGCCTCTCCACTGCAGCATTTCGACAAGGTATTTCCAAGATACTGAATCAAATGCCTTGAAGAAGAGGGATGGTTTCCGTTGCATGTGCAAGGACCGGACCATGTTGCGCACATAGAGGAAGTTATCTTGTATGCATCTCTTCTTGATGAAAGCACTTTGGGCATGCGAGACCAAATCACCAAGCCGTGCTGCCAGTCTCATTGCCAAAGTTTTGGATATAAGCTTCGCCACAGAGTGGATCAGACTAATGGGTCTAAAGTCATTCACCGAGCGTGGCGAGTCTTTCTTCGGCAGCAGTGTTATCATGGCCCTGTTGATGCTTCCAAAGTTCCCCCCTGTGAGGTTGTGAAAGCTTGCAAAAACGTCCACAATTTCCTTTTTTATTATGTGCCAGAAGCTCATGTAGAAAGCTCCAGTGAAACCATCTGGGCCCGACGCTTTTTCCTTTGGAGAGTTTTTAATTGCTTCCCAGATTTCATCCTCTATGAACGGCTCATCCATGCTATCATCTTGTATTGTACTCAGTCCTAATGCTTCCCAATTTAATGTGCAGCCACGCTGTCTTCTTGTCCCTAAGATTGAGTTGAAGTGGGCATGAAGGTGAGCTGCTTTGTCCTCGTGTGTGTGCAGGGTATTTCCATCTTGCTGCAAGCAATGAATGAATTTTTTCTCCTTCGAGCATTCATCTTTATGTGGAAGAACCTTGTGTTAGCATCACCTTCTTTTAGCCATTTTACCCTAGATGCTTGCTTCTTCCTCGCCTTTTCCACCGCTTCTAGCCCTAGAATTCTTATCTTGAGGTCTTTCCTGAATTGGTGTTCCTCTGCTGTCAGAGTTCTTGTTTCCAAGGCTACATCTAGCCTGTAGATAAGTTCTTGTACCATAGCGAATTGTAATTTTGATTGCCCAAACTTTTGCTTGCTTCATTTCCTCAAGGCTGCTTCGGTGTTTCTGAGCTTTTGACTTAGCCGCCATGTGGGGTGACATTCCTGGATAGGCTCGTTCCAAGCCTGGGTTACGACGCCTAGGAAACCTTCCACTCTAATCCAGAAATTTTCAAATCGGAACCTCGGTTTCCTCTTTGGTTCTTGCATTGGTGCTAGCAGCAACTGGCAGTGGTCTGAGCAGGATGTGGATAGTGCTAGCAAGGAATGCCCAGAGAAAACAATATCTCTCTCACTATTGGTCAGAATCCTATCTAATTAGCTTAGAATCGGGTTTCCCTGCTCATTACTCGAAGTGAACTGCCTGTTTTGCAATCTAATGTCTTTTGGCTCCAAAGTATTTAAGGTTGACCTGAAGCGCCCCATTAGACGCCTGTTCAAATTCTGGTTATTCTTATCCCTAGCCTCGTATATGATGTTGAAGTCCCCCATGACCAACCATGGCGTGTCTGTTGGTGGCTTGGCTGCGACTAATTCGGCGAGGAAATTTTCCTTGTCACAGTCTTCTGAGGGTCCATAAACTACTGTGATGATGAAGCTGAGGTTATCAATTATGGTCTTTGCCATCGCCGAAAGATGGTGTGTTCCTTGGGAGAAATTCGCCATGTTAACAATTGTGTCATCCCAGAAGATGGCAATTCCTCCATGAGTTCCATTGGCAGGAAGGAAATTGAAGTTCGACAACCTGTTTCCCCCAATCTCTTTGCCGATCCATTGGTCTATACTACTTAATTTTGTTTCTTGCAAGCACAGGATGCCTGCTCTGGCCAGCTCGGCTGCTTCGAGGACTGCCTCTCTTCGTGCTGGGTTATTTAGTCCACAAACATTCCAATTGAGAATTCTCAGATGTTGTAACATTTGGGCGAAGTATAACACACAATTTTTTCCAAAAGGATCGATCCCATAGTGTTTTCCAAATGAATTTGTTCATAAGCAAATAGAGGGCTACATATTTTCTTCCATGACCTACAACTACAAACCAAACATGACCATGTAGAAGCAATTTCACTATCTTCTACCCTGTCTACTCTGCTACTAACCAGCTGAAGGCCGGTGTCTACCGGGAGCGCTATTCGTATCAACCGACTAAGGTGCTCCGGCTTAAGGCCGTTGCTGCATGGGAGCGCTAGTCGCATCGACCATACAGCGAGCAGCGGCTTAAGACCGCAGAGAAATGTAAAGGATACATGCAGATGATGATGGAAGACCATTTCTGCAGCCCTAACATTGATGCAGACAATCATGACAGCTGATGACTTCTCTCAGGGCGCGGCAACGCGCGCCTCAGACCACCGCCGTTGCGGTGGTTCCTTCCTCTCCTGGCACCAGCATGTCGTGCACTCCATCCAGGCGTGTGAGCACCCGCAGACCGGCGATGACATGCGACGGAAGCGGTGTGTCGAAGGACTTTGCATAAGCCTCCACCGCCGCATCCCCGACCGGTTCACCCGGGGTGAGTAGCCCCATCTCCTCCATGAGGCGCACTTCTGCGCGCTTGGACACCGGCACCGACGAGAAGCGCGCCTTACAGCCGCTCCGCCGTGACGGCATCTGCACCACCTTGCGTCCGCACCCCTTCGTCTTGGCCGCGCCAGGCTGCGCCAGCTCGAGCGGCGCCTGCAGGATGATCGGCGGCTGCAGCTGTGAGAACAAAGGAGATAAGACGACCTTTTCACGTTCACCTTCTCCTCTGTGGATGGGCTGAGTCTGGACCGTCGCCTGGTGTTGCTCCTCGCAGTCGGCCTGCTGCACCAGGGTGGGCTGGTCTCCTATGGAAGCTTGGGCCTCGTCATCTTGAGTGGACTGAGTGAGGAGGTCCATCTTGGGGGCCTGCTGCGCATCTGGGCCGAGATGGCCCAACTCAGCTGCCGACGCCACCTTATCCTCTCCCAGTATCGGTTCTTCCCCACCCGTCCTCTTCGTCTCGTTCTCCGCCTCCCGCGAAGACTTGGGAGCGATCTCTGCCAGGAGCGGCAGCATCGGGTCGTGGTCCCCCTGTTCGTCTAAGAAGGGGAGGAGAGGTGAGGAGCATAGGATCTGGATCAGAGGGTCGGGGAGACTCACGAGAGCATCGACTAGCTGCTGGTCGCCGTCAGCCTGGCCACTGATAGCGACCACCTTGGTCGTCGCGCCGCCTGCATCGCCCGTGCCGTCCTGACCGCGAGGAGTCAAGGAGCTTGGGGAGCGCGTGCGACGGGATCTGCAGCGGCAGGAGCATCGGGTGCTGTGCCTGGTCCGTGAGCGGCCTTGGCGCCCATCGCCGTGCGCTCGCTGGCGGCCGGAAGGATGCGGCGTGTGGCTCCGGTGTCGCGCCCCTTCCGCCGCCCGCGACTCAACCGACCGGCCCCTTCCAATGATGACATCGCGCAGCGAGCGGCGGCGTGGTGGAATATCCTCAGCGTGGCGCCGCCGCCCGTCGTCATCCTCATCATCCTCCGGGTCTTCTCTTCTCTGCGGCGGTGCCCTGCATCCCCGCCTCGCTGCCGCCCGGCGCCGAGGAGGCTGGGTTCCGTCGGCGCAGCCTAGGTACTACTGGAAGGTGCGCACCGTGGGTATCGGGCCTCCCGAATCAGACAAGTCCGAGGAGGGCAGTCCGCTCACCCCGGAAGAAGGCAAGCGGGGCGGTCCTAGAGTCCAGTCCTCCATCTCATCCAGATGGACTATGACATGCGGCAGCCTCCCCCTTGGTGGCGGCGCGATCTCGTCCGGAAGCGGCGGTGTGATGCCGGAGGTGACACGCCCAGCTCCCGGCGGGAAGAAGGTGGAGAGCACTGTTCGTGGCAGGAGATCAGGATTCCGCATCCACATCCAGCATGAGAAGATGGCCGTGTTCTACCACTGAACCGACTCATGCTCGATCGAAGAGGCAGATGGGACCCATGACGCCCTCCAATCCCGCCCTGTTCCATGCGTACTGCGGCAATCCCTCCAGGCAGAGCCGCACGCGAAACCACCAGTTCGGGTGGTGCACATGCCTGTCGCCGCTCCATGGCGTGATGGTGAACCTTCCTCCATCCAGAGTGATGAAGCCTCTCCGCGCTGCCGCGGCCTGCCCCTCTGGGAAATCGAAGAAGACGAAGAAATCTTCCGGGTGATGGCGCATGACTCGCAGGTCCGAGATGGGGATCCCAACCTGCTGGGTCAGTGCACGCGCCACCTCCCTGGGGGACGTCTCCCGTCCCTCGACCTCGGCCGAGATGAGTGCGCCATGATAGCGAAGGCGCTCCAGCTCGTGCTGCATGAGCTCCGTCATCGGCACTGTTGCATAGCCGACTGCCGGCCGTTGATTCGGCAGACCAGGTATGTGATCCATGGTCACCGCTGGTTTGTGCAAACGATGGAAAACCGAACCAGGGCGGGTCGTTGTTGGTTGCTGTTGGTTCTTGCTGGGAAGTGGTGGGAAGATGAGTCGGGATTGAATGGAGGGGGCTTGCTTGGGGAAGGTGAGGCGGGAGTGAATGGGTTGCTTTGATTTGTTTGGGCAGCGGAAGGAGATGTGTCCACTGCATCTACAAGTATAGCAGCGGATGGGATCCCTGCAAGCTGCTGCCTGGTGATCTGAAGCGAAGCAGCGGAAGCACTTGCCGTGCAAGATCTCCTTGAACTTTTCTCTGAGATTTAGTGGATTGAAGGAGGCAGCTGGGCGATTGAAGACGGCCTGAGAGGTTGATGAAGAAGGATTTTGGCGCTTCCGCCACCAAAACTTCGGTTTTACCGCTTGCCATTTTGATGAAAGATCTTGTTCTTCTGCCTCGATTTGAGACTTGCTTGTAGCTCTTGCCGGGGCTACGATTATCGACTTTAATGTTGCTTTTCCTCTGGCCTTCTTCTCTGCATCTTCCTCTTGTGCCTTTTCGGGAGGGGGCGTAATGGCGCTCCGTCCCTCTCCTCTCTCTGCAGTAATGTCGAGCTCCTCTTCCTGGCTTCGGGCATTGATTTCCTGATGGAAAGCCTTGGACGCCGGAGATGGAGAAGCTGCTTTGCGTGCTTTGGCGGTCTACGGATTGAATGTCTCCGCGGAACGTTGCTGTAGCTCCGGAGCAATGACGTCGTCCTCATCCTCCTCGGCATCCGTTCTCCAGTCAAGGGGCTCGGAAAGCAGTGGCGAGGCCTGACTTGCTTGGGGCGAAGGCGTGACTGGGGGAGGTGAGCGTGACCAGAGGCGCAGGGCTGTGGGCGCCGGTGACGGTTGCCCCGCCGGCGCTCAGGTTGACGAGCTCCCCAGGCTCTCGCTCTCTCGTCATTTCTCTCCCCTCAAAAGGGATATTGTGGCCCCTCAATCATCTGAAGATTGAAATCCGAGGGATTTTTTTTTTCTTTCGATTGTCGGTTGTAGTTCTCTTGTATATACATGGGTAGTAAAAGCCAAGTACAAGGCTAGAAACTAAGCAGATTATCTCTGTCCACAAGTGTAAGCATCCTAAGAGTTTAAAATTTATGCACAAGTCTAACAATTCTTAGAGTGCTACATACTGTACAAGTTTCTTTTCATATTACCTCTAATCACTCTTATTTAATGAATGAGAGCAAATTCTCATCTCTTCCTAACCATTATCTCTGCTAAACAACGTAGAAATGGTTATATTTATTGATAGTGGGAGTACATCGTACATGCAAATGCCTCCATTATATATGTTTGGTTGATTTTTCTTCGTTTCATCGTCAGACAGAGAATGTTGGAGAAAAGAGGCATACATGTTTGTCTGTTTTATTTCTTTTTTTAGTATGAATTTGAAACATGGATAGGAAAACATACCCGTGTAAGTGTTGTTTGAAGGGTTTGGATGCCTGTCTTCTGGTCTGGCTTTGACATGCAAATTTACATAGTGCAATTCACACCGCTTCGGTCCACACACTTGTCAAGTGCTTGGCTTAGTGGTTGCTCATAGTAACTCTCTCTTTTAATTAATTTGGGGATCCAAACAATGTTGACACATACTCATATGAGAACCAGTGAACTGACCAACACAAGATGCATATACAACTAAAATTCCCGCCACCTTTGATTTATTCCAAGAAGTTACCACAAAGTAAAAGAAGAAAGCTCGAGTAGCATGGCCCTTGGCCGGCCCCCTTACTATATTTCAGCCATTAAACACATGGCATTCTCTATGCGGCCTTTAAATGGCTCTGGGCAGTATCAATAATACAAATCAAGATGCCATCTATCCCACACGATGTCCATCCACCATATGCCATCTAATATCCAACTTCGTCACCTAGCATCATTGATCATCTAGACCTCAACTCGTCCCTTAGTCTAGTCCCGATCTCATCGTTGACCGAAGTTAACCTTCAAGAATTCTGACTCTAGTCACCTTCTCACATGGTATCTTCTCACATGGTATCTTGAGTGCACTAGACCGTATCTCTGCTCCTGATCCCTGAGTATGAAGTTGATCTCCAAGACTCCTAACTCTAGTCACCTTCTCACATGGTACCCTGACTGCACTAGATATCTGCTACTCTCTGAGTATAGTCCCAGTCCTCAGCATTGACCAAGGCTAACCTCAAGTCACCTGCACACAATAAGACAAAACATCCGTTTATGGACACATATATCATAACCTGACCCACATTAGTCACACGCACTCACACCAACATCCACACATATTCTCAAACCAATCTATTGATTAAATCATTTGCAAAACCAATTTGTTCATCACAAAATATTAATCATAACAATGATTTCATACTAACGAGTCCAATGATAATCCATAAGGTCTGCCTTGCCCTGTAGTTGCATGATCACGACAAAAATCGCCACTCTCAAGCAGTTCTTCCCCAGGTGATTGATCATGGTCCATGTGTTCTGAGACCACCGGCCTGCCGCTGGAATGCTATCCATCATATAGCTTGCTGCCCCCAACAGTTCGATCATGGACAAGATCTGCAACATGAAAATTGCATGTGGAGACCGGATCTGAGCATGCATGTTCACGTCTACGCATGTATGCTCTCAATCTTTTGAACGATTTAAGTTTTCGCGCGTCCCCTCTTTGTTAGTTTTACAGTAGTGTTGTATATATAAATAAGAGATCTTTTACAGTGCTTGAAAGGAACCTCAGGTACCTTCTAAATAAATTAAATTAGTATCCACCGTTAATTTTTAGAGGGTAAACTAGTGTCAGAAACTTTTTTTTTCCTTTTCAGTTGCAAAGGATGTAACATGCAAATCATGGGCACCTCAACTGCAACAACATTTTGCAGAAGGATGTGTTCAACATAACACTCGATCAAACCAATGAATAGATGATTAGAAGCACAGCCATAACCCATTGGTGCTAAGAACTGCATGCCTAATCATTTACTCGACTTCTTGCTTCCGCAGACTGCAGTCCTTCTCCTTCCAGGAGAGGAACTGGACCTTCACATCGCACAACTTGAAGACGACGACAACCCTGGCGTTAACGGCCGAAATGCAGGCGCACCGGCCGGCACCTTGATGTCCACATCTAACGGCATCGACCGGAGCCACGCCGCTGCGGCGATCTCCTTGAGCAAACGCTTTCCAACGATGACGCCGAGGCCAGACATGCCGTCGAACTGGAGCGCGCGTGCATGTGTAGTCTGCTACTCTGCTGCACGCCTAGGCTTGAACATGAGGTAAGTGACGGCAACCAAGACCACGAGCACGACGGCGAGCGCCAGTAACCACGAGCAGATGCGAACGTAGAAACGAGACGCGAGTAGATCGAGAAAGTATTTGAAAGAGTTTGGATACAACGCACAGGTGTATTGATCTCATCCAGTATACATATATACATGCCGGTACAGCTCAAGAGTGCCAACGGAATCCTGATAAAATGGATCGTAGACTGAGCACGGCGGAAGAATAGGTCAGAAAGAAACTGTAATCTAGCCTATCCTTATCTACATGATCAGCCATCTTGACATCCCCCCGCAGTTGGTGCGTCGTCGACGATGCACAAACTGGATCGGAAATCTTCAAACAGCGCTGTGGGCAATCGCTTCGTCATGATATCGGCGAGTTGTTGTCGAGTCGGAATGTGCGCGACGCGTATGTCCCCAACGGCCACCTTTTCCCGGACGAAGTGGACATCCAGCTCCACATGTTTAGCACGACCATGATGAAGTGGATTCTTGGACAGGTAAACGGCGGAGATGTTGTCGCAGTACACAAGCGTGGCTTTGTCGAGCTTGACGTGAAGTTCGCCGAGAAGGTGACGGAGCCAACAACATTCAGCAGCCGCGTTCGCCACACCACGGTACTCAGCCTCGGCACTGGAGCGAGACACGACGGACTGTCGTTTGGAGGACCATGACTCCGAAGAGTCGCCGAAGAAGACGCAGAAGCCGGACGTCGAGCGGCGTGTGTCGGGGCAGCCGGCCCAGTCCACATCGGAGTACGCGGTGAGCGACGGTGTAGAAGAACGCCGGAGTTGCAGACCTTTGTGCGTCGTGCCACGAACATAACGGAGGATCCGCTTTACAAGTGTCCAGTGCACGTCCCGCGGCGAGTGCATGTGAAGGCAAACCTGTTGCACAGCATAAGACAAATCCGGCCGTGTGAGCGTGAGGTACTGGAGTGCCCCGACGATGCTACGATAGAACGTCGGATCACTGTAGGGCTGCCCTGTCGTACTGGAGACCTTGGCCTTCGTGTCGATAGGTGTCGGCGCCGGCTTACAGTCTGCCAGGCCAGCACGATCAAGTACGTCGCCGGCGTACTGCTCCTGTGAAAGGAAGAAGCCGTCGGCCGTGCGGCGCACTTGGATGCCGAGAAAGAAGTGTACCGGGCCTAAGTCCTTCATCGCGAACTCAACTCGGAGCTGGTTGATGATGTGCTGGAGAAGACGTTGTGACGAGGCGGCGAGAACGATGTCGTCGACGTATAACAGAAGATGCGCCTCGTCCGTGCCGCGGCGTAGCACGAACAGGGAGTTGTCGGACTTAGAGGAGACGAACCCAAGATGATGAAGATGCGTGCCGAAACGCTGGAACCATGCCCGTGGAGCCTGTTTTAAGCCATACAGGGACTTGCGCAGAAGACATACAGCGTCCGGCTGCGACGGGTCGACGAACCCAGCCGGCTGGTGACAGTAGAAGTGCTCCGTCAGGTCTCCATGAAGGAAGGCGTTCTTGACGTCGAGCTGATGCACCGGCCAGTCGCGCATGGCAGCCAGATGGAGCACCGTGCGGATGGTAGCCGGTTTGACAACCGGGGAGAAAGTTTTATCGAAATCCAGTCCGGGTCGCTGCGTGAACCCACGAGCGACCCAGCGCGCCTTGCGTCTCTCCAGTGTGCCATCTGCATGAAACTTGTTTTTGAAAATCCATTTGCCGGTGATGACATGGGCGCCGCGTGGTCGAGGAACAAGTGCCCAGGTGCCGTTATCCTGCAGCGCACGGTACTCGTCTTGCATGGCCGCAAACCACGCCGGATCACGAAGCACGGCGCGCACCGTAGTGGGCACGTCGTCGGCCGTGGCGAGGTGCGCGTACCGAGGGTTGGGCTGGACAATGCCGGCCTTCCATCGTGTCACCATGGGGTGGCCCACGGGAGGAGTGGGAGCGTGTTGGGGAAGCTCACGTGCGGAAGATCCGGGCGGAGTCGATGGTGATGCCGGCGGTGTCGCGCCGTGGGCAGATGAAGTCGTGGCCGCGGGTGGCACAGCACCCGACGGAGCAGACGACGCATAAGGCGCCGCATCGGTGGGAGCACCACATGGAGTCGTCGGTTAGGAAGAGCCCGTTGGTCGCGGTCGCGCCGCAGGGGGCACCCGTCTCGGAGGTGATCGTGGCCGTGCCACGACAGGGATTTGCTCGACGTGAGGTGGTGACGCTGGTGATGCCGGCGGCGACGAGGAGGGTACCTAACGAAAAGGAAACACGAGCTCGTCGAAAATAACATGCCATGATGTTAGTATCCATCGGGTGACAGGATCATAGCACCGGTAGCCCTTGATGTTGTCTGGATAGCCAAGAAAGTCACATGGAGCAGAGCGTGGTGCGAGCTTATGTGGCGCGGTGGAAGTGGTATTTGGAAAACACAAGCACCCAAAGACACGAAGGTGAGAGTAGTCAGGCTTGGAGCCGAAAAGGAGAAAGAAAGGTGTGGCATGGCTACGCGGTGTGCATGGTCGGCGGTTGAGCAGGTAAATAGCGGTGTGCAGGGTGTCAGGCCAAAACGAGAGTGGCAGGGCGGCGTGCAGAAGCATGGTGCGTACGCTGTCGTTGAGAGTGCGGAGGATGCGTTCGGCTCGGCCATTTTGCTGTGAGGTGTAGGGGCAGGTGAGGCGGAAGACGATGCCATGTGCGGCGAGGAACGAGCGAAAAATGGTGTTGTCGAACTCGCGTCCGTTGTCCGTCTGAAACGCCAAGATCGGCCGTCCGAACTGCGCCTGAACGAATGCATGGAAGGTGAGGAGCGTGGGCACGACGTCGGACTTGCAACGCAGTGGGAACGTCCATACGTGGTGAGAGTAGTCATCAAGTATAACGAGATAGTACTAAAAACCAGAACAGCTCAACACAGGCGAAGTCCATATATCACAGTGCAAAAGGGAGAAGGGAAAAGGAGAAACAGTCGAGGATGCAGTGAACGGGAGGCGAACATGTTTTCCAAGACGACAGGAGTTGCAAGTGTGAGGAGAACTCGGTTTACAACTGAAATTAAAATTATTCAAAATGCGAGAGAGCGCCGGCCGGCCAGGATGCCCCAAGCGATCGTGCCAGAGGTCGACGGCAGCGGAACGCAGCGGATAGAGATCGCCAAGGCTGTCACTACGGAGGAGAACCGTCTTGCTGCGAAGATCCTTGATGGAGAAACCGAGAGGGTCAAATTCAACAGAGACAGAATTATCGCGAGTAAGACGACATACAGAAATCAAATTTTTAATCAAAGATGGAGAAAAAAGAACGTCGCGAAGATAGAGATGGGAGGAAGAAGAAGTGGGGACGATGGCCGTGCCTTAATCAAATGAATTGGTAATTACTATTCTAACCTTCCACCTAATACTAAGTTAATACCTGGCCCTTTTAAGTACCTTCTTATCAGTACCTTCTATCGTAGTGCCTTAGATTATAAGCGATCAAGGGTCCAGATAAATCCCAAGCACAGTAGAAAATCTCTATAAATATATAATATGGATAAACATAGTGAAGGGTAGGCAGGTACAGTCACACATCACCGATGTGTTTGGTTAACCATAGTTATAGAGTAGAAAAAAAAATGAAAAAGAAGGCATTGCAATTTTGTTTTCTTTTCTTTCTACCCGAGTTTCAATTTTGAATATGGGTGAGCCAAGAACCAAGCTTATTGACCTCGAGCTCCAACCTGAACATCCAGAAAACTCACTGCAATTAAATGTATGCCAAGCGGAGCTGAACTGTGAGCATTTGCCTCAGGTACTGGTCAAGCCGTAGAGACCGACGTACTTGACAGCTGCAAGCTTGACAAATTGGTTCTTCGTTTTGACTTCGTCTGATGTAGCTTCTACGAGATTTCCATTGCTTTATTGTATTACAGCTTAGTCCAGTGACACATTCTCACACAATTGATGTTCCTAGTGTCTGCCATTCCAAATGAAACCTGTCATCCGAAGCGATTGACACTTTCTGTGGTTGACAGCCTCTCTCCTATCATCGGCTTCTTGTAAAGAGAAAAAAAAATCGATCGAATGCATGCGTGTGTGTGCGTGTGCGCCATTGTTGGTGAATCTGGCTAGCTCGAAGCGACATCTGCTATTTATGTTCCAAGCTTCTTTAATCCATGCAAACACAACCAAATACACCCTTGGTTATAACTGTCATACATGAATATATATCTCAATCAACACAGGTTTAAAACCCCCTTTATTTCTTGTTGTAGCAGTCAAGATTAGTAAAGCGAGAATAAAGATCTCGATCTTTAGTACCGGTTGAAAGTACCGGTACTAAAGATGCATACTTAATAAAAAATGATGTGTGGGATGTGGGATTCGAACTTAAGATCTCTCACCTCAGCCCTCACGCATGTTATCATCCACCTACTGCACACATCTGATTTGAATGGAAATGTTTTATTTTTGAACTAATATTGGAGTCCTCTTTAGGATCGGTTGGTTACCACTTAAAATATCTTTGATCCAGGTTGGTGTTACCAACCAGTACTAATAATGCATCGTTACTACCGGTTGCTAACCCCAACCGAGATGCTTTTAGTACCGATAATGCTCATACCATATTTCTTGTTATATATACTACAAAAAATGCCCGTGGTAAAAATATGTTTTTATCCTATACATTATTATATACCCATTCCTTCCTTCCTTTTCAGATCCAGTCTTAACCCAGTCTACTACATCCATCTGCTTGGCTTGCCTCTCTTCGGCTCAGCTCGCTGTCCAATTCGCACAGTTCGATCTCCTCTTTCCGTTTTCTATCTCCTCTTTCCGTTTTCTAATCAAAATCGAGCTCAAATTTGTTAATCAAAATCGAGCTCAAATTGGTTGAGAGCTTTTGATCCACTCGATCTCCTCTTTCCGTTTTCTATCTCCTCTTTCTGTTTTCTAATCAAAATCGAGCTCAAATTCGATAATCAAAATCGAAGCAACTAGGGATAAAAACAACGACGTTAAATGGTGAAGGTTGGCAATAAAGAAAACCAGAACAGCAGGAATAGGATGGGCAACGACGTAGTCCCGATAGAGAGAAACAACAACAACGAGCTCTGGTGGTGAAAAGGACCAGATGAGTGCATCAAAACACAATCCCGGACAAAAGGATTCCGTTTTCTTGAACGCACATGAATAACAAAAGATGAAGAAAAACAAATAATATTGTTCATCGTCTTCCCTAGCCAACACAACAAACAGAAGGAGGGAAGATGGCCAACGGTGCTCCAGCGACCAAACGGGGGTGAGTAAGGTGGTCGGACGTGTCCCATGATGTGACTCGTCATAGATGGTGGTGGTTAGTGTCACGTCCCAAAACGACTCTAAAATACATCCTCTAAATTATGCCTAGAATAATTAAAATCCATGTGAAAGCCTCCAACAATTGAAATGTGCAAAGTTAAAAGTCAAATAAGGCTTAGAGGATTTTTGTATATTTCCTAAAAGCCTAAAATGTGTAAATAAATTTTAGTGGAATTTTCAGAGCATAAATAATAATTATTAAGAAATAAACAAAGTTAAAATGATTTTATAAAAAGAAAAACCCTAAAATCCCTCCTTCTCTCTAATGGGCCGAATTCGGCCCATCTCCCTCCCCCTCTCTCTCTCCTCTTCCCGCGGCCCACTCAGCCTCTCCCCGCGCGCGCGCCGCCGCCGGGCGGCCCCGCCCCCCACCCTCGCTGACGGGTGGGGCCCACCCGTCATCCCCGACCTCTCGCCGCTCCCGCCGCCTCCCCCGCGCCCTAGCGCCGCCGCCGCCGCGAATCCCGCCGCCTCCCGCCGTCCCCGCGTGCAATAAAGTAGGGGGAATCACTCCCCGTGATCCCCTCTCCCTTTCCCCCCATTTTTCCCTCTCTCTCTCTCGCGTTCAAACGGGCGGATTTGCCCCCGCAAATCTCGCCGGCGCCATTGATGGCGGCCGGACCTCCCGCGCCGGTTTCCTTCCCCTCCGGCCGCTCTCTCCCCCTTCCAACCGTATTTAAACTCTCCCCGCGCCTCCCTCGCCCGTTTCCGCCCCTTGCCGCACCGTCTCCCCGCCGGAATCGAGCTCGCGCCGTCGCCCTCTCTCTTCTCCGTCGCCGACGACCTCCGGCCGGCCTTCTCCGCTCGCCGGGACCGTCTCCCGCCCCGGCGTCGCCTCCTCCGGCTTCGCCACACCGCCGTCGACCCCGTCCACCCCCTCGATGGGTCCGCCGACCGCCGGAACGCCGTCGACCCCGTCGACCCGAGCCGCGCCGCCGCCTTCCTCCGCTCCGACCGCCTTTTTCGTCATCGCCGTCGACCTAGGGTGAGCCGTGGACCGCCGCCTCTTTTCCCCCTTCCTTTCCCCTCTCTCGGCCGCCGCTCCGCCGTGCCTATGGCCGTCGCCGGCGACCATAGGGGCGCGGGCGCCGTCTCCCGCCGGCCGCGCCGAGTGGCCGCCTTCGGGCGCGTCGAGTGGCCGCCGCGTGGGGCCCGGCCGTCAGCCGCCCGCGCCCTCGGGTGCGGCTGACGCGTGGGGCCCACAGCGCCGGCTGGTGCGAGCCCGGGTGCGCCCGGTCCACCGTGGACCGTGAGGCTGCCGCGTGGGCCCCACTCTCGTGGACCCGGTCCGCGCGCCCCCTCCCCTCGCCTGACGCAATAAACCCTTTTTAAATTAAATTTTAAATGAAGAAATTCGCAAATATTCATTTAAAGAGCATATAAACTTCAAATGGCCATAACTTGGCCATTTAAACTCGGAATTGGACCGTTCAAGTCTCTAATTTTTCCTTAAGAAGTCAAGAACCCATTTTTGTGCTTTGTTCCTGCTTGTTATATGGAGTTTATTAGAGTAAAATCCCTTTTATTTTCCATTGGTCGTGTAAACGCTGCAGCTTCGGAAGATCCGCTCTTCGTGGAGGTTGAAGCCGACGTTTGGGAAAGCGAGCAAGGCAAGTCACATCATCCTTGAACATATTGAATCCCAGTTTATAAAATTATTTTGATTTAAATTATTGCATTATCACTTTATTTAAATTCCCACGTTATCACTGTTTTGTCTAGCCATGCCTATTTACCTTTGTTATGACCTTATTATTGTTATTGTTATTATTCCCTTGTTCATCCTAGAATAAACAAAACCCCAACTAGTGGACACTCTACTCATGGTACCACTAGTATGATTTTAGGTAGATGCTTCGCTGGTTAATTAGGCAACATTAGGTGGTTTTACAACTCTAGACTTTGGGAATACTCTTATCACCTGGACACTATGGAATTGTTGGATTATTGTGGAATTGGATTCACACCTCCCCCTCTATTCAAAACCCTCAAAAGGGTTTTAGGCTGGGCTCGGGGTGCATGGTTTTGATAGTAGCACCTCGGCCATATAAGGACCGGTCTTCGGGCCTCTGTTGCAAAGCATTACCGTACTTCCACATGTCTAGTGGGTAAGGCTTTGTTTGTGGCTCAGTCTGATTATAAACAAATGTACACGGATGGAGATGGACGAAGTCGGGGGTCGATGGACATCTCTAGGGCAAATGAAGGCTACACGAGCTGCGGCCCGGTAGTCGAGATGTCATAGCACAGGGCCGGTGTCCTGCTGCTAGGGGCTCAGTCCTGCCTACCTGTCCCGGGGGTTCCGGCCGTAGGTGGGGTTGGGTCGGTACTCTTGTTTATGGCTAGGATGGGTTGGAAACTATGTCATGCCTTCTGTCCGTATACCGTGGTGGTATGTGGCACGTGGTTACACGTGAGGAAGATGTGTCTTGTGGGTAAAGATGTACACCTGTGATCAGAGTATAACCTATTCGAATAGCCGCGCCCTCGGTTATGGGCAAGCCGAGCAATGTACCCAAGTTAGTGTTTTTAATTCATAAAACCTGCTTAACAACTAAAATGTGGAATGGTTGGCCTGGGTTGGCTTGGGACGAGCTGGGACCCAGGGTCGTGTTGCCAGTTCGGTCAGAATCATCGTAGGCCTTGGGTTAAGGCAGGTTCCTGTGGGTCCACGGCCTTGATTAATAATATTGTATAGCTCTAGGACCGTGTTTAGAAAATAGCTTTGAGCAACTAAGTGTCTTTTAATGCTGTTTACTGCAAACCCTAACCCCCTATATTATGGCTCCCTTGTACTCCCTTGCATTTATTCTGCACTTGTGGGTCTGTCTTGTTGAGTACGGTGGTTGTACTCAGTCTTGCTCAATTTTTCCTAAACCCAAAAGAGGAGTTCCCGGAAGATGAAGGCTTTGGTGTCTAACTCGTGCCTACCGTCAAGCGCCTGTGGTCGTCGCCCTAGTCTTCCGCTGTTTTTCGTTTGTCTTCTTGTGTGCTGGGTCTTCGCCGCCCATGTAATAAATTAATTAATTACGCTTCCGCTTGTTAAACTCTGAATTGTATCAACTTTTGGTGTACCTTGCCTCCTGGGACAAGGAATAATGCACGCACGTAAGGAACGCCCGTTGGGTTATTTCCGGTCGTGACAGTTAGCAACGAAAAAAACCATAATAATGGGAACGCGGCTGACAACAACATGGTCTCGATAGAGAGAGAAACTACAACGGGGAGTTCTGGTGGTGAACATGGCCATGTGAGTACGTCAAAACGTGTTCCCGAATGAGGAGGTTCCGTTTTTCTTGAACGCACAAGAGGGAGGGGACGCAGGGGAGAGGAGGGATGCCAAGGAGAAAAGATATCGCGGGATAGAGGGAGAATGTGTGGCGACGGAGAGATGTGGGGTGCGTGAGGGGGTGGGAGAGGAGGGGCGCCAGGGGAGAGTGAGGGAGGGAGGGAAGCAGGAGAGGATGGACCTCAGGATAATAGAGCCACGGGTAGGGGAAGCCTGTGGAGATCGGGACACCGGGAGAGGGGGGGGAGAGAGAGAGGTGGAAACGGATGGGGAGGCGGAGGGGAGGGGGGGTGGGTGACGGACAAAGGAGGGAGCGAAACCCTACGTATTTTTTAATTAGGTATATCTATATATTTATATAGATATATTTTGATACGAAAACGAATACTGAAATAAGTACGTTTATTTCGTATATGAATAAGTACTAGTATCGAATATGACCGAACACGTATAAGGAAACAAATTCTTCTAATACCAAACACGAAAACCACCTAAACTTGTAATTGAAACAAATATCATCATATATAATTTATATAAAATATAGTGTAATTTATCAACGTATTTAAAAGTTTAAATAATATTAAGGACCCCTTCGAATCAAAGGATTTCTGTAGAAATTTCATATGATTTAAATCATATAGGAAATTTTCCTACTTTCTCTTTGATTCATGGTATTGAAACTTTCCAAATCCGATGAAATTTCTATACTCATTGTATGTAAATTTATAAGGAAACATAGCAAGAGCTCCAATCTCTTGAAAAATTCCCATTGAGTCTATCTCACTAATCCGATTCTGTGTTTTTTCTGTGGTGCAATCAAACGATTATTTATGTGTTTTCCCAATGTTTCGTAATACTTTGTTTTACACTTGCATTTCTATCAGTTTTATTTTTTTCCTTTTCCTTCTTTTTTCAACCCTACGATTAAAAGTGGCTCTGATAGTGTGAACTAGTGTTAAGATCTAACTGGTAGATTGAAGATCATAGAGTTATAAAAAATAGAGTGTATTTCAACAATGTACGTATATATTCAGTAAACATGTACTCCCTCCGTTTCATACACTACGCCAGATCCTCACACCTCTGACAGGATACCTGTGACGGGCAAACGATTTGGTCACTGGTCACCATCACCTTTGACGGGTCATACGGGATGCCGTGATCGGTGAGGCATCCGGCCGCGGCCCGTCACAGGTATCCCCTCACCTGTGATGGGCCGAAAGGAAAACCCGTCACAGGTGAGTCAGTGACGAGTTTTGCTTCCAACCCGTCACTGGTATCCCCTCACCTGTGACGGGCCGAGGCATTATAAGCCGTCACAAGTGATGGGCCGCCACCTGTGACGGCTTTCTTTTCTGGCCCGTCACAGGTGAGGGGATACCAGTGACGGGCAACTCAATTGAAGCCCGTCAAAGGTATGACCAACACCTTTGACGGGCTTTTTTAATCTAACCCGTTTGAGGTGTGTTGGGTCTATAAATACCCCCAAACCGCCAACTGCTTTCCATCCCGACCAGTTCACTGTTCACAAATCGGTTGGGAGGGCAAGGGGGGCGATTTTTTGCTAAAATTCAAGGTAAAAAACACATTATTCTCCATTCCTTCTCAATATATCGATCATCATATATTTTTTTTCGTATGTTGTTGATTTCAGATGGATCGTAGATGGATGTACTATGCGCATCGTTCGTCTACCGAGTATAGAGAGGGGGTCACTGAATTTGTCACATTTGCGGATAATGACAGAAAAAGTATGATAAGCATGCACATGTTGTGTCCATGTAGGGACTGCAAGAATGAACAGATGATCAAAGATAGCGATGAAGTGCATGCTCATTTGATAATGAATGGATTCATGAAGAAATATACCTGTTGGACCAAGCATGGAGAGCAAGAGGCGCCTGATGTCGCAGCGGAAGAAGTGTTGGATCAGGATGTAGAGAACACCGCCGGCGCCATAGCTCGAGAAGGCATGTTCGTACCTTCTCCTTTAGGTGGAGAGACCATAGATTTGGACACTCAATGTCTATCTACAATATTGCATGACATTGAAGACGCAGAGGACAACGACAGAGATTTTGAGAAGTTTAGTAAGTTGGTGGAAGATTGTCAGATGCCCTTGTATGATGGATGCAAGTCGAAGCACAGCAAGTTGTCATGCGTGTTGGAACTCATGAAGCTTAAGGCTAGTAATGGCTGGTCGGACAAGAGTTTTACAGAACTTCTTGAGCTGTTAAAGGACCTGTTGCCAGAGGGGAACAATTTACCGCAGACGACATATGAAGCGAAGCAAGTATTATGTCCGTTGGGCCTGGAGGTCAGAAGAATTCATGCATGTCCGAACGACTGCATATTGTATTACAAGGAATATGCTGACTTGGATGTCTGCCCTGTCTGTGGGGCATCAAGATACAAACGAGCAAAGAGTGAAGGTGAAGGAAGTAAGTCAAAGAGGGGAGGCCCAGCAAAGGTGGTGTGGTATCTCCCAATTGCGGAGCGCATGAAGAGAATGTTTACGAATAAGGAATAAGCTAAGCTAGTGCGCTGGCATGCCGAAGAACGGAAAGTCGATAGTATGCTGAGGCACCCAGCAGATTCAGTACAGTGGAGGACAATCGATAGGATTTACCAGGAATTCTCAAATGACCCAAGAAACATGCGTTTCGCAATGTCTACGGACGACATTAATCCATTTGGTGATTTTAGCAGTCGTCACAGTACATGGCCAGTTCTGCTTGTTAACTATAACCTTCCTCCCTGGTTGTGTTTCAAAAGAAAGTATATTATGCTTGCCATGCTCATTCAAGGACCGAGACAACCTGGAATGAGGGCACACGAACATGGGACGCATATGCACAAGAGTATTTCAACCTCCATGAGATGCTGTTTTGTACCATCAACGATTATCCGGCCCTTGGCAACCTTTCTGGCCAAACTGTGAAAGGGAAATGGGCGTGTTCGGAGTGTATGGAGGAAACAAGAAGCAAATGGTTGAAGCATTCACACAAGACGGTCTATATGGGTCACAGGAGATTTCTCCCAAGGTATCACCCGTATAGGAATATGAGAAAGAATTTCAATGGACACAGAGATACAGCCGGACCCCCGGCAGAGCTAACAGGGATAGAGGTGCACAACTTAGTGATGGGAATAACCAACGAGTTTGGAAAAAAGAGGAAAGTTGGAAAGACAAAAGAGAAGAGCACATCGAAGGAAAAAACAGAGGAGCATGTGGAAAAAACAAAAGACAAAAGAGAGGAGCATGTGGAAAAAGAAGTCAATATTTTGGAGACTACCATACTAGATGGATTTTGAAGTTCGCCACTGCATAGGTTTGATGCATGTCGAGAAGAATGTATGCGAGAGTTTAATGGGATTACTGCTTAACCCAGGTACTACAAAGGATGGTCTCAATGCCTGACGAGATTTGGAAGAAATGGGTGTTCGCTCGGCACTACATCCCATAACCACGGAATCCGGCAGGGTTTACCTTCCTCCAGCCTGCTACACTCTCTCGAAAGAAGAGAAGATTGATTTGCTAACATGTTTGAGTGGTATAAAGGTTCCATCTGGTTACTCATTGAGAATCAGTAGGCTCGTTTCACTACAAGATCTTAAGTTGGTAGGAATGAAGTCGCATGATTGCCACGTTCTCTAATATGTTCGCAATGATCAATAGTATATTGCTGATGAAATAGTCAAATAAAAAAATTAAGTGAAGCACCCACTAGAAGTGAAATAAAATAATTAAATTAGTATAACCATTGGAAATAAAATAAAAAATTAGTAAAATAATGAAGTGCAATTACTACTGTTAGTGAAATAAAATAATTAAGTATAACAAAAATATATAGTGTATGTGGAAATATGTTAAGGAAAATAAAAGAACTAAGTGAAATAAAATAAAATAAAATTGCTGTAGGCAAACTCACCTATGACGGGCTCTAACTGTGGGGCCGTCACAGGTGAACTCACCTGTGACGGCCCAGAGTGTTGGGCCCGTCACAGGTGGCCTTACCTGTGACGGCTCCACAGTTGGCGCCCGTCACAGGTGAGGCCACTTGTGACGGGCCCATAGTTGGCGCCCGTCACAGGTGAGTTTGACTAGGGTTGACCTAGGGTTGGACATCTTCTAGATATCGATCCAGATCCGGCACCCACTCTCACTCACTCTCTCAACCACCGCCTCGCCTCTCTCTCTCTCAATCCAGATCCGCCGCCCTCCTTTCCACCACCGCCTCGACCTATTCACCGCCGCCCTCTCCGCCATCTCCGCCGCCCTCCCCACCGCCACCTCGAACTCTCCACCGCCCTCCTCGCCGCCGCCCTCTCCACCGCTGCCTCGACCTCTCCACCGCCGCCGTCCATCTCCGCCGCCCTCTCTGCCGCCATCTCCGCCCTCTCCACCGCCGCTGCCCTCTCTCTACGGCCGCTGGGACCTCCTCTCAGTCGCCACACCAGGACCGTCGTCGCCGCCACCGGGATCTCCTCTCCGTCTCCTCCTCAGCGCCGCCGTGCCAAGAAGCCGCCGCCGCGCCACCGTGCCGAGAAGCCATGCGCTGTGCTCCTCCACTGATCGTCGTCTCCTCTCCAGGTACCGCTCTCTCTCTGATGCCGATGAATGAATAAATGATGCAATGGAATGGATGAATGAATGATGAACTTTGGATGAATGATGAACTTTGGATGAACGATGAACGATGACTTTTGGATGAATAGATTGTTGCAACTGTTAGTTATAACTTGAATGTGTAGCTAGTTTGCAACTTGAATGTGGATTTAAGTGCCATTTTGACATGTAACCATTCATGGAGTGTGTACTGCTATATATGTTGTTTTATTCCCTTTTGCTAGACCTATTAAATTTTGTGGATCATGTTTACATTTAGCTGAAAAAGGATGGATTGATAGATTGGCAACAGTGTTTCTAGCTAGGTAGGGTAGCTAGCTAGAAATAGTTTGTCTAGCTAGCTAGTTAGGGCTAATGTAGTTCCGAGGTTATCAAACCATCACAAAATACAAAATGCATGGGGAATTTTGGTGGATTGGTCAATGTAATCCATGGAAGGAACCGACCTAGACACCAAAATTCTCCACGCATTTTGTTTTCTGTCATTCTTTGATGATTAAGGAACTTTGCAGATTATCTAAACTTGTTGATTTATATACCCATTTGTTGAATGCATTTTGTAGATGAATACCCTCATATACAAAATGCATTTTGTAGTTCCTTTGTTGATTTATGTTCCTCTTTTTATCCCTTCATGCAAATGATTGTAATTGATGCATATTTCTGAGCAAAACTGAGGCCATATCTTTCATAGTATACCCCGTATTACATTGGATCTAATGCTATTTAGTATAATGGTAGGAAATTTATAAGCTTTTTCGCCAAAATTAGACCATGACAACGCCCGGCGCAAACCCGCCTCCCCAACACCTGCGAGGATCCAGGAAGAAGCAAACCCAGCCACGGAGACAGTTGCCGAAGGTCATCCCTCGACAACGGTGGTCGAACAACCCGAAATTCATGGTAATTTATAGGACAAATTTTCACCACATGACCACATAAATTTTAGCTAGCACCCCTTAGCAAATGTTGCCTTCTGTTTGTGCTGCAGAATTGCCGCAGGAACAACATAAATCGATGTTGGGCGGGACAAGTGCAAGTAGGTCGAGTAGAAATCCCCGGTCACAAAATATATGGCCGACCACAGTGCAAGTTATAAGAGAGGTTGACGCTAGTGGTAGGCCCACGGCGCCCAAGACTGTCATTGGAAGATGGTCTAACTACTGCGGGCTGGCGGCACGTGAGAACTTTGGGATCCTCCATAAAGATATCGGCAAGGTCACAAAAGCCGAGAAAGAGCGAGCTTGGACAGCAACGGAGAAATGGTTCACATTTCCGGCTGAAGCAAAGGATAGGCTCAAGTGGAAGGCATTCCATAAGATGGGTAAAGCTTGGAAGAATTAGAAGTCGAAGCTCTTCACCGAGTTTGTCAACCCGCCCGGCAATCATATGTCGTTCGATGAATACCCTCAAATAACCGAGGCGGTGTGGGAGGAATTTTGCTCTCTCAAAAACACCCAAGAGTTTAGGGAATCAAGCGAGACACATCGCCAACTGCAACAACGAAATGAGCACCCACATCGGTTGGGCACCGCAGGGTACATCGGCAAGGAGGCAATATGGGCCCAAGAAGATGCAGCCGCTGCAGCAGCGAATGTCCCTGCCCCGTTTTCAGACATCCCTGAACAAGGAGCTCGCAACTGGTCGCGGGCAAGGGGTAAGGTCAACCCGGACGGCTCTGTCACATTTGAGAACAAAAGTGATGCCATCGTCTATCAGGAACTGGTGAGTTCACTACTTAACCTAACTAATTTCCATTCGTATAAAGTAGAAGTTTATATAAACGACTCCTTTTTTTCTAGTTGGGCTTGGCTGCTGAACAAGCTTCACAAAGCGAGGTTGAGTCCGCGCCGAAGAGGCGCGAAGATGACATCCTCACAAAGGCGCTCGGAACCAAAGAACATCCTAGCCGAACTAGGGGAATTGGTAGCGATGTGCCCTGGAAGCATGGACTCCCGCAGTACAGCTCCCAATACAGGAAACGGAAAGTCTCCAAGGAAGAGAGGGGCGCTCGTTTGAAGGCCGAATTTAAGGTTGAGGTCATCCAAGAACTAGAAGCTAGCATGAACGCTATGGTGGAAGAAAGGGTTAACAAGGTCCTCGCCGACATGAATATACCCCGAGGCACAACACCTGCTGTGCATCCAACTCCTTGTGCACAACACGACGCGAGTCCGTCACAGCATAGGAGTAGTTGTGCATCCACAGAGGTGCCGGCCCCTGGTCTCCCGGTCGCACCACTAGCTGCAGTGGACCACATAGAGGTAATTGATGTTATCCAATCCATATCTAATAAAAAAATCTTTACACGTTCCAATATTAAATTCAAACTTTCACATATGCAGGGCATAGCACAGTGTGTCCTACTGGCGAGGGTCCACCCAACTTTCGCTCCCGAAGTCGCTAAGGGCATGGCTTTCAAGCCCTCGGTTACAGACAAGGTCCACGGCGCAGACCTGCTAGCTAGGTATGCCAAGGTGTCCATCGATACAGTAAAGGACACCTGGTCAGGCTATCCGCTGCCCGTGCCCCCCAATGATGAAATCATGACTTTGGGCGATGCGCGCAAGACGTTCATACAATGGCCCAAAGAAGACATAGTTGTGAAGATGACTCCTCGTCCAAGTCGACCGACGGAGCTTACACCTCCCAAGTCTAAGCTATCAATTGAGGCTCCCCGTGGACCGGCATTGTCAGTACCTCATTCTCCTGGTGGAGCTGATATGGACTTGGCAAATATAGCTCAAAGCTTGGCTCCAATAAAGACCACAAGAAAGGCCGATAGCTCCCCACCACTTGTCAAAGGCAAGAAGCGTGAACGCGGCAAGGGGAAGGTCGGGGAGTTGGCGCCGGAGCCAAAAAGGGGCAAGGCTGCAACGTCGATGCCGCTGAGCAAAGCGGGGAAGGCCGTGAGGGCGCCAGCCCAATTTGAGCTAGGCATGCCATTGGTGGAGGACAATGTGTTAGCCATGATGGGTATTGCTTGCCGAGAGCTACATAAGCAATACATGGAGCTAAGCAATGGCAAGCGGAAAATGAGGGAGTCATCCATAGTTGGACATCACGACCACCAGCCGTTCCTATCGTCGCCTGCCTATATAACTATAGGCTTTGATGACCTCTTTGACCTTTTCAGGATCCGAAAGTTGGACACTGGTCTTCTAAAATGCTACACCTTGTAAGTGCATACCTTCTATACTTGTGATATGATTGGACTATATCTCCTAATTAAATTAGTTCTAATACGTAAATGTTTTAAGGTTGTGTTGGATCAAGAGTCGTCGCCTTGGTAATCAGGTTGGGTTCTTTGATCCTTCCATGGTGAACGAGGTTAATTTACAACAGAGCTTCACTAAGGTGTTTATGGGCCCATCAAGACAAGGAGTACATCATGTGCGCACACAACCAAGAGTAAGAGGCCAATACCCTTCGTGTATACTATTTTTGAAGTTAAGGTTCTTAGTACTAATGCTACATAACCACTGCGCAGGCGACATTGGATTCTCCTAGTCATTGTACCTAAGTGGAGTAGGGTTACCTACCTTAACTCCAATAAGTCCAAAGATTATGATTTCACTGAAATCACCAAGGCCTTAAATATGGCTTGGGGCCCATATGTGGAAAAGGGTGGTAGGCACAAGGAGGGCAAGGACGAACTTTACCATGACACCAAGTTCGCATGCGCACAACAGATCGGAGACCAATGTGGTTTTCACGTGTGCCACAGCATGTCAACACTTCTAAGAGAGGTGAAAGATTTTGACCCTGAGGTTGTTGCTAATGGCGAATAAGCTCATTTCAATACCAACATTGCTATTCAAAACGTGCTAACATCTTGTTTATTAAACAGAAAGGTAGAGCTGGCCTCAAGATCTCATCCATCAACCCCCCGCTATCAGAGGCGAAGTGTGCACCTTCATTCTGGCAATAATAATGAACAAGAAAGGACGTTTTCACGTCAAATAGACTCATGAACTTGGCTAGATAATTTATTGTGATGTAAAAAAGATGTTTTCATAATTTCTTGTGATGTAAAAAAATTTGTTTTTATGGAGTGCAATGTAATTTACTTTCATATGTGCAATATTTATGGTAGTTTACTAAAGTGTCATCAAATTTGATCAACTGCTATTTATGTTGTACTATTCATCTATTTTCTCCTTTTTTTTTCCTTATTGACAGGTTGTGGAGGTTCACAACGAACAGAATACAAGAAATTTTGGTAATCATTTGAGGACTTTCATGGGGTATGAATTGTTTCATAGGGTATGAATTGTGTGCTATAATAAATTAAATTGTTGCATATGTGATGTTGCAAATTGTTGCTTTGTGATGGATCTGTGATATGTGATGCATCTGTTATGTTGGGCAGTTGGGGAATATATGATATGGAGGGGGAGGGGTGACTGGCACCTGTGATGTTTCTGTTTTTCAGAGGGCATGGCTAGCAATTCCTGAGGCTAGCCAATATTTAGCATTTATTTTTTTTTCTGTCAGTGATGGTTTGGAAGAAAAATCCATCACAGGTAACCTCACCTGTGATGGACTCGCAAACGTCGGACCGTCACAGGTGACCCACCTGTGACGGGCCTTTATTTTCGGGCCCGTCACAGGTGGGTCACCCTGTGATGGCTACTATATACCGGAGATCATCACCTCTGACGGGCCTTTATTTAGGGGCCCGTCAGAGATGAGACACCTGTGATGAGTCCTAACTTGCCCTAGGCTAGCTGAGACCAACACCTCTGACGGCCTTCTATTAACTTGCCCGTCAGAGGTGGATGTCACCACTGACGGCCGGCCACCCGTCAAAGGTGACTGGACTCACCAGTGACCACTGATCACTGACCAAGCCCAAAGCCGTCAAAGGTGAGGGTTTGGGCCCGTAACAGGTGACCTTGACCAGTGTAGTGATATTATAAGAGCATTCCTCATATTCATACAGATGTTAATGAATCTAGACTTTCTAGCGACATGTGTTTAGATTCATTAACATCTATATGTATGTGGGCAATGCTAAAGTCTTATAATATGATTCGAACGAAGTACGCACGTGGTAAAAAAGGTAAATCCACATTTTACTGAGATTCTAATCAAAACAGTTTTTGCTAGTTGCTCTACATTTAGTTCGGCGTAGATTTTGCTCCTTAATTCCAAACTAAGCACCTTAAAGTCAACGCACTATTTATACAATTGTCTATGAGTAAGACTACAGACTATAACATAAGAAAACACAATGTTCAAAACATAATTTATTTACATAATATGATAATCCAGCCTACCTCCTATTTTCAGTAGGTTAAGCTATTCGTGTCGGTATGTAGTACACGTAATCTTTACATCAGCCCCTGAGACCATTATAGTCGAAAAAATAATCTTCTTCCGAACGCTTCACAAAAAGCCGAGTGCTCCAGGCCGAGTTTAGTTCCAAACTTTTTCTTCAAACTTCCAACTTTTCCATCACATCAAAACTTTCCTATGCATATAAACTTCCAACTTTTCCATCACATCATTCCAATTTCAATCACACTTCCAATTTTGACGTGAACTAAACACACCCTCAATATATATGACATAGTCTCCCGAGTGCTTTTATCGACTAGATGCACCTAATTGGGTGTAGCCCCTAACTATGTGGTTAGTTAAAAAAACTAAACATATAATCAAAGAGTAAATAATTCAACCAACCGAGTGGATTTAATGACATATAATCAAGAGATAATAAAAAAAATACCATTGACAATCGTCCAAGTCCCAGAAATACCATCGACAAATGTGAGTTCCAAGAAATGCCAGACAAGTGTGAGTTCCAACAAATGCCAGACAAGTGTGAGTTCCAAGAAATGCCATCGTACAAACGATTTTGTCCCAAAAATACCATCGCCGTCAAGGTTTCGTCCATTTTGCGCCATTAAAACACACTGTTCATCATATAGAACTTAACAGCACGGAATGGACGGAAACCTAACGGCGATGGTATTTTTGAGACAAAGTCGTTTGTACGATGGCATTTCTTGAAACTCACACTTGTCGATGGCATTTCTGGGATTTGAACGCTTGTCAATGATATTTCTTGGATTATCTCTATAATCAAAGAGTAAATAATTCAACCAACCAAGTGGATTTAATGAAAAATAATGGCATATGTGGTGCATAATCCTAGTTGATAATACACAAAACAAATTTAAAACGCTTGAAAACTACAAAAAAAAAACCATAAACAGCATGAAGCCAAAGGTATTGCTCATAAGAAAAGAGCACACATATGTGGCTATTATAAAAACAATGGCAGCCAACTGCATTATAAAATATATGCTAAACAGTTCTTATTCTCTACTATTATAAAATTTGAAGATGTTTTTGCCAGTAGTTTGGTACATCATCCGTGTATGAGTCAGTTTTTAAGTTTGTTCGCTTTTGAAAATACATATCTATATTAGAGTTGGATTATAAGTTTGTTCGCTTTTGGAAATACTTTTTAAGAAATCTTTTTAAAAAAACTCGCATGCTAATTTGACATGATTTTCTAGAAAAATATATATTCAAGCGAATTCTCACAGTGAATTTCACAGTGAGTAATAATAAGATTAAATAGCATTCACCCGTTGTAACACACGGGCACTTTTTTCTAGTTAACTTCAATATAGAAAAGTTATAGTATAAGCTGTAAAGTTCACTGTTTGCCTCCTCTTTGAAGTGCATTATACCAACCTTTATAAAAAAAATTGTGTAATTACTAAAAAGAGGATTTGAAAGGTATTGGACACGTATCCACTCACATAGTGCAAAAACTAATATGCTTAAACCCTAAAGGACACGTAGTAGGCCACACCTGAAAAATGGGTTTTAAATTGCCAATGGGCCTCAACCCAAAGATAGCCATTTAACGATAGCCTTAAAATAATCGCAGCGCCGTCCGTCGTCGTCCTCGCCAGTTCATCTTCTAAAATTTCCCCTTTCGTACTCATATTAACCGCCGCCGCCGCCGCCATCCTCAAATCCAGAGCAAGAAAAGAAACCTAATCCAAGTTCCCACTCATTTCACCTTTGACAAAGGAGAGAGAAATCACTTTCGATCATAGGGTAGTTTCATATGTCAATGAGATTACCTTGAAGGAAGTGGTGAAAGAAGGCGTGATCCCGGCAAAAGAAATCATCGGATGGCGTCCAGCCCATGGTGAGGAGTTCCCGACTCCAAACACCATCGAGATTGTGGTATTTACCCCTTTGTTCTCTAGTAGCTTCTGTCTTCCGACATCTAAATTCTTCCGTGGTCTTGTTTACTTTTATGGGAGTAAGATATATCATCTTAACCCTAATTTTATCAATCACTTTGCCATCTTTGTTCGTCTCTGCGAAGTATTTCTTGGAATCCATCCTCATTTCATCCTCTTCCGTGGAATGTTTTACCTGAAAGCCCAGTCGACTAAAGAAAACCCTTGCATCATCGGCAGCTCTTGTTATCAACTACGTGGAGCTCTCCGCAAACGCAAAGACTATTTTTCCCTTCTTCGAAAACTTGCAAGAAAGGCTGGCATTCCTGTATGGCTACCTTAACCACCGCGGCTTTCGTCTCGCACAATTAACATGTGTCCAGAGATGGGCCTAGCGAGCAACTCAAAAGCTAGCTCGAGCTGCCTCGTTCTGTCTAACAAGCCAATCCCATCGCACAGCTTGCGAGCGATTCTAAACAAGCCTAGCCGAATGAGCTAACGAGCCAGTTATTTTTCCAGCCCCAGCCTCAGCCTTACTCTCCATGGTTCGATCGTGTCATTGCTTATCCTGAACCATAATAATGTTCTGATAGTTTTCTGCTCATTCCCAACGAATTGGGCGTGCCAAAGAGCACTGTATTACAGCTTTAGCATTTGCATAATATGCCAAGATCTGTGGTGTTGTAGAGGAGGAGAATAACAATATCTACGCGTGACACCCATCCACTACTATAGAAAAGACCATTGGTTCCGGTTGGGAACAGGCCGTAATAGGCGTCAGATTTCTCAACTGGCACCCGGTATACGGTGCTGATGACTTCGTCAACAATACCGGTTATAGAACTTCCAAATGAAACTAAACAGCAGTAAAGGATGATGTCGACGGGGGGCTACAGCATTGCCACGACGAAAGCATCCAAAAGCCTCTATTAACGATGTGCACATCGCTTGACACACTGACTTTACCTTCTCGGGAACGACACAATTCGAGGTTTTCTGATGAGTCGTAGATTCTGCTTAGGCATCACCGGACTCAAAAACATTTGACATGGAGCACTCCATCAAATCTGAGGAGCACAAATTGCAATCCTGTCGCCAAGAGTTAAACAGGCGGTCTGCGTTCAACCCGAACGGAGTGCTCAACATTGTTACTGCTACAAGTAAATTTAGAAGAAGTCCCCACAATCCAGCCAATTTCAAACATGGTCATATTTGGATGGAAACAAACTTCTGCATTGTTACATCCAGCCGGAACATAATAGAGGAATTTTTTTTAAGAGAAGCATAATAGAGGAATTTGAGGAGATGACCTGCAAGTGTCCCCGACGACTCATATCTCTGCATGCCTGGCCTCAAGCATCAATCTAGCATATCCTGCAAGAAGCAAGCCTTGGAATCTACACCGTAAACCAACGCTAGCACTCCAAGTATACCAGCATATTAAGTTGTGATCCAAATTCATTTGTACATAATAAAGGCTAGCTTATGCCGGAGCGAAGCGTAGGGTTTGTGCATTTGGGGATGCCCGGGCCCATCGTTATCCTTTAGGGTTTCACCTTCATATATACCTTTTGTAAGCCGTTGTTCAGCTGTAACCTCATCCTAATATAGTGAAGATATTTTGATGGCTGGCACCCGTGGTGTTTTTTCTTCTGCTTTGGAGGGTTTTCCATGTTAAATCTCGTGTCTTCTGTCATTGATCTATTATTATTTATCGTTTATTTGCGTATCGTTTTCTAACACCTTTGTGTTGCAGGAGGAGAAGAACAATGAACACGTGACACCATTCACTGCATAGGATTCAGGCCGTGTTAATTAAATTTCAACTTTTTTCTACAAACTTCTAACTTTTCCGTCACATCAAATGTTTGGACGCATGTATGGAGCATCAAATGTGAACGAAATAAACCAATTGCACAGTACGACTGTAAATTGCGAGACGAATCTTTTGAGCCTAATTACGCCATGATTGGACAATATGATGCTACAGTAAACATTTACTAATTAGGCTTAAATAAATTCATCTAACAGTTTATAGACGAAATCTATAATTTGTTTTATTATTAGTCTATATTTAATACTTCAAATGTTTGTACATATATTAACATACGATGTAAACACAGAAGAAAAGGGAGTATACTGCATGGTGGATAGGAGGCGATACCTGACCGAAATTTGTCAACTCGACTGTCAAATAAACAGTATATCTTTGACGTTTCTTATACGCGTGAGATTCTTTATTTCGGCCGCCAGGCGAGCCGATCTGCTTCTCTACTAGTACTACTGGTGCTACATTCTTACTGAAGGTGTGTTTAGGCTGTGTTTAGTCCCACGCTAAAATTAGAAGTTCAACTAAAATTAAAAATTTAAAGAAAAAAGTTAAAAGTTTATATGTGTAGAAAAATTTTGATGTGATAGAAAAGTTGAAAGTTTGAAGAAAAAGTTAGGAACTAAACAAGGCCTTAGTTCACGTCAAAATGGAAGTTTGATTAAAATTAAAACGATGTGACGAAAAAGTTGGAAGTTTATGTGTGTAGAAAAGTTTTGATGTGATGAAAAATTTGAAAGTTTGAAGAAAAAGTTGGGAACTATACCAGGCCTGAGCGAGTAATGCTACATTAGTACTATTCTCTCGAATCTATTTATCTATTAAAATACTTTCTCGTTTCTAAATATTTAACACCATTGACTTTTTAAGCACATATTTGATCGTTCGTCTTATTAAAAATAATAATTACTTAATTTTTTTAATAAGACGAACCGTCAGACATATTTAAAAAAGTCAACGGCGTTAAATATTTAGAAAGGGAGGAAGTATTAAGTTAACTGGGAGATGATATTGATTGGATCCAGAGAAATTGATGCTCCAAACGTTCATTCTCAGTGTTAGTAAAGTAATGAATTTAATGGATGGCGTGATAGTTTCAGCTATATATGGACCTTATCAAGATTGATTTGCACAGTACAAGATTTTGGATATATATAATTATCTCAATAATAGTATATGCTATAAGGAGCGAGAGAGATATTCACAAGCATTGGTTGATGGTAACGTCTAACAGAATGCTGCCTTGTATTGGCAAGGTACATTCTTTTCTTTTTTAATTAATCATCCGTATGTTCAATTTGATTTGCATATACGTATATGCTTTAATTGGAGCTCATCCTAATATTTCTATTCCGGGATTGCCTCGGTATATAAGAATCAAGTTTCAACATCACAATATCTATCAAGTGCTTATTACTCTCTTCATCTATCTCTTCATCTATTTTTGATAGGCATATTTCTAAATCTGTAAAAAAAAAATTGATAGGCATATTTTTAATCCAACCACCTGTCCTCCCAATGACTTTCTCGAATTTAATGCGTGACTCTTCATTCTTTCACGTAAGATTGGCTACATGGATATCGAAAAATGTAAATATCAATGAATCGCTTATTTACGAGGAATAACTAGTAGCATGTTTAAATGGATGATATGTAGAATTTCTTATCCTTGATCATTGTATTACGATGAAATATGACTATGAAAAATAAATGATCATTGTATTAAGATGGAATATGACTATGAAAAATAAATAGAGGGAGTACTAATTAACTTGCTTCCATAACCCGAATAAATGTCATCACATAACAACTGTGTCAGAGCATCTTTAATGGCCCACAACAAAAACCATATAAATCACGCCACATACCCCATCAAATAAAAACTTTTAAGTTACTCGGGGGACAACATCCACTTATTTATTATACATGCTAAAATGAATATAAAAGAATTGAAAAGATATATTATTTGTACTTCGTAATATTCCACTTAAAAAATATGCAAGTTTTTTTAACTTGAGCTTCTAATAAAAACAACATATTGTACCATATATAAATATTTATATATACAAGTTATAGTTTAATTTATTTTTTAATTGAAATTAAATCTCGTAGTGATATATTTCAAGTAATATATATTTTTTTAGATTTTTAATAACCACTTAGTTATAAGATGCCATAAAAAAGTGGACCCCACATCCATTTGTCGCAACAGTCAAACCTCAGCGCAACGATCTTATGATCAGCATGCAACACGAGAATGCTTTACGTCCACACTGCTTACACTGACTGACACATCGACGTTGCCACGCACATGACGCATGCCACTACTCATCGCCAACGTCCGATATTTCGTCGTCGTCGTCGCCGCCATTCGCAGCGCCTCGCGGCGACGGCGAGCACACCCTCGCCGCCGTGAACACCTTCCCCGGCCGGCAGAAGTAGCCCTTCTCCGGCGCGCAGTGCGAGTCGTCGGAGCACACGCAGAGCCCCTCCATGGCGCAGCCGTCGCCGACGATGACCGGGCTCGCCCCGCCGACGCCGAGCACCTGGTCGCTCCACTCGCTGGAGAAGACGCCGTCGGGATCGAACCTGTCCTTCACCCTCATGAACTTGCCGGCGTTGGGGTACCTGGCGATGGCGCCGTCGAAGGCGTAGTTGCGGTTCTTGCCCCAGTGCGGCACGCCGCCGTGCTTGCGCAGCGCCATCTGCTCGACCTCGTCGAACACGTCGGCGTGCGCGCGCGGCGCGCCGCGGGCGTAGCTCCGGTAGTAGGTGACGTCGAAGTCCACCGAGTCCTCCGCCTTGCCGAGGTACGCCGACGACGCCGCGACGTAGCGCATCAGCAGGCCCATCTTGGAGTCGATCTGGCAGAACGCCGCCGGGTTGAGGTCGCGGAGCCGCGCGACGTCGGCGACGAACGCCGGCGCGCGCGACAGCGCGATGCTGAAGCCGGAGTTGTAGAAGAGGTGTCCCCGGAGGCGGCCGTTCCAGAGGCAGGTGGAGGTGGGGATGTGCCCGTCGTCCTCCATGGCGCCCGTGCACAAGCTCGACGCCTGGATGCGGTGCTGGTAGCCCACCACCGGGTACCCCGTGAAGGCCTCGCCGTCGTTGGTGAGCCCGTAGTTGAGGTGCTCGAGCGTCGCCGGCATCACGCGCGACGCCGCGCACCGGGCGGCGTCGCTCCCTGATCTCTCCTCCAGCCACTCCTCCGCGAGCCTGCTGGCGACGAGGGGTAGCGTCGGCGTCGGCCGGAACGCCGGGTAGTCGCTGCGGCCGTCGCCGGGCGTCGCGACGTCGACGCGGTCGTCCTCGCGGTACACGGCCACGCGCCGCCGCGGCAGCCACGCCACGTCGCCGAACTCGTGGAGGCGGCCCCACGCGGCGACCGTGTCGGCGACGTCCGAGTCGTTGCGGGTCACGAACGCCACCGACCGCTTGAACAGCGGCTGCAGCTCGAGGGTGACCTGGGAGATGGCGCCGAGGACGCCGAGGGAGACCTTGGCCGCGTCGAGGTCCGGGTCGCCGGCGGCGAGCTCCCTCACCGCCGCGAACCCCTCGCTCGCCGGTGCCGGCGTCACGATCCTCATCCCCACCACGTACTCGTGCACGGCGCTCCCCTTCCCCCACAGCGAGCTCCCGTGCGCGCCCGTGGCGAGCACGCCGCCGATCGTGAGGCCCGACCAGTACGGCGAGTGCGGCAGCGCGAGCCCCGCCGCGGCGGCCTCCCTGATCAGGTCACGCATCACCATGCCGCTCTCCACCGTCATCAGCCGCCGCGCCGCGTCGACGCGCACCGCGCGGTCCAGCCACCGCGTGCTGATGACGGTGCCGTCCTCGCCGCCGGGGCACGCCAGCCGCGGGAAGCTGTTGGAGTACCTGGTGGCGACCTTCACCTTCCGCCCCGCCGCCACCGCCGCCGCCACGGCCGCGACGAGCTCCTCCTCGGTGCGCGGGTACGTGACGTTGGCGGCGCGGCAGATGGCGCGGTCGGAGAAGGAGCCGTAGATGTTCGTCAGCGTGCAGCCGGACGTCCCGTTGGCGGCGCAGACCACCGGCCCCGGCGGCGGACGGTCGCCGGCGAGGTGGGAGACGATCCACAGGGCGAGAATCACGAGGAGGCCGGTCAGAGCTTGGAGGAGAATGACAAGGAGACGTCTCACCATTGTTGCTTAACTTGGTGGAAGCTCTGAGTTTGACCTGGAAAGTTTGCCGGGTAGCTGCAGCTTAAATCAGCAAGCTTCAGCTTGCCCACTTCATTTCTGTCGGTGGAAGCATCAGAATTCAGAAGTTCACCAGATGGAGTACTATTAATATTCAGAAGTTCACCAGATGGAGAGGAACTTATTTCCGTCTTGAGGCCAGAACCTTCTGCTTGAAACATTTAATAAACGGAGAAGCGTTACTTTGTACGCAAATCGTACACACAAAATCGTACGAAAATCGTACACACAAAATTGTGAATAATCGGGAGGAATCCCTTTTTCACCGGTTCTGGGACTGCCCATTTGCTAGGTGGATTTGGCAGAAATTGGAAGAGCATCGAGGTGAGGACATTCCACAACCGCCAGCTGAATGCAGAAACAATAAAATCTTATCTGTTTGGCTACTGGATCAACTATCAATACAGACACAAGAAATCTCTTCAGTGCTGTTAGTTACAATCTACATTATGTGGTCAGCACGGAATGATGCACGGAATCAACAGATCCCAGGTAACCCAGACAGGATGGTGGAGAGAATTTTGTTCCTCCTGGAAGAGTGGGCAAGTTTGTTTGAAAAATCTGATCATACTGTTCCTAGTCCGACAATGCACTGGAGGTTGCCGGAATCAGGATGGATTAAGCTGAATTCGGATGGGGGATTTGCTGCAGACGAACAGATGGGAAGTGGGGGAGTGATAGCGAGAAATGATCGGGGTGAGTTTATGGGTGCGAGCAGGATTTTCTTCAGGGAAGTGTTAAGCGCAACGCATGCTGAAGCATTGGCTTGCCTCGAAGCGACGCGGGTGGGTGCAAGACTTGCAGCAACCAGAGTAGTCTTCGAAACAGACTCAGCTGAAGTTGTGAGTTTGGTGATGAATAAAAGTTTTGATCGGTCTGAAATCGGGCCTGTAATCCAAGAACTGAAGAGGAGAATTCAGTCATTCCAGGATTTCAAGCTCATATGGACCAGGAGATCGGCAAATAAAGTGGCGCACCGTTTAGCTAAGGAAAGCCTTAACGCGCGTGCTTCTTCTAGCTGGATAGTGTCAGCACCGGAGTTTTTATTTTCTCTGTTATCAGAGGACTGTAATCTGGATGCTGTAATTTGAGTTTTTCTTTGCTTTCCACTCTCAAAAAAAAATTGTGAATAATGGGAAACAAGGTTCTGAGAAGATAAATGGCTCGGAAACGTGGCTTTTAAAGACAAATATCCATCTTTATACGCTATTGTCAGAAAGAAAAGTTCTACTATTGTCAATGTTATCAGATCTATTCCACTGAATGTTTCCTTTAGAAGAGTTTTAGTTGGTCAGATTCTTGCATATTGGCATAAATTGTGTGCGTCTATTGTACATATTCAGTTGAATCAATCCTCCGATTGTTTTAGATGGAATTATTATCAGAATGGTAGATTTTCTGTTAGATCAATGTATCTAGCTCTGATTAATAATGGTTATATTGAGAGAAATAAGATTATTTGAAAGCTTAAGATGTCGCTTAAGATTAAGATCTTTATGTGGTACTTGCTTAAAGGAGTTGTACTAACTAAGGACAAATTGGCAAGACGAAATTGGAATGGCAGTTTAAGATGTTGTTTTTATATGAAAAAGACACCATTAAACATCTTTTTATAGACTGCCATTATGCAAAATTTGTTTGGAGAGCTGTACAGTTCTCTTTTGGTTTATACCTTCCTATTACCATATCTAATATGTTTGATAGTTAGCTTTTGAGGTAGATAAGAAGATGACTAAACTCATACTTGTAGGAGCATCTGCCATATGTTGGGCTCTGTGGTTGAGTAGGAATGATATGGTTTTCGACAAATCACCATCTATATCATATATGCAGGTAATTTTCAGGGCAACTTATTGGCTCCGGTTTTGGGCACAGCTGCAAAAGTGTGAAGATGATGGAGAGCTTATGAAAGTTGCATGTCATAGGCTTGAGACGACGGTTATGCAACTTTTTACAAACTATGGATGGAGATTTACAAACAGACTTCAATAAATGTGTTCTCCTTATCTTTGTTTGGTCTTTTTATTTTATTGGATGTGTTTAATTTCGTTTGAACTACATCTTTTGTTAGAGTGATACTTTGTAATAATTGGCTGTAGCTCTGATGAGCAAAGGCCGGGATGTTTATTCCATTATCTAAAAAAATGTATAGCGGTCCTCTCAATGCTAGACACTTAATTACACTCGCTCACTTATTATATTGCTGGAGTCCAAAATACTCGCTGATGTATCCCTCTGCATTTAGAGTTTGTTTGGTTCTTGGCCACGTTTTGCCAAACCTAAGCTTAGGCATGCAACAAGTGCTTAGGTTGGTGTTTGCTTTTCTACTAACCATAGGCTTGCCTTAACTTGATAGGCATGTTTCTGCTTGCTCGCTGTGTCTTGTTTTGCCAAATCTGTGGCGTTCTTTTTCTCTGCCACAAGTGCGGCAACTAGCTTACCTTAGGCGTGGCAATTTTAGTCCCAAACCAAACAGGCCCTTAGTCCGTCCCCCTAGGCTCCTAGCTATCTCTCCTAATCCTATATGTGCACTTTGTCATTTCTCGTGTTTGCATGAGCGATTGGTGTTTTGAGTTGATGTTTTATTTATTTCTCTATCAATGAGATAAGGAAAATCTTTTATCTATGTTTGGAAACAGTAGCATGTACTACGGAATTGTCTATTCATCACTTGAGGGAATATCCATTCATTTTTTTAAGGTCTATGTGCTACACCATATACGAGTTATATGACTAGGTCTATGTTTCGCAAGAATATTATATTGCTTAATGCCTCAATGGCGCATAGTGCAGTGGTCCTGTACCTTTCACCATCTGTTGAAAAACATGAAAATTAATACTAAAAGACCAGCTTAAGTTGGCCTGGTTTCAAAAATATATACAACCAGGCTTGTCTCAATGTAATATATATGTTTACCCACTCAGTATGGGTGGGCGTTCAGTCTGGACCGGAATTCTTCATTCCCGGTTATTCGGTCATTCAGAACTTTGGTCTTTCGAAACAGAAAATTGAGGTAGGCAACAAAAAATATGGTTGGGAGTGATAGTTCGGTTAACCGGATAGTCTGTCCGGCCTTCGGTTTCCACCGAACTAACTGAAGCGATGGTGATGGCAATGGCGCCCACGGCAGCGATGACGGATGGGAGGATGCTAGTGGCAGCGGTGACCCTACCCTCCCTCTCTCATATCCGGTGGTGGACCGACAACGGTAGCATCAGCAGAGGGAACGAAAGCAACGACCCTTCACTCCTCTCCCCTCCTAGAACCAAGCTTCGGGTGCATCGTCTCGTCGACGGCGGCTCCTTCCTGCCTCGAGGTGCTCTTGGCAACGGCAGCCATGATGGCATCGACGATGGCGACGGGGGGCGGATCTAGTGGCGGTATGGTTGGAGACCACCGGTAGTGGAAGGAGTAGATGGGGCACCGCAGTGGCTTCCCCACTCCCTTCCGCTTGCCTCCCTCTCCCAAATCTGGCTGTAGGGGGCGACTAGGGTGTGGCGGCGGCGATAGCAGCCGAAGGGGTTGGTTTCGGCAATAGCTCGTCCACGGCAGCTTCAGCAACCTCCAAGGTCACCGATGATGACGACGACCAGTTTTGATGTTTATTTGCATGATATTTCATTTGCATGTGTTAATCTTGGATGTCAATTTGAATCTAGATCTCTGAATGTTGATTGATTTTTTTTTTCCTTAGTGATGTTGCCTATAAAAATTAATTTTCTCAGGTGATCATCTTAAGTGTTTGCAAACAAAAAATCTATTTTCGTAAGCGGATCGCAACACTGCTAGTCAAAATCATTTATTTTCAATAGCCTTTAGGTAATTAGCGGCTAACAATGCCGTCACTAAAAGCCGCTATCACTAAAAATCAGTTTTGACCGCCGAGAAAACACTTTATGAAGTGTACAACCATTTACTCTCCCCGTCCTAAAATATAGGAACCTTGTACTGAATGTGATACATCTTAGTACAACGAATCTGGCCAGAGACCCTGTCCAGATTTGTTGTGCTAGGGAGTGTCCCATTTAGTACAGGGTTGCTATATTTTGGGACAGAGGGAGTAGAAAACCAGTCGCATGTTTATCTGAACCAAGCTCCATACATTGAGGGCGGAATATATATAATCGATTGGGAGCTTTCTATTAAGTCAATTAGATCAATCACAATCGCAGGGTTGAGTAGATTAATTTATTTGATTATTCTATACTATAGAAGACAAATTATAATCATTTTTGTTGTCGAAATGATAACTGCATACGTCGAAAGACGTGGTTACTCAACAGTGGTTGGAAGGAAACGAAGTGTATTGAATCTTGAATTTCTTCTTTTTTTCTGGATCCCCCCATTACATGGCCCTAGGGGACTATTTATAGCCCAATTACAGGTTCTTACTACTAGGGTTTAGGTTGTACAGGGGAATTTACATGATTACTCTTACAAAAGGGACATTTACAGGGGTACATAATGTTATAGGGGCTCATGGGCCCCTGATGGGCCGTCTGGCGATCGCCGGCCCTATAGCCCCTAGGCTTGATGGGCCGGAAAGGCTTCTTCGGCCCTCGCGGGGGCGAACTTGCCATGGCAAAGTCGTCTTCCTTCGGCAGATAGTCTTCGCCTTGCACCTTTCGCTTGAGACGCCTCTGGTCTGGCAAGGCACTCGTACGACTCTTCGCCTCACGCCGTTCTTGCTCCATAGCCTTCGCCACGGGTTTCAGCAGATGTGGTCGAAGGGTCTCATGCCATCCGCCAACAAGCCCCTCATGGGCAAGGGTGAGATTGGAGCTTCGGCCGAGACCGTGCAAACCATGTGGTATGGTATGCGGCGCCCCCTTTCGACCGATGCTCCTGCCGAAACCTACATTATTCCTGCGAATGAAGTTTGTTACTTGTGCGGCTATTATTATTTTGCCGCGCTTCGCCTCCTGCGATTGGTGGTTATATATTTTCTTTTCCCGGGCCGAACGGAACAGTATTGGGCTTTCCCTTCGTGGGCTTTTTATTGTGCCGCTCGGTCGGTGGGAATTTACCGTTTCGCCTACCCTTGCGACACGTGGCGCTTTATTACTGGTGGGTAGGCGAACGGTCGCCCAGGTGAGCTATATATTCCCACTGCTCTTTCCTTTTCTTCCACAGCATCTCTCAACCCCTCAAGCGTTTCGCCCATTCTCTTTCTTCGCCACCGCAAACGCACCGTTCGCCATGGCCCCTCGCAAGCCAAACCCTGCTTCGGCGAAAGGGCCGGATCTCGGCCGAATCGATGACGACAGCACCGCCTTTTTGGGGGTCTCTCTTGTGGACGACGTCGAGCTGGCGAAGCTGGTCAGCTTTGGGGCGTTGGTCGAGGGGCAGGCTTTCTCCCCAGGGAAAGCCGTGGTGCCGAAACCTATCGACAATCGGACGGTGGTATTCGCCGTCTTTTTTGAGGCAGGGCTACGGTTTCCCTGCAACGTGTTGTTGCCGGAGATCCTTCGCCTCTTCCAGGTGGAACTTCCGCAGCTGAGCCCGTTGGCGCTTGTTTGGATCGCTATCTTCGACTAGGCGTGCCGGATTTCCAGGTTTCAGCCTAACGCCGAGCTCTTCGGCGCCATATTTTTCGCCACCGTGAACTCGAAGACGGTGCGTCCCAGCTGGAACGAAGAAGACAGTGTTCGGGAGCGTGAACTTTAACGTTCGTCCCGAGCGGTCCGATCTCTGGCCGGTAAACGCTGCCATGTCGAAGTGGGACTGCCATTGGATGGCTAGGTGGTTCTATCACACCATCCCCTTCGAGGCTGGCACTGACTCGGCGAATGCCCACCGTTGCCGACGTAGGGCGATCGCGCCTAACCGGAAACCCAAGATCACCGTGGACGGCGCTATGGAGGCGCGGTTCGTTCTGCTGCGGAAGGTTTGCTCCCGCCTTAGCTGCCGTGACTTATTGGAGGAATTCTGTATGCTTCGCATCTTTCCCCTCTCCCAGTCATGGCAAGTCAGAGTTGATCAAGGCGAAGAGGTTGACGGTTTGCCGAACCTGGTTCTTCCTGAGGGGACGAACAGTAAGACTGTTCTCGTGCTATACACTGTTGTGCTTTGTTATCTTGCCTTATCTGACTGTTAACATAGCTACACACTTTACTTTTGCAGCGTTGACCCTCGACCAGGCTGAAAACGAGGCCCGCAGGATGATCGGCGACGTGTCGGTCATCGAGTAAAGCCAGTTGCTAACACGACAAGCGGCTGGGCGGGCGAACCGGGTTTACAACGGCGAATTGCCTCCTCGGGCAAACCCCCACAAAGCTGATGACGATGCAGGGCCTTCGCGAAAGCGAATGCGCGGACACGTGAAGCTTGCCCCTAGGAAGCGAAGGGTTCCTGCTTCGTCGGACTCCGACGCTGACGACGAGGACGACGCCGAAGAACGCGACGGCGAGGAGGAAGGAGAGGAGGAAGAGGAGGAGGCCGTGGCCGATAAGGCCACGAACGACGCGATCGAAGACCGCGTCGACACCCCCGGCTACACTCCTACCCCAAGTCCCTATCACAACGAGACCGGGGTGGAGTCGAACAGCTCCCCCCTTCGACGGAAGGATTTGGAAGGGGCGAAGGCCCTAGTTGCGTTCTCCTCGGGCAAGGCGGCGAAGGGAGGTCCGGTGCGGAAGGTCTCTAAAAAGAAAGGACTCGTCGACATCGCCCGCGTTTTCAGCGACTACGAATCTTCTGACGGGACTCCAACTTCGCCCGTTGGCCGCAGTTTGGACCTTTCGACTGCTCCCCTCGCTCTGCTCGGCGTTGCTGGGGCAGGCGGTAACGCCGCCGCCGGGGCTTCAGCCTCCGCCGAACGGATCGTGTCGGCTGCGGCGAGGGTTTTCGGGAGCCCTCTGCGTGAGCTAGCTATTTCGCCGCTAGTCAAGGCGAAGGGGAAGTGTGCGGCCGCCGAAGCATCTGCCTCGGAGTATTCCCTTGCGGCGCCCAACTTCGCCCCTGGTGATTTCGAGACTCGGGCGGACCTTATTCCCTTTGTGGAGGGGGTGAGCAACCTTGTCTTGCCCGCCGGCACCCCGAGCTTGTTCACCGAACTTAATGAGTTCGACGAGGGGTGTTCCGCCATTAAAAGCCTGGCGGTTCGGGTATGCCTTTTCTTTCGTCTTCGTTTTCCTCTTCGTCCCCTTTTTTTTCGTCTGACAATTAACCTTTTGTTCTTTTCGCCCGCTCCTATCTTTCATCTAGGTTCTTGTGGCTCACTGTTCGACGAAGCGAACTGTACGGGCCCGCTTTGATGGTTTTAAGAGCCGTCTTCGGGCCAAGGATGACGAAATAAGCTGCAAGAACCTGGAGGAGGAGGCCCTGGCCAACACCCTCAAGGAGGCGAAAACTGAAGTCCAACGCCTTCAGTCTGAGCTGGATACGGGGAAAGAGGCTAGGGCCGAGGTTGATCGCCTCAAGGCCGAACTGGAGAAGGAGAAGGCCCATTCGGCGGTGCTGAATGACTACTACAACCTTACTGAGCCGAAGATGGAGGCTCTTCGCCTGAAGGCTAGTAGGGCTGAAGCGAGCGCCGCGGAGGAGTTGCAGCGGTTTTCACAGGAGATGGCGAAGACCACCGAATCTGCGAGAACGGCTTGCCAAACGCTCCGCCTCGCCCTTACCGACATGGGCGCGAAAGTGCGGGGGGTCCCTGCTGAGGATGCATCAGCCTTCGACTTCTCCGAGTGGACCTAGCAGGCTGGCGGATCGGTTTCGGACTGCGCCAGCATGTACGGCGATTGCTGTGCGCGTGTATCGGCGGCCTTCACCTTAGGCCCATTTGCAACAGTTCGGTTGTGAGCACGTCGCCGAATCCCTACCTATGTGAAGGGGGACTGGGAGATTAGGGCGCAAAACATTTCGCCTGCTCTTCGCGCGTGGCGAAAACAGTTCTGGCAGAAAGACGGCCGGTCCGCTGCCAAGGTGCGCCTTCTGGAGCAACTAGCGAAGGCGGAGGCGGCAGATCGGTGCGAAGAAGAGGGCGCAGTGGGCGAAGAGGTTGGAGGCGATGCCCGGGATCACCCAGAGGTGTGAGGCCCTCCGCCCTTTCTTTAGAGTTTTGTAGTTTTCCACCCTCTTTTGCGTTTGCCTGGAGAGGCGAATGATGTACATTCGGCAGGCTACCACCAATCCTTAAAAAAGGCTTTTTTGTACATTTGGAATATATGACACAATCTTAACTACTTTTTGATGATCAAAGTCTTTGGCATATTATTATTTCGCTCATCTCACATTATGCCATACCTCCCCCTTCTTCCGCCTATTCTTACTATGTAAGCTGTGTTTTGCTTTTTCTGCACTATCCATCAGGGGGTTCGCCGAAAGTCGTGCATCCGGCCCCCTTCCGGGAGCTGGCGAAGTCAAAACGAGAAATTTGTGGCAGTGAAGGGTCTGCCGAAGGTGCGATGTCCATTTCGGCCGGTTTATCGCGAAATGGAGATAAACGGTCGCAGCTATAAGGTTTTCAAGTTTGCCGACTAGCTGCGGGCGCACCCCGAGCGAACCTTAGAAGATTACGATTTTGTTCATTCAAGACGTTTGGAGGATATGGCTCGCTTTTGGCGAAACCATCAGAAGACTAAACGTCAGGAAACGATCTTTCAGCGTCGTTACAGTTTAGTCTGTGTTTCGCCCCCTACTCCTCTTAAGGTTGTGTATGATATTAGTAGTGATGACGAACCTAGTTCGCCTGATCATGCCTTAGGGAGGGATAGTGATTATGGGGACGAAGATGTAATTTACTTGTAAGGTGAATTGTATCGTGTTGTGAAACTTCTATTCTTCGATTATTTTTTTTGAAGTTAATAAAGACGTGTTTTATTTCCTTTTCGCTATTGTTTGCATCGTCACATTTTGTGCTTTTGTTAGGTCAGAACATGCCGGTCCCTTTGCATATATTAGCGAAATAGGTGTACTGACTTTTCAGCTTTTCATCGTTCGTTTTCGATCTATAGCGTTCTGTGTCGAGAGAAACGCTTTTGCTTTTATGCTGATCGGACGTAACGTCATTCGGCTATTTATTTTCCGAGACAAGCTGTTGCGGTTTCAACGTTCGGCGAGCGATGCTTCGGCCGATTCGTTTAGCCTCCCTGGCCTTTTTCGCTGATCAGGCGTTTGCCTTGGGGTTTTTCCACAAATTATCAATCACACGAGAAATAAAAAGAAGGCGGAGGACACAGAGATTTTATACTGGTTCGGGCCTCCATGGTGGATAATAGCCCTACATCCAGTTTTTTTTTCTTTTTCCTCTCTTTCTTCTTTTTTTTTCTTGCCGAAAGGCTTTCATAGTGCCGAAGGGCTTACATAGTGCCGAAGGGCTTACACGACAGTATGCACATTTTTACAAGTTGGCGATTTGGGTGCCACCCATTCTAGTGGGCTTACGTAGTGCCGAAGGGCTTACATGACTGTATGTACATTTTTACAAGTTGGCATTTGGGTGCCACCCATTCTAGGCATAGAAGCGCTTGAGAGAGGCGGCGTTCTAGGAATGGTCGAACTCCTCGCCTTCGAGTGTTGCTAGGCGAAAAGATCCTATCCTGGACTTGTGTTTGATGAGGTATGGTCCTTCCCACTTTGATTCAAGCTTACCAACCGCTACGCGGTTCGCCTTCTTCCTTAGGACAAGATGGCTAGACATCAGCTCTGTGGGTCGAACTTTTTTGTTATAAGTTGTCAAAGTGCTTGTGGCGTACTTGTGCATGTGCTCGAGCGCTTCGACCCTCTTCGCTCCTAGAGAACATAACCCTTGGTGAGTTAGCCCCTAGCTCTGCTGGGGTCATTGCCTCATCGCCATAAAAAAGCATAAACGGGCTAAACTTGGTTGGTCTTGTGGGGGTCGTCCGAAGGGCCCAGAGAACCGATAGCAATTCCTCTGGCCATTTGCCTTTCACTGCCCCCTCGAGTCTTTTCTTTAGTGCTTCTAGGATCTTGCCATTTGTACGTTCGACCGCCCCATTTGACTGCGGGTGCGTGACTGACGCGAACCTGATTTACAGGTTAAGCCCTTCGCACATTTCTCTGAACTTATCAGAGTCAAACTGCTTACCGTTGTCAGTAATGAACTCTTTTGGCACTCTGAAATAGCAAACAATGTTTTTCCATACAAACTTCTGTACTGCTGCCGAAGTGATTGCCCCAAGGGGTTCGACTTCAATCCATCGAGAGAAATATTCCACAGCTACAATTGCGAATTTATACCCGTTTCGCCCCATCGGGAAGGGCCTAATGATGTCCAGTCCCCATCTGGCGAAGGGCCATATTGGCGCAATGGGCTGCAGATCATACTGGGGCGCGGCTTGGCTTCGGCCATGACGCTGGCAACTTTCGCACTTCTTGATTTGCTCAACACAGACTTTCAACACAGTGGGCCAATAAACTCCTTGTCTAAATACTTTGGAGGCCACTGTTCTTGCAGCCTGGTGCGCGCCACATAGCCCCTGGTGTGTCTCCTTTGCCATTTCTTCACCTTCGGAAAAAGAGATGCAACGAAGTAAGGGTTGAAGTACCCCGGAGCGGTAAAGCTGACCCGAGACCATCTTATACTTCGTGGCTCTGAGTTGCAAACGCTTCGCTTCTGCTTCGTCTACCGGAAGCCAGCCAGTTTGAAGGTGTTTCACAAATGGGGTTTGCCAGTCATATGAGTCTTCGCCCAGTTTCTCCTGGTCGATTACCATGACTTCCGAGCTGTCCATGGGCACACTTGGAGCATGTAGGACTTCGAAAAAGATGCCAGGCGAATGTGGGCCACCACAAGCAGCGGATTTCGCCAAGGCGTCTGCTTCCTCGTTCTGGTCTCTAGGCAAGTGTTCGACCGTTATGCCGGTGAAGCATTTTTGCATGGACCGAACAACCTCCAGATACCTCTTCATTCCCTCTTCTTTTGCCTCGAAGGATTTGTCAACATGGCCTGCTACCAATTTGGAGTCAGTTTGAATTAGCAGGCGCTGGACTCCCTGTGCTTTCGCCTTTCTTAGGCCCAGGAGAACGGCTTCGTATTCTCCTGCATTGTTGGTTGTGTCGAACTGCAGTCTTGCTGCGTACCGAATCGGCACACCATTCGGCGAACATAGGACTGCCGCAATGCCTGCTCCCCTGTGCGACCACGAGCCGTCAGAGCACATCACCCAGAATTGTTCGGTGGGCTCAGGGTCGGGGGCAAGTACCGGTGTCCATTCAGCTACGAAGTCGGCTAGCACTTGAGACTTGATAGCAGAGCGTGCAACAAAATGTAAGTCGAACGGGGATAGCTCTGTCGCCCACTTGCTGAGCCGGCCAGTGACTTCCTTGCCTCGGAGTATTTCGCTCAAGGGGTACTGTGATGGGACTATGACTTTGTGGGCCTGGAAGTAGTGCTTAAGCTTGCGCGAAGCCATCACTAGGGCGTAAGCGAGCTTTTCCATTTCAATGTACCTTGTCTTCGCTCCATGCAGTGCTTCGGAGACGAAGTAGACCGGTTTTTGTCCGAACCCTTTTCGCCTCCCGCCCTGTTTACCGCACTTTGCTGCGGGTACGGTGTGGCGAAGGCCAAAATCGCAGCTTGTGCGTGAGGTTGGGCCATGGCATTCGACTGCCCGGCTCCAACTGGACGTACTTGCTGAGCCGCCATGGATGGGTCAAAAATTGGCTGCGACCACGTCGTGGCAGCTTGGATTGGTGCTTGGTTTGTTCCGAAGCTTGGAGTTCGTTGCCGAACGGTTGGTGCCTGAGCAGCATTGACGAAGTCAAACTGCAGTCCTTGATTCCATGGCGAAACTCCCAGGCCCGGCTGAATCGGTGGCAACCAATTAGGCGCACCTTGACTTGTATTCCCCTCCGGGTGGGCCGATGGGGTTGTGCTTGAAATGCAGTGGGGTTAGTTGAGTTGCTGAAGGAAAGCTTGGAGTTGCGCCTGCAGAGCCGAAGCCCCTTCCGCCACTGTTTGTGGCGCTTGGCCAGGTGGTTGATGGTGTACTTGGGCAGCGACTGGTTGAGCTTGCAGTTGCATGTGACGGGCCGGATGCACTGCTGCGGCCGATTGCTGCCCGGTGAAGTACACTGGCACCTGTGCGGCTTGTGGCGGAATGGGCTGGGTCGTCACTTGCGGATGGACTTGAGGTGTGACATAACCTGCCGAATACTGAAGGATTGGAGCCGACGTGGCCTTGGTCCGCCTTGCCGCCTCGTATGCTTGTTGTTGTTCTTGCATTTGGCGAAGCATGTCTTGGAGCCATGTCATGTTCTGTCGCATGGCTTCCATGTCGGCTTCGGCTTGTGTTTCGGGGTCAGGGCTGACTTGGGCCTGCACAACGGCGAGCGCAGTTGGGGCTGCTGCCGGCTGCGATGGAGTGGCTTGGGGCACCACCAGTTGGCTTGTCGAAAGGATCTCCGCCCTAATCTGGAGTGCCCTTGCCGCCGCAGCCGCCTTCGCCACGTCGGCCACGTTCGGCACTTGCACAGAGGTTGCAGGGGCCGAAGGCGGTTGTGATGGCGCTGGTCCTCCTCCATCTTCGGCCACAGGCGCCGAAAAGGCTTCTTCGGCCCTCGCGGCGCCCGTGGCCGAAGATGGAGGAGGACCAGCGCCATCACAACCGCCTTCGGCCCCTGCACCGGACCTCCCTTCGCCGCCTTGCCCGAGGAGAATGCAACTAGGGCCTTCGCCCCTTCCAAATCCTTCTGTCGAAGGGGGGATGTCACATCCTGATTTTTGTTTCAGGATTTATAAATTATTTAATAAATTATTATTAGAATTTATATTAAATGTTCTTTAATTTTCATGTGAAGTTAAATGTGGGAAATAAAATTTCCTAAATATAAAGCATGGATGGATTTAATTTTTATTAAATTCTCCATGGTTAATTATACTCTCTGGAATATTCTCGGATTTTTCGGAGCTCAATTCCTAAATGATACAAAGAACAGTTCAGTAATTAGTTAATCAATTAATGATCTAATTATAATTGTTAAGAGCTTTTCTTGTTTAAAAATCCTTAAATTGTTGTTTAAAAGGAATTATTAGAATTGATCTTAAAAGCCTAAAAGAGAAGATCTAATTTTAATTTGCTAAATCTCAATATAAAATTGGGCTAGACAAAATTTTGTTAAATACTTCTCTTGAATCTTTAGTTCCTAGATTTTTCTGGGATTTATTTGAGCCAAGAAAGTATTTTTAATAAATGGAATTGCATTTCATGAATAATTTAAATTGAAAAAGGTTTTTAAAAGTCTCTTTTGGCTTTGGGCCGAAAGCCGGCCCAAAACCTCTCTCTTTCTCTCTCCCTCCCCGGCCGAGTCGGCCCAGTCCGCCGCGCCCCTCCCTCCTCTCTCTCAGCCGCTGACAGGCGGGACCCACCTGTCGGGGTCGTCGTCCTCCTCGAGCCACCCGGCCGAACCCTAGCCAAGCCGCGCCGCCGCCGCTGCCCTTCCAAATTCCGTCGCCCCTCTCTATTTCCGGTCAAATTGATTGAGGGCAAATGATCCTTGAGATCTCCTCTTCCTTTTCTCTTTTGGAAACATCGGCTAATTTTCTTTGGAAACCGGTGGATTTGAGTTGGATTCGGATTCATCTCTCTCCTCTAACCCTAGACTTTCCTTCTCGCCGCCGGTCGCCGTGGGCCTCCGTCGCCGCCTCCTAGCCACTATAAAAGCACCCCCGAGCTCTCCTCTATCCGCCGCCACATTTGCCTTAGCCCGCCGTCGCGTCTAGCGCCGCCTCCACGTAGCCCTAGCCGTCGCCGTCGTTGCCGTCGGTTCAGCCGCGCCGCGCCGCCGTTGCAGCCGCCGTCGTCGGTCACCGTCGCCACCATCGGGATCGCGAGGTCGTCGCCGTCCCCGTCCACCGCTTTGCCGCCGCTGTAGCACGCCGGAGCACCGCCGTCATCGTCGACCCGAAGACCGCCGCCGCTTCAACCTCGCCGCGGTCGTCATCCGTCGTCGTTTGTCGTCGTCCAAGAGCTCGGTGAGTTCGCCGCGTCGCCCTCTACCCATTGGTGTCCTCCGTTTGCGTCGTCGCGCCGTCATTCGCCGGCGAGCATACGCCGCCCAAGCCATCGCCGGTGATGACGTCATCGCTGACGTCATCGTTGCCGTCTGCCTTAGACCGATCGTAGACCGTTTAGATCTCGGCCGTTCTTTGTGGATAGGGTAGATCTCGGCCGCCCGATCCATAGACCGCAGCCGTGCACCCGGTCCACCGTGAACCCGACCCGCTGACGCAATAATCCTCCTTTTCCTTTTCAAAAATAATTCATTATTGCGTCATAATTCAATTAAAATCTATATAAATGCTTTAATCCGATTTAATCTTTGAAAATTCATAACTAATTCTTTGTAACTCAGTTTAATGTGGTTCAAGTTGCAAAAGTTTTATAAAATAAAGATCTACATATTAAAGTTATCCATAAATAGAATTAAATTTATTTAATTCTTTTTAAGTGGGCTTTAATTAGATTTAATCTTGTAAAATTCATAATAAATTCATATGAAGTCAGAATGAGGCCGTTCAAGTCTCATAATTCATCTAAAATTATGATCTACATGTTTGTTTACTTTATATGTATTGTTTATTTGGTTTTTATTATCCTTTTTCCTCGTTTTGCGTGTTAGCTTGTCGTTCCCATCGTTTTGAAGGTTCGCGAGTGCGTCAGAAGTGTTCAAGAAGATTAATTGAAGACCGAATATTGCAAGGCAAGTCACACATATCCTAAACACAATCCTTTGAGCATGTTGATCCTATATTTAAATTCTTTATTTATTTCAACTGTGCATTTATTTTCGAATGTCACTGGGTGGTGTGAATCTATTCTTTTGTTATGGCCTGTTTGCATTGATTACTTTATTCCTTGATACCTTGTGTTATTATAACTTGACTAGTTGAGCTTTATATATTGGTTCAGCTAGATATTAGATATGATTGCTTAGCCATGCTTAGAAACATTAGCACATTATTGGGATAACTTATGACTCATTATTACTTAATGATGGTTTAAAGATAGTTCACGATGGTCAATCGTGATTGGTTAATTAATTACTTGCCAACTAAAACTTGATAATGGTGGGTTGTGAGCACATGGTTTTGAGAGTCGTGCTCATGACAATTAAGGACCGGTTCGCGAGCTACTATTGTGAAACATTAACCGTGCCAACCACAAGCCAGCGTGGGCAACGGCTTTACCTTTTGTATAGCATGGTTCATTGCGGAGCACCAGACTGAGAAGTGGCGGAGATAAGCCCACGGGGGTCGCTGGGGAGTCCATGCCTTGTTTTATAAGGGGGTGATTATGATCCAGGAATGGTGCACTGTGGTGAGTTGTGTTGTGCAGAGGGTATTGTCACAGCCTCTATTCGGGTACTTTCCAGTATCGCGACGCATGGTAGACATGATGTTGAGGCTGTGTCTTGTGGGTACAGTGGTACACCTCTGGCCAGAGTAAAACTATTCGAATAGCCGTGCCCACGGTTATGGGCGGGTTGAGCAATGTTTTTCGTGATTAGTCTCACACCTCTCACAATAATTATGGATGTTATAGCTGGTAATAATTTGCTTAGCTCCTGGTTTGGAGTTAGTTCTGTACAGCCGGGTATGGTTGTTCAGGATGGTTGGGCCTGTGCAGCATGGGTGTGTTGATTAAAATTTCTGATTAATTACTCCACTGTTTTACTTCTCTTAAATGTTTTGCTAAATGCTGCTTTTGCAAACGAGCCTATATTATGCCATCCTTTGGTATCCTTGTGCACTTGCATATTTGCTGTGTGGCTTGTTGAGTATGTCATATGCTCATTCTTGCAATAATCAATCAACCTCAGTTGAAGAAAAAGGATCCAGAAGGAGAAGACGTTTGGCTTATACCCCAGTTGAGCTGCCTGTGGGAGTGGAGCTGAAGCCATCGCTAGACCGTTATTCCGCTGCTGTTTTCTTTTCTTTTGTAAGTGTGTAACGTTATTATTATGATGGATTTGTATATTAAATTGTCAGTTTGTGTACCTCGGCTGATTCCTAGACGAGGATTTTATGCACAAATTAGTTCGGAAATTATTAGTGAATTTCCGGGCGTGACAGGGGAGCTGTTCGACTCTACCCCAGTCTTGTTGTGACTGGGACTTGGGGTAGGAGTGTAGCCGGGGGTGTCGACGCGGTCTTCGATCGCCTCGTCCGCGGCCTTATCAGCCACGGCCTCCTCCTCTTTCTCCTCTCCTTCCTCCTCGCCGTCGCGTTCTTCGGCGTCGTCCTCGTCGTTGGCGTCGGAGTCCGACGAAGCAGGAACCCTTCGCTTCCTAGGAGCAAGCTTCACTTGTCCACGCATTCGCTTTCGCGAAGGCCCTGCATCATCGTCAGCTTTGTGGGGGTTTGCCCGAGGAGGCAATTCGCCGTTGTAAACCCGGTTCGCCCGCCCAGCCTCTTGTCGTGTTAGCAACTGGCTATACTCGACGACCGACACGTCGCCGATCATCCTGCGGGCCTCGTTTTCAGCCTGGTCGAGGGTCAACGCTGCAAAAGTAAAGTGTGTAGCTATGTTAACAGTTAGACAAGGCAAGATAACAAAGCACAGCAGTGTATAGCACGAGAACAGTCTTACTGTTCATCCCCTCAGGAAGAACCAGGTTCGGCAAACCGTCAACCTCTTCGCCTTGATCAACTCTGACTTGCCATGACTGGGAGAGCGGAAAGATGCGAAGCATACAGAATTCCTCCACCATGTCACAGCAGCTAAGGCGGGAGCAAACCTTGCGCAGCAGAACGAACCGCGCCTCCATAGCACCGTCCACGGTGATCTTGGGTTTTCGGTTAGGCGCGATCGCCCTACGCCGGCAACGGAGGGCTTTCGCCGAGTCAGTGCCAACCTTGAAGGGGATGGTGTGATAGAACCACCTAGCCATCCAATGGCGGTCCCACTTCGATATGGCAGCGTTCACCGGCCAGAGATCGGACCGCTCGGGACGAACGTTAAAGTTCAAGCTCCCGAACACTATCTTCTTCGTTCCAGCCGAGATAATCACCGTCTTTGAGTTCACGGTGGCGAAAAATATGGCGCCGAAGAGCTCGGCGTTAGGCTCAAACCTGGAAGTCCGGCACGCCCAGTCGAAGATAGCGATTCGAACAAGCGCCGACGGGCTCAGCTGTGGAAGTTCCACCTGGAAGAGGCGAAGGATCTCCGGCAACAACACGTTGCAGGGAAACCGTAGCCCTGCCTCAAAAAAGACGGCGAATACCACCGTCCGATTGTCGATAGGTTTCGGCACCACGGCTTTCCCTGGGGCGAAAGCCTGCCCCTCGACCAACGCCCCAGAGCTGACCAGCTTCGCCAGCTCGACGTCGTCCACAAGAGAGACCCCCAAAAAGGCGGTGCTGTCATCATCGACTCGGCTGGGATCCGGCCCTTTCGCCGAAGCAGGGTTTGGCTTGCGAGGGGCCATGGCGAATGGTGCGTGGAATGGGCGAAATGCTTGAGGGGTCGAGAGATGCTGTGGAAGAAAGAAACGGAGGAAAAGAGCGCACACGGTAAAATGGCAAGTGTGGCGGTGAAAAGGAAAGAGCAGTGGGAATATATAGCTCACCCGGGCGACCGTTCGCCTACCCACCAGTAATAAAGCGCCACGTGTCGCAATGGTAGGCGAAACGGTAAATTCCCACCAACCGAGCGGCACAGTAAAAACCCCACGAAGGGAAAGTCCAATACTGTTCCGTTCGGCCCGGGAAAAGAAAATATATAACCACCAATCGCAGGAGGCGAAGCGCGGCAAAATAATAATAGGCGCACAAGTAGCAAACTTCATTCGCAGGAATAATGTAGGTTTCGGGAGGAGCATCGGTTGAAAGGGGGCGCCGCATACCATACCACATACTTTGCACGGTCTCGGCCGAAGCTCCAATCTCACCCTTACCCGTAAGGGGCTTGTTGGCGGATGGCATGAGGCCCTTCGACCAAATCTGCCGAAACCCGTGGCGAAAGCTATGGAGCAAGAACGGCGTGAGGCGAAGAGTCGTACGAGTGCCTTGCCAGGCCAGAGGCGTCTCAGGCGAAGGGTGCAAGGCGAAGACTATCTGCCGAAGGAAGACGACTTCGCCATGGCAAGTTCGCCCCCGCGAGGGCCGAAGAAGCCTTTCCGGCCCATCAAGCCTAGGGGCTATAGGGCCGGCGATCGCCAGACGGCCCATCAGGGGCCCATGAGCCCTTATAACATTATGTACCCCTGTAAATGTCCCTTTTGTAAGTGTAATCATGTAAATTCTCCTGTACAACCTAAACCCTAGTAGTAAGAACCTGTAATGGGGCTATAAATAGTCCCCTAGGGCCATGTAATGGGGGAATCCAGAAAAAAAGGAAGAAATTCAAGATTCAATACACTTCGTTTCCTTCCAACCACTGTTGAGTAACCACGTCTTTCGACGTATGCAGTTGTCATTTCGACAACATCCGTAAAAAAGATAAAATATTAATATCAAAAGTAGATCAAAAGTAGATGAAGGGAGTATCTCTCTAAGTGAAAGTTGGAATGTGCCACATCATGCAATGAATATTGGCCATCGGATTCAGAAAACGACAAACTAGCCAGAGGGAGATGGTCATACACGTCGGCTCAGATGAATGGTTAAAATGAAACTGAAAAGATGCAACTAGACGAGTCAGGGAAAAAAATCACTTCTCTCCTCGTGCACTTTCCGCCATTGCCGCCGGCGACTAGTCGACCCCTCCTCCTCCTCCTCCTCCTCATCGCCACAGACGCAACCTACCATCCTTCCTGACGCCATTGCCGAATGCTCCGTGGGGGGAGGATGAGACTCGATGAGGGGGCTGGAGAGGAGAGGCGAAGACGACACACCAGCAGCCCCATCCATCATCACGCCTCCTCAGTTTTCCCCGCGCAGATTCAGCCTCCCATCCCCCAGCGACCTGGCAACTATGGTGGAGCTCAAGAACCTGTAAGCGGTGGAGAATCGGCGTGCGCCGGTGATCGATTTTGGGGAGGAGGAAAGGACGAGCAAAGGCACAAGAAGAGACAGCGAGATGGGTCTGGGCTAGGAGACGTTGTTGGGCTGTTGGGCTGTTGTTGGGCTTGTCCTACGGATGTGCTGTTCCTCTTCAAAAGGCTCGATGGATTGTCGTGGGATGGAAGGCCGCATTGTCTGTTGTAACAATATCCCCTCATTCTATGAAATTTCCTAATTCGGGCGACGGGACACGTGGCGCGCGCGGAGAGAGAGGAGAGGGGGCGGATGGAGGATGGCACAATTTTCCTTTTTTTTTCTTTTCTAGTTTCTTTTCCTTTTTTTTAGGTTCTTTTTCTGTTTTTTCAATTTTTAAATAAACTTTTATACACGTATACAAACTTTATATACGTCTAGACATGTATATGTATGTCAGGGTTACGGGTTAGGTAGACCCTTTACCGTTCGATATACGTTACATATCGATATGGCATGCCCGCGCATATATGGACATTCTCTACATACACTAAGGAAATCCTTGACGGAGTTTGCAGAAAATAAGAGTCCTACTCGGACAAGACTGGGTCGTCAATGTATCGTGTAGGGTTTGATGTCTCCGAGTTCTATTTGGAAACCGCTTGACCTGCGATATAAAAGGGACCCCCTGAGAGGACTTAAGGCATCGAATGTCATAGCCAACACAACGACCACAGCCTACGAAGTCGGAGCCTGCAGGAGCCAAATCGCCGGGAGATCTAGTCGAACTAACTCGATTACAATCTCGCCGGTGTCATCGAGTTCCATCGTTCCCTTTAATCTGTGATTTTCCATCTTATAATCCCATATCAACTGGATTAGGGCTATTACCTATCAAGGGGCCTGAACCAGTATAATCCTCGTCTTTTTGTTTGCTTGATGTCGTATTACGTAGATCCTTGTACCAACGTACCCCAATACCCTCTATATCCAGTCTACGGGTATCACCCGTCGACAGTGGCGCGCCAGGTAGGAGAACTTGGTGCTCAAGGTTCTACTACTATGTCATCCAGCTTCGTCGACAACAGCGTCAGCACCAACCTCAAGTCGGTGAAATCTTATTCCCGGTTTACGCCACGATGCCGATCTCAGCTGGTCCATCAATGACCGGAAACGAGAACACAGTAGCTACAACCCAGGACGACTCCGTGTCGAAAGATCCTCCCGCCGAAGCGGAGAACGGAACGTTGACAACATCCGAGCTCGAGAAGGATTCTAATGCGGCCGAACCTTGTCTTTCCGACAAGAACCACGAGCCGACGAGAATAACTTCCGACGCGACAAGGTCCTAGTGCCCTATCCACAAAACCAGGAAACACACTTTGCAAGCATGCTGGGTTTTTCTCAACGTCCGCGCCGAAATTCGTGCCTGCAAAGAGCGTGGAATTCAGCGTATTTCTCCAACTCGTCATGTCTATTGTCTTATTCACAAGACAAAGAATCACAACCTCTCAAGCTGCAAGGTCTTTCTCAGCACCACAAAGACGTCATCTCCTAAGGTCCAGCAGTCAGGCATATCCCTTAGAGATGAAGACAAGGAACAAGGAACGCTGGTCTCAGATCGGTTCGTTGGCGTTATCGACATCGATTCCCACGTACCATCAGTTCTACATCTACTCGAGGACTACGGCTCATCACCAATGAGTACGTCAAGCGAGCTATTAGCTATCAACGGGACCAGCAAGTCAGCACACGCTAATGCGGAAGCGGAAAATCAAGTGACTACACCGGCCCAACACATCAGGACCCTTAACACAATACTGAGGGAGACTCCTTACGATCCCGTTCTGAACGATGATCTCGCGCGGTGGCAGGAACGGCTACGGGAATCAGTAACCAACCTCAGCCACGCGTTTGAAGAGGCCGCTGCTGCTACGCACCAGGAACAGCCACCAACTGGCGGCGTCAATGGCAAAAATCCCGAACAGCGGGAGTCACCCCCTCGAGCTACCCCTCCACCTCGCGGCACCGGCGATCTCTGTGACCACCTCAATGGTCGCCGAGAGGCACGACGCACACGAGACGATGGGAATCGCTCCCGACATCGCGTCTCTTCACGACATCGCGATAATGAAGACCGAGACCGTACTAATCGCCACAATCGCCACGATCATGATGATTGCGAGAGGCGGACGCAAGGCGATACTGGTCGAGGATGCCGCTATAACGACGAGGACGACAGAGATCGGCGCCGGGACAACAACGGAGGGCGACGACAGGATTCTCGAGAACCCAGCCGACGACCTCGTAATCCCACACCGGAACCAAGCGATCCATCGTCATCGTCATCTTCTTCTTCATCCTCATCGTCAGACAGACATCCACGAAGGACACATGATCGCTGACAACCCACTGCCCCCAGCACTGGGTGTAGAGCTTTCGGTCGTTCCCTGCGTGATGTCCGATGGCCTGAGAGATTCCGACCCAGAGCAATAGAGAAGTACGATGGGAGTACTGACCCAGAAGAATTCCTTCAAGTCTACTCCACAGTACTCTACGCTGCCGGAGCGGACGACAACGCGTTGGCAAATTATTTGCCAACTGCATTAAAAGGCTCTGCACGCTCATGGCTGATGCATCTCCCGCCCTACTCGATTTCTTCGTGGGCAAACCTGTGGCAGCAGTTCGTCGCCAATTTCTAAGGAACTTACAAGCGCCACGCGATCGAAGACGATCTACATGCGTTGACACAGAACTCGGGTGAATCCTTGAGGGAATATGTTTGGCGCTTTAACGAGTGCAGAAATACAATCCCCGAAATCACCGATGCTTCTGTAATTCGCGCCTTCAAGTCCGGTGTCCGAGATCACTATACTACCCAGGAGTTGGCGACAAGACGCATAAGAACTACTCGGAGATTATTCGAAATTGTTGAGCGATGTGCCCACGTTGACGATGCGTTGAGACGCAAGAACGACAAGCCGAAGACCGGGGGAGAAAAGAAACCAGCCACGGACGCACCTGAGTCAAGCAAGAAGAAAAATCGCAAGAGTGGGAAAAGGAAGGCTCAAGCAGAAGTTCTCGCAGCAGAATACGCGAACCCACCCAAACGCTGTCGCGACCGGGAAAATTGCCTTTTCCCGAACGCTAGTGTATTAATCCCCGTCCCAGGAAAAGCCGGGGTACACCATACAAACATGATATAAAAGACACATCTTTATTATATCGATAATATTTACATTATTACAAAGGCACTTAAGGCCTGACAATCAAAAATAAACAGCAGCGGACTAGCGGGCCTACGGCTCCATCTTCACAGGCGCTCAACTGGGGTATAAGCCAGGACTCCACCTAAGACCTCTCCTCCAAAGCTTCTCTTACTGAAGGGGGAAAAGATTGAGCAAGAATGAGTACAACCACAGTACTCAGCAAGCCACACCGGAGAATGCATGATTAATGCAAGGGAGTACAAGGAGATAATAATATAGGGGTTCAGTTTTGCAGTAAACAGCATTTAAAAGTCACTTAGTTGCCCAAAGCTATTTTATAAAGACGATCCTAGAGCTACACAGTGTTATTAAACAAGGCCGTGAACCCTCACGAACCTGCCTTAACCCAAGGCCTACGATGAATTGGACCGAACTGGCAACCCGACCTGGGTCCCAGCTCGTCCCAAGCCAACCCAGGCCAACCATTCCATATTTTAGTTGTTGAGCAAATTTTAAGAATTGAAACACTGACCTGGGTACATTGCTAGGCTTGCCCATATCCGAGGGCTCGGCTATTCGAATAGATTTACTCTGATCAGAGGTGTACATCTTTACCCACAAGACACCTCTCCCTCACGTGTTGCCACGTGCCACATACCACCACGGTATACGGACGGAAGACGTGACATAGTTTCCAACCCATCCTAGCCTTAGACAAGAGTACCGACCCAATCCTACCTACGGCCGGGATACCCGGGACAGGCAGGTAGAACTGAGCCCCTAGCATTGGGCACCAACCCTCCGCCGTATGACATCTCGACTACCGGGCCGCAGCTCGTGTAGCCTTCATTTGCCCTGGAGAATGTCCATCGAAGCCCGACTTCATCCATCTCCAATCCGTGTACTTTTGTTTATGACTAGACTGAGCCACAAACTAAGCCTTACCCATTAGACATGTGGAAGTACGGTAGTGCTTTGCAACAGAGGCCCGAGCTTTAGTCCTTATAGTGGCCGGGGTGCTACTTCCCATAACTGGCATGCACCCAAACCCCACCGAAAACAGGTTTTAGGGGTTTTGAAAGAGGAAGAGAGGTGTATGTCCAATTCCATCATAATCCAACAATTCCACAGTGTCCAAATGATATGAGAATTTCCCAAGTCTAAAGTTGTAAAAACCACCTAATGTTGCCTAATTAACCAGCGAAGCATCTACCTAAGTTCATACTAGTGGAACCATGAGTAGAGTGTCCACTAGTTGAGGTTTTGTTTAATCTAGGGTGAACAAGGTAATAACAATAACAATAACAATAATAATATGGTCGTAACAAAGATAAATAGGCATGGCTAAATAAAACAGTGACAACGCGGGAATTTAAATAAAGCGATAATGCAATAATTTAAATCAACATAATTTTATAAAATGGGATTCAATATGATCAAGATGATGTGTCTTGCCTTGCTCGCTTTCCCAAACGACGGCTTCAACTTCCACGAAGAGCGGATCTTCCGAAGCTGCGGCGTCTACACGACCAACGGAAAAAGAAAAAGACTTTTACTCTAATAAACTCCAAACAACAAGCAGGAACAAAGCACAAAAATGGGTTCTTTACTTCTTAAGGAAAAATTAGAGACTTGAACGGTCCAATTCCGAGTTCAAATGGCCAAGATATGGCCATTTGAAGTTTATATGCTCTTTAAATGGATATTTGCGAATTTCTTCATTTAAATTTTAATTAAAAAAAACGGATTATTGCGTCAGCCGAGGGAGGGGACGCGCGGACCGGGTCCACGGGGAGTGGGGCCCACGCGTCAGCCCCACGGTCCACGGTGGACCGGGCGCACGCGGCTGGCGGCGGTCGGCGCCGTGGGTCCCGCGCGTCAGCCGCACCCGCGGGCGCGGGCGGCTGACGGCCGGGCCCACTTGGCAGCCGCGAGGGCGCGCCCGAGGGCGGCCTCGCCGGCGCGGCCGACGGGAGCGACGCGCCCGCGCCCCGATGGTCACCGCCGGCGACCATCGGCGCGGCGGAGCGGCGCCCGAGAGAGAGGAGGGAAGGGGGAAGGCGAACGGCGGTCCTCGGCTCACCCCGGGACAACGACGACGACGAGAACGGCGGCCGGAGCGGAGGGAGACGGCGGCGCGGCTCGGGATGACGATGACGACGGTGCTCCGACGGTCGGCGAGCGAAACGGAGGCGCGGACGAGGTCGACGGCGATGCGGCGATGCCGAGGGAGGTGTCGCCGAGTCGGGAGGAGGAGCGGAGCGGCGGCGGCGGCTAACCGAAGCACGGCGGCGACGGCGGAGAGAAGGTGCTACGGCGCGAGCACGATTCCGACGGCGAGAGTGAGCGGCGAGCGGCGGAAACGAAAGAGCGGAGCTCGGGGAGGGTTTAAATAGCGCCGGGGGAAGGAAAGAGCGGCCGGAGAGGGAGGAATCGCGCGCGGAAGATTCGGCTCCATTGATTGCGCCGGCGACGATTACGGGCTTGATTCGAACGAATCCGAGGGAGAGAGAGAGGGGAAAGAGGGGGAAACGGGGGAGGGGAACGCGGGGATTAATTCCCCCCTCTTGATTGCACGCGGGGCGGACGGGAGCGGCGGGATTCGCGGCGGCGGCGGCGCTAGGGCACGGGCGCTGGCGGCGGGCGCGGCGAGAGGAGGGAGATGACAGGTGGGTCCCACCTGTCAGCGAGAGTGGCGGGCGGGCCCGCCTGTCAGCGGCGCGCGCGCGCGCGGGGAGCCGATGGGCCGCGGAGGAGAGGAGAGAGAGGGAGGGAGAGTTGGGCCGAGCCGGCCCAAGAGAGGAAGGGGGGGGAAAGAAGACTTCTTTTAGGGTTTTTCTTTTTATAAACCTTTTCGACTTTGTTTATTTCTTTTCAATTATTATTTGTGCTCTGAAAATTCCACTAAAATTTGAGGGCTCCTTTTAGACCAAGGAGAATTTAACAAAAATTCTCCGGGTCACATTTGAATTTTTCTTGTACGTATTTTAAGGTTTGCCAATTTCTTTTCGAATTTTAATTAATTCTATTATTCCTTTTAGAAGATGATTTTTATTTTGGGATGAATTTATCAGGACGTGACAAATCCACCCCCCTTACAAGAATCTCGTCCCCGAGATTCGAGGAGGCTAGCAAGAAGATAGGTTGGGCGGTCTTCTCTTCTTGTCTGACTTCTTCCGTTGCGTCTTGACGAACTTCCAGCAAAACTTTACCACTCGGAACTGCTTGGCTTGACCTCCTGTTGCGGATGGAATCTTCTCTTCACCTGACTTGGACCAGGATGCACCTTTTGGCTGACTCAGACTAGGTTGCGGTAGTCCAGTGATGCTTCCGTTCCAGAACTTCTCATGATTCATATCTTCGGAGTCAACCTCAGACAAGTTACCACTTCACGTCATGCGTCAACACTAGCTTGTCATTACTAGGATACTATGTTTGTCATCATAAGAATATCATGCTTGTCATTCACTTCTAACTTGCCATCAACTGTCTCATATTAGCTTTCCTGGTCTCCGGTGCTAGGTACTTCTGCTATGCGATGCGAGGGTCAACCACTCTAACTATAAGTTATGCTTCCCAAGAGAACCAATTTATCCCACTTGACATACTTTGACGTCTCCCCAAATAGTCTTACTGCTGGACTTCTTATTGTCTGATCGTGATCCTGCCAGATCTGAAGCTTCGTTGTTAGAGGTGATCTTAATCTGACCTCTGTAGACTATCTTCGAACATATCACTTGGTTCATAACTGGGAATAGCTCCCACAAACAAGCAACTCAGATTCACTTTCTTTATGTTCAGTTTACTTTCCGCTATTCTCTTCATGTTGTCATCAGTTAGCACTCAACGTATTCCTTTACACCTTTAACCTTGATGAGTTCTTTCCCGTTGGATCATCTCCCAGGACGTGGCGTTGCCTGGTAACCGGTGCTTGCATTTTTCACTCCGTGTAGCATCTGATACCGAGTGGAAGATTTCACTCTTTGCCTTCATAGAAACACTTTTACCTAGGTCATCTTGCTTACTTAATGACAAGGTGACTGTTGCGGGGCAATTACAATCAGGGGTCTTCCGTGAGCGATGCAGAGCATGCTTCTGTTTATCAATCACCTTTCGGCCTACTTCTTTCATGCTAGAGAGCATCTTTGCCAATCCCTTTTATCAATCTTCTTTCGGCTTATCTCTAACAGGTGGTATTCTTTAATGTGGATTGCGGACGCTTCTGGGGACGATGAGGTCCTTTGGCTTGCTGCCTTTCGGTGAAACCTTGATGTGGTTCGTCAAAAAGCTGCACTGACTACCTTCAGGGAAATACATTGCCTGCTATCTGTATCTATACCACTAGGGTTTAATTGCCGATGGTCATCTTTAGTGCTTCCTCGAGATGGGGAGCATCCAAATTGTTCTTCTGCCACATCACCTTTGACCTTGTTCTGATACCAGGTAAACTAATTACCAACCATCGACTATTATGTTCTCAAATATTGATGTCTCCTGGATCTCCTTATCTGTTGGCAGGTATATCCGATCTTATCAACGTAGAGGCATGACGAGTACCCTTCGGGGTTTCCTCCAACAATCCTTATCTTGATCTGTAAAAGGCGTATCCGAACTCCTATCCTCAACTACTGTCTCGTTGGCTTTTTAACCCAACACAGTTTAATTGGTTTTCTTTTCCATCAACAGGTTGGTTATTAACTCGAGGTTGGAACACAGTTCCTCTGAAATGAGACCCTAGGTCTCCTATGTCAGTAAACAATTATACACATGATCACATATCCGCATCTTTCAAACGAATCCTCATGGAACTTGTCTGTATTACACATTTCTCCCTCATTACATGAATACGAGGCACTGCCTTAAACGAAAAGGGACGGTGCTTAACATCGGTACATTGTATCCTCAACATGAATCATCTCTAAACATAGCAAGCTCACTGTTTACAGACATGATTATATTTATGAATTTCATGATTGCTGCAAACTTTCGATTACACCATGATAAGTAGCGGACTGAAAACCACAAACATGGCTGCTCATTTTGATTCTGGAGAGATATAGCTGGCATTGTTCTAGTGACTGCATCCTTGATTGGTTCTGTGATGATGTGATAGGACTGCATAATGCTATCATTCACAGGAGAAGCTTCCTTCTGATTGTTGGTTGCAGCGGATGACGGTCTTCTGCTTGGTATCGCCCTCCGGAGGTTGATTGCCCTTGGCTCGGCCTGGAGTAGGTCGGGGAGAGACACAACTCCTTCCATCTACGACAATTCTTTGCTGAGGCTGTCGTTGCAGAGAATGGTTGCTAAGATTTATTGCCGAGTCAGGTGCAGCAGGTGGAGCATTGGTGCATTGTTTCTGCTATGGGTTCTGATTAACACGAGGCCTTACGGGTACGGCGTTTGCTCCAGTGACCACAATACGATTGGAATGTCTGCTTCGTGTAAATTGGCGAAAATGTGGAGGTCGGGGACAGTTTTTGGAGTAATGCCCTTCTCCACTGCAGTTGTGACAAACAATAACTTTCTTACACTCGGGTTCTTCATCTTGTACTTGATTTCTCAGCTGCTGTATTGGAGCTTCTAAAGGTACAACGCAGATACTGGCATCTGTCTTGTCAGCTGGTGGCTGGGGCTGAAATTGAGCATTGACACCTTGTGGTAGTGCACTCATTGGAATTGGAGCTGTTGCAACGCGGGCTATAGGACTGCTTCGGGATGCATGGATGACCATTCGTTGAGGAGCAAGCTTCTGATTGCAGGGAGTTGCGTGGACTGACGTGCCGGCAGCTATGTTTCTCGGTTTTGGGCACTTGTCGGCGAAATGACCCATTCCTTGACAATTGAAGCAACAGATATCTTCCCGGACTCGGCATTTTCTTTTCTCATTTTGATTCCTCTGTCCTGGCACTGGAGTTAGGCTGAAACTGTAATCTTGGCGAGGATTGGTGTTGCCTTGATGCTTCTCTCCGTTGAAACCGGCGGGTTGGTTAGCCATCTTCTTCGTCAGCAGAAAACTGAATTGACAATCTTTTGGTACATGATCAGTTCCTTCACAAAAGAAACAAGTGATCCTGCTCGTTGGACACCTGTCGGGTGGATGGTCTTCCTCACAATGAACGCATGTAGAGGCACACGAGCTGGCAACATGTCCGATTTCTCCACAACGAGAGCATGCCTTACGTTCCATTTTATCCTGGTTGAAACCTTGGGGAGATTTCTCATCTTCATCTTCTGAGGAGACTTGATCTGAATCTTCACTATCAGACACTCTACCTCCATTAGCTAAAAGATGCTCTGTCAACTGTGGTGCACCTCGGAAGGTGTTTCTTCTCTGACGTCTTGTCATTCCTGGTGGAGGCCATTCTGTGCTGGTAATGATCATCTTACGAACTTCACCTTCGGTTCGCATTGGTGCTTTTCTTTTCTGCTGAGGACAGTTCCTTGCGTAGTGCCCTTGCTCATCACACATAAAACAGATGATACTTGCTTCTTTTGGGTCAACATGTGGCATGGCATGAGGGGCCTTCTGGGATGTTGGCGGTGCGCTGACTTGTGGTGTGAGTGCTTGGACTGCCTCCAACTGCACCTGAGGTTGCATCTGACTCGGGTTCAAAATTGGCATCCGATGCTGCTGTAGTATCTCTATAAGCAATTTGTTCTGGTTAATCAGGTGTTGGACCACTGCCGCACAACTGGTGTCTTGTGCTTCATTCACTCGGGAGCTTGAGGTACCAATGTCCTGACTCCTGACCTTATTGCCTTTCTCATTGTCAGCCATCTGTTGCAAAGGTTTGGAGAGGGAGAGAGGGAAAACGAAGGGGAGAGACAGATTAGAAACTAAGGATAGGACCTTAACAGATCTAAGTCTTTTGCTGTTATGATGTATGTTAGGCTTATTCTGCAAGTTGATTAAGCAAACAACCTAGCATGGTTACATCACCACCCACCGATGCAAACCACGCGCTACACACACAAGCAAGGAAACACACGACAAACGAAACACTAGAGGGTGGCTTAGGTTCTGCGACGGGTTCTCCAAGATCTTCACTCCTGCTTCACAGCCGGCTTCACTGCTTCCTCCACTTCACTCGCAGATCCTGCAGTCTTCTGGAACTTCGGCAAACAACTGACGATGTCCTCTTCTTCACTGACCTGACCATCTAGTACTAGTTGAAAATCCGAAGAAGGAAGAACGGAGTAAACCTTTTGCAAAAAGCATTGGGGGAAGGAGAAAAGAGGAACTTTCGCAAATAATTTTTATTTATAAAATATGTCCTTAGGTTTTATCCACTTGGCTTTTCCTACAGTCGAGATGGCTCTGATACCAGCTTGTCGCGACCGGGAAAATTGCCTTTTCCCGAACGCTAGTGTATTAATCCCCGTCCCAGGAAAAGCCGGGGTACACCATACAAACATGATATAAAAGACACATCTTTATTATATCGATAATATTTACATTATTACAAAGGCACTTAAGGCCTGACAATCAAAAATAAACAGCAGCGGACTAGCGGGCCTACGGCTCCATCTTCACAGGCGCTCAACTGGGGTATAAGCCAGGACTCCACCTAAGACCTCTCCTCCAAAGCTTCTCTTACTGAAGGGGGAAAAGATTGAGCAAGAATGAGTACAACCACAGTACTCAGCAAGCCACACCGGAGAATGCATGATTAATGCAAGGGAGTACAAGGAGATAATAATATAGGGGTTCAGTTTTGCAGTAAACAGCATTTAAAAGTCACTTAGTTGCCCAAAGCTATTTTATAAAGACGATCCTAGAGCTACACAGTGTTATTAAACAAGGCCGTGAACCCTCACGAACCTGCCTTAACCCAAGGCCTACGATGAATTGGACCGAACTGGCAACCCGACCTGGGTCCCAGCTCGTCCCAAGCCAACCCAGGCCAACCATTCCATATTTTAGTTGTTGAGCAAATTTTAAGAATTGAAACACTGACCTGGGTACATTGCTAGGCTTGCCCATATCCGAGGGCTCGGCTATTCGAATAGATTTACTCTGATCAGAGGTGTACATCTTTACCCACAAGACACCTCTCCCTCACGTGTTGCCACGTGCCACATACCACCACGGTATACGGACGGAAGACGTGACATAGTTTCCAACCCATCCTAGCCTTAGACAAGAGTACCGACCCAATCCTACCTACGGCCGGGATACCCGGGACAGGCAGGTAGAACTGAGCCCCTAGCATTGGGCACCAACCCTCCGCCGTATGACATCTCGACTACCGGGCCGCAGCTCGTGTAGCCTTCATTTGCCCTGGAGAATGTCCATCGAAGCCCGACTTCATCCATCTCCAATCCGTGTACTTTTGTTTATGACTAGACTGAGCCACAAACTAAGCCTTACCCATTAGACATGTGGAAGTACGGTAGTGCTTTGCAACAGAGGCCCGAGCTTTAGTCCTTATAGTGGCCGGGGTGCTACTTCCCATAACTGGCATGCACCCAAACCCCACCGAAAACAGGTTTTAGGGGTTTTGAAAGAGGAAGAGAGGTGTATGTCCAATTCCATCATAATCCAACAATTCCACAGTGTCCAAATGATATGAGAATTTCCCAAGTCTAAAGTTGTAAAAACCACCTAATGTTGCCTAATTAACCAGCGAAGCATCTACCTAAGTTCATACTAGTGGAACCATGAGTAGAGTGTCCACTAGTTGAGGTTTTGTTTAATCTAGGGTGAACAAGGTAATAACAATAACAATAACAATAATAATATGGTCGTAACAAAGATAAATAGGCATGGCTAAATAAAACAGTGACAACGCGGGAATTTAAATAAAGCGATAATGCAATAATTTAAATCAACATAATTTTATAAAATGGGATTCAATATGATCAAGATGATGTGTCTTGCCTTGCTCGCTTTCCCAAACGACGGCTTCAACTTCCACGAAGAGCGGATCTTCCGAAGCTGCGGCGTCTACACGACCAACGGAAAAAGAAAAAGACTTTTACTCTAATAAACTCCAAACAACAAGCAGGAACAAAGCACAAAAATGGGTTCTTTACTTCTTAAGGAAAAATTAGAGACTTGAACGGTCCAATTCCGAGTTCAAATGGCCAAGATATGGCCATTTGAAGTTTATATGCTCTTTAAATGGATATTTGCGAATTTCTTCATTTAAATTTTAATTAAAAAAAACGGATTATTGCGTCAGCCGAGGGAGGGGACGCGCGGACCGGGTCCACGGGGAGTGGGGCCCACGCGTCAGCCCCACGGTCCACGGTGGACCGGGCGCACGCGGCTGGCGGCGGTCGGCGCCGTGGGTCCCGCGCGTCAGCCGCACCCGCGGGCGCGGGCGGCTGACGGCCGGGCCCACTTGGCAGCCGCGAGGGCGCGCCCGAGGGCGGCCTCGCCGGCGCGGCCGACGGGAGCGACGCGCCCGCGCCCCGATGGTCACCGCCGGCGACCATCGGCGCGGCGGAGCGGCGCCCGAGAGAGAGGAGGGAAGGGGGAAGGCGAACGGCGGTCCTCGGCTCACCCCGGGACAACGACGACGACGAGAACGGCGGCCGGAGCGGAGGGAGACGGCGGCGCGGCTCGGGATGACGATGACGACGGTGCTCCGACGGTCGGCGAGCGAAACGGAGGCGCGGACGAGGTCGACGGCGATGCGGCGATGCCGAGGGAGGTGTCGCCGAGTCGGGAGGAGGAGCGGAGCGGCGGCGGCGGCTAACCGAAGCACGGCGGCGACGGCGGAGAGAAGGTGCTACGGCGCGAGCACGATTCCGACGGCGAGAGTGAGCGGCGAGCGGCGGAAACGAAAGAGCGGAGCTCGGGGAGGGTTTAAATAGCGCCGGGGGAAGGAAAGAGCGGCCGGAGAGGGAGGAATCGCGCGCGGAAGATTCGGCTCCATTGATTGCGCCGGCGACGATTACGGGCTTGATTCGAACGAATCCGAGGGAGAGAGAGAGGGGAAAGAGGGGGAAACGGGGGAGGGGAACGCGGGGATTAATTCCCCCCTCTTGATTGCACGCGGGGCGGACGGGAGCGGCGGGATTCGCGGCGGCGGCGGCGCTAGGGCACGGGCGCTGGCGGCGGGCGCGGCGAGAGGAGGGAGATGACAGGTGGGTCCCACCTGTCAGCGAGAGTGGCGGGCGGGCCCGCCTGTCAGCGGCGCGCGCGCGCGCGGGGAGCCGATGGGCCGCGGAGGAGAGGAGAGAGAGGGAGGGAGAGTTGGGCCGAGCCGGCCCAAGAGAGGAAGGGGGGGGAAAGAAGACTTCTTTTAGGGTTTTTCTTTTTATAAACCTTTTCGACTTTGTTTATTTCTTTTCAATTATTATTTGTGCTCTGAAAATTCCACTAAAATTTGAGGGCTCCTTTTAGACCAAGGAGAATTTAACAAAAATTCTCCGGGTCACATTTGAATTTTTCTTGTACGTATTTTAAGGTTTGCCAATTTCTTTTCGAATTTTAATTAATTCTATTATTCCTTTTAGAAGATGATTTTTATTTTGGGATGAATTTATCAGGACGTGACAAACGCCCAGACCCACAAGGTACGACGCAAAGAAAGCATGGTGCCCCATACACAAGACGGACAGACATTCTTTGGAAGATTGCCTTGTTTTTAAAAAGTCGTTCGAGAAGCACATGGCATTGGAAAAAGGCAAGCGAGTACGCGTGGTCGAGAAAGATGCGGAGGCGACTGCTCCAGAATCGGATTCAGCATATCCAGACTCTGACCTTCGTGTCTCACACATTTTCGGAAGTTCTACAACGTAATCCTCAAAGCGAGAATACAAGAAAGTGGAACGAGAAGTCTGTTCGACATGGCAGGGGGCTGCACCCAAGATGAAGTGGTCTGAACAGAAGATAGAATTTTCGGAAGAAGACCATCCCATGACTGCCGTTATCCCAGGACGTTATCCGATCGTGGTCGAACCCACTATTCGGAACATCAAGGTCGCGCAGGTTCTCATCGACGGTGGCAGCTCAATCAACCTTCTCTTCGCCAGCACCTTGGACGTGATGGGAATCCCACGAAGCGAGTTGACACCCACCGATCAACCCTTCCATGGAATCACTCCCCAGTCCTCGTCCAAACCATTGGGCAAAATTACGTTGCATGTGACTTTCGGCCAAGCAAACAACTTCCGAACGGAGCAGATCACCTTTGATGTCGCTGAATTCGATACAGCGTATAACGCCATCATCGGTTGAACTGCACTTGCGAAGTTCATGGCCGCATCTCACTATGCGTATCAAGTGCTCAAGATACCGGGACCGAAAGGAACAATCACTATTCAAAGGAACGCCAAGCTAGCGGTACAATGCGACAAGCGGAGCCTCGACATGGTCGAACAAACGCCCAGCCCACCAGCCACAACTGAGCCTCCCAAGAAAGTGAGCAAGACAAATAAGACGCCGAAACCAGACAGCGCGATCATGATCGTTTCGCTCTCTAGTGCCAACCCCAACAAGACCGTCAAGATCGGGGCATCACTAAGCGAGAAATAGGAACTCGCGCTCATCATCTTCCTCCGCGACGTGTTCGCTTGGTTGCCGTCCGACATGCCGGGGGTCCCTAGGGAGTTGATTGAGCACAAACTCATGGTGCGACCCGATGCCAAGCCAGTAAAGTAAAAACTGCGGAGATTTGCACCAGACCGAAAACAAGCCATATGAGAAGAGCTCGACAAACTTCTCAAAGTTGGCTTTATCAGAGAAGTATTTCATCCAGAGTGGCTAGCCAATCCAGTCATGGTGCGGAAGGCCAACGGGAAATGGAGGATGTGCGTCGATTTCACCGACCTCAACAAGGCGTGTCCCAAGGATCACTTCCTCTTCCTCGAATAGACCAACTGGTGGACTCGACAGCCGGCTGTGAGCTGTTGAGTTTCCTCGACGCTTACTCTGGCTGTCACCAAATCAGCATGGCGAAAGAGGACGAAGAGAAGACAGCATTCATCATGCCGTTCGAGGTATTTTGCTATGTTAAGATGCCATTCGGACTGATAACCGCAAGGAATACTTTCCAGCGCACGGTCCAGGGCGCACTTAGTGACCAGCTCGGCAACAATGTCGAGGCATACGTCGACGACATTGCTGTCAAAACCAAGACAAGCAACTCATTGATTGACGATCTGCGGGAAACATCCGACAACCTCCGACGATATCGCCTCATTCTTAATCCAGAGAAGTACACGTTCGGAGTACCGTCGGGCAAGCTGCTCGGTTTCCTCATCTCTGGCAGAGGAATAGAAGCAAATCCCGAGAAGATCAAGGCAATCGAGAATATGAAGTCGCCCACAAGACTCAAGGAAGTACAAAAGCTAACCAGATGCATGGCAGCACTAAGCAGGTTCGTCGCTAGGATGGGAGAACGAGGACAACCCTTCTTCGCTCTGCTGAAGAAGCAAGACAAAATTGTATGGACACAGGAAGCCGAAGAGGCATTCGTTGCACTCAAGCGCTACCTAACAAACCCCCCTGTACTTGTTGCTCCCCAACCTAATGAAGAATTATTCCTCTATATTGCCGCCACGCCATATTCCATTAGCACCGTCATTGTTGTTGAGAGAGAGAAAGTACAACGACCAGTCTACTACGTCAGCGAAGCTCTCCATGACGCAAAGACAAGATATCCACAGATCCAAAAGCTACTCTACGCAGTAATAATGACATCAAGAAAGCTACGCCACTACTTTCAAGCCCACAGAGTCACAATTGTCTCCTCCTTCCCTCTCGGTGAAGTCGTGAGAAACAAAGACGTTGTCGGCCGCATTGCGAAATGGGTAGTCGAGCTAAGCCAGTTTGATGTCCACTTTGTACCACGAACAGCCATCAAGTCCCAGGTACTCGCCGACTTCGTAGCCGATTGGACTATGCCTAACAACAAATCAGACAATCAAATCGACAACGAAACATGGACAATGGCGCTCGATGGTGGACTCAACAGCTAAGGAGCAGGGGCAAGATTCATCTTGACATCCTCTCCGAAGATCAATTCAAGCACGCAATCCACCTCAACTTCAGGGCGACCAATAATACAGCCGAGTACGAAGGACTACTCGCCGGGATAAGAGCTGCAGCCACACTTGGGGTCAAACGACTGATCGTGAAAGGGGACTCCGAACTAGTCACGAACCAGGTGCACAAAGATTATAAATGCTCTAACCCCGAGCTATCCAAGTACCTCGCAGAAGTCAGGAAGCTGGAGAAAAGGTTCGATCGGATCGAGGTCCGACACGTCTATCGCAAGGACAACATCGAGCCAGATGATCTAGCACGACGCGCGTCTAGACGAGAACCACTTGAGCCCGGCACTTTTCTAGACGTCCTGACAAAGCCATCAGTAAAAGAGGTCAGCGGCGAAGTTAACCCAGACGCCCCCGGCATCAGCTCGGAGGCCACAGAGGCAGAACGCGTCATTGCCGAAATCGAAACCACAGACGACTAGCGCACCCCACTGATCAAATTGATCAACAGCGAAGAGTTGCCCGAGGACGACACAGAGGCCGAGAAAATAACTCGTAAAGCAAAAATCTATTGCATGATCAGCAACGATCTATACAAGAAAGCGCCAAACGGGGTACTTCTCAAATGCGTCTCGTCCGACGACCGCAGACACCTCCTCCTTGATATACATGAAGGCATCTGTGGGTCACATGCCGCCAGTCGCACATTGGTCGGGAAAGCTTTTCGACAAGGGTTTTTCTGGCCAACCGCCCTCAAAGATGCATGCGACATGGTCCAGTGGTGTGAAGCCTGTCAATTCCACAGCAAGCACACAAGGCTACCTGCACAAGCGCTCCAGACTATCCCTCTTACTTGGCCGTTCTCGTGCTGGGGGCTAGATATACTCGGGCCATTCCCACGAAGACAGGGCGGCTAAAGGTTCCTATTCGTGGCGATTGACAAATTCACCAAATGGATCGAAGTGGTACCCATGGGGGAAATCAAGGCCGACAACGCCATTAAATTCATCAGAGGGATATTTTGCAGATACGGATTACCGCACCGCATCATAACCGACAACGGCTCCCAATTCATCAACGCCAATTTCCAGGATTACTGTATCGGGCTGGGAGTCAAGATATGCTTCGCCTCAGTTTCTCATCCTCAAAGCAACGGACAAGTCGAGAGGGCAAACGGCATAGTACTACAAGGGATCAAGACCCGAGTCTACGACAGGCTCATGTCACATGACAAGAAATGGGTCGAAGAACTCCCATCAGTACTATGGACCGTACGCACCACACCGACGACGTCTAACAAGGAGACACCCTTCTTCCTCGTGTACGGCTCCGAGGCCATGCTCCCCAGCGAGCTACGACATCAGAGTACACGAGCACAAAACTATTCCGACGAGTATCAGGAGGAGCAGTGAAACGACGATGTGAATCTACTCGAGGAACATCGCGAATGAGTTGCTGTCCGAGCAGAGGGCTACCAACAGGCCCTCTGCCGTTACCACGAGAAGCGCATCCGAGCATGCATACTTTCGATCGGCGATTACGTCCTCCAACGGGTTCAAAGCCAAGCAGGGCGAAACAAGCTCTCACCCAAATCGGAAGGACCATACACGATCACACAAGTCTTGCGGCCAGGCGCATTCAAAATTGCAGACGGTGACGGTCGCGAGTTAGCAAACTCTTGGAACATTGACCAACTACGTAAATTCTATGTATGAGTCAATAGTATCCATGCCTGTAAGACACCTTACAGCATCAATAAAGCCTATTTTCAGGCGCAGATTACAATCAAAGTGTTCCTGCCCGATGACCCCTTACCCAGATGACACCTAGCGTTGAAACCTATCCTTATGTCCCTTTACGCCGTCTTGACAAGGCCTCCGAAGAACCTAAGAGAACTTCGGCTGGGGACGCCCAGAGCCGATAAGGCCTTGTCGGATCCTGTAGAGACGAAAGACCATGTAAGACCTGGTCGTGTAAGAGTTCTCGCCGTGCGTATTAACCAAGCCGCGTAATCGGAAATTAACTTTCCAACTTCACGGCTGGGGGCTAGGATCAGTGCTTGTTCAACCGAGGCAGGTCATAGGTCCAAGAGCCTTGTCCCCCGAGAAGAATTCTTCGACGAAAAGGCTGGGGCTAGGGAGAGTGTACGACTCAAACGACTGACCAAAGTCGTGAACTGAGAAAACACTCTTACACACTATATCCAGAGTAAGAAGAATTCATCAGGATAGATTTCTTTTCTATTTCGCAAAATACTTCTTACAACTTTACACAAGTCCAAAACCATATTACATTTTTTCTAAGATATCTATCACAGGGTACAAAGACTACCAAGAAGGCCAACGCCAGTCCATAGACTGGAAAACCTTTTCCGCCAGCGGCGCCATCGACTTCGCCAGGTGGTCTATCTCCGCCGGAGTCCTCCGAGAACGAGCGAACCCTTCATGGAGAAACTCGAGGTGCAATTGCGGATGATGATCTCATATGCAAGCCAACACATGCCCTCCAGCATATCGGCTCGATCGACGGCATTCCTGCTTCAGGGCTTCGTCAATGCGCAGGCCGACGCCTTCGAGCTGAGTACAGGCCGACGCCGCCACTGTCCTCGCCTCGGCAATATCGCGACTTATCCCGCGAGCGCCAGCTTCGAGGAGGTGCCCCATCCCGACTTGGAGCTCCCCCCAGCTGAGGACATCGGCAGGCGGGCCGCGAACAGGCCCAAGATCACCAGATAGGCCATGGGGCGTCGCCTCCCGACTTCGTGGGGCAACCACGACGTCAGTGGAGGCAGCTGTAGGAGACGCACTGGAGGTCTCACCAGACCCATCCTGCGCCGCCTTCGCCCGCGCCCACCTACAAAAGATCATCACATGCGATTATCAAGACTAGTCGCCAGATCTCCAACCAAAGGAATGAACTCAATCTTCATCTACTTACTTCTCGCCTAGCGTAACCAACTTCTGTCGTCGTGGAGGTGGCGGAGACACGTCCGAGGCCTAAGTAAACCAAGGATGATTTGAGGAACGACTTTTCTGATTACAAGGTCAATGGCTCAAGAAACTTACCGTGGGGGAGGACGCCTTCCAGCGACTGCCGAGTACGGAGGTGAACTTCCTTCCCCTCCTCGGGGGGCGGCTCCCGCTAGTCGCGGCAGCAGCAGCAGCGGCCGCGTTGGATGCCTCCTGTGCGACACCCTCTTTCAGCGATGCCACCGCCTGGTGGTCCACGAGCGGTCCGATGACATCGGTCAGAGGGAGAACCTGCACCGCATGAAGTCGTTATCTGATCCAGGAGCAAGAATAGAGGGGTCGCCGAATACACTCACGTTGATTGCGGCTTCACGATCGGCCACCTCCTTCTCACAAAGGGGGATGGGGATGTCACTTGCCGTTGTGGGGCCACTGATCATCAGTTGGCCGACGCGGCGCTCCACCGTTTCGCTGTTCAAGCCTGCAAGTCAAGGACCGGAATTCGGTAAGCCAGGAGGAGCACACATATAAGGAGGTCAAATCAAATGCAAGAAAAATACCCCGAGGAGAAACCCGGGTCGTGTCCTCCGGCCCAGAATAGTCAAAGGCTGGATGGGCTCGAGCCTGGAGCGGCTGGATTCGCCTACCAACGAAGTCGGCAGCGATTTCATACCCGACAAACTTCGTGCTCGGAGGTCGTCGATGGCCTCGACGAAGGACCGAAGGGCAGGGGTCAAGGTAGGCTTTGTGGTCCAAGATGAAATCTTGTCTGGTTGTTCCTCGGGAACAACAAAGACAGGATCCGAATTCTCTATCTAAAGATAGAACCACCTCGCCCGCCATTTGCTACGAGAAGAAGGGCACTGGAAGTGGATATAGCGCGACTTCAGGCCATCCCGAAGTCAGAATCCGATGCATCCAGACACCCGGTTGGATTCCGTCCAACGCAACTCATAGTAAAAGCGGAAGAGATCAAGAAAGGGCTCTACCCCAATGTAGGCCTCACAAAGATGTGCAAAAATACTGAGGAAGGCAATGGAATTAGGGTTCAAATGGAGCAAAGAAAGGCCATAGAAGTTCAAAACCAAGAGAAGAAATTCAGAAGGCGGAGGGAGAAAACTACAAAGAATATAGTCCTCGATCGCAACCATGCGACCCAGGACAGGCTGGGGTTCAGTACCTCCAACTTCTCTCTCCATGCCTCCACGACCGGGAAGGGCGCCATCTTCCTGGAGCTTCTTCAGCGACGCGTTGGTGGAGGTGGACTTGCCGAGATCCATTGTCGACTGGAGATCGCCGGAGAAAGGACGGAGAGTAACGAGCTAGGGTTTTTTGCGGGAGCGGAGAAGACGAGAGGCATTTGGAGGCTGGAAAGTTTCTCCACAATAGGCGGACTTCAAAATGAATCCCCAAAACTCCCTTAAATAGACGCACTTCCGATGGTGCGAATTCCAAGGAAATGAGAGAGATGGCCGCCGGAAATTTCTGGGTCCGTTACGCGCGGCAGTTTTTCAGACTTCAGTTTAAACTCACTCATGACCATTGGGCTTCACACGATGTTCTCGACTATGTCCTGTCTCTACGGTTCCCACACCAAGAACGGCATCAGCCTCGACATCAGAAGTCGCGATTGGTTACACGAGCTCATTTAAGCAGAAGTCGGGGGCTACTGTCAGGGTTACGGGTTAGGTATACCCTTTACCCTTCGATATACGTTACATATCGATATGGCATGCCCGCGCATATATGGACATTCTCTGCATATACTAAGGAAATCCTTCACGGAGTTTGCAGAAAATAAGAGTCCTACTCGGACAAGACTGGGTCGTCAATGTATCGTATAGGGTCTGATGTCTCCGAGTTCTACTTGGAAACCGCTTGACCTGCGATATAAAAGGGACCCCCTGGGAGGACTTAAGGCATCGAATCTCATAGCCAACACAACGACCACAGCCTACGAAGTCGAAGCCTGCAGGAGCCAAATCGCCGGGAGATCTAGTCGAACCAACTCGATTACAATCTCGCCGGTGTCATCGAGTTCCATCGTTCCCTTTGTAACCTATGATTTTCCATCATATAATCCCATATCAACTGGATTAGGGCTATTACCTATCAAGGGGCCTGAACCAGTATAATGCTCGTCTTTTTGTTTGCTTGATGTCGTATTACGTAGATCCTTGTACCAACGTACCCCAATATTCTCTATATCCAGTCTACGGGTATCACCCGTCGATAATGTACATATACAAAGTTTGTATATCTTTTTATACGTGTATATATGTTTTATACAGCAAAAGTGTATGCGCATACATGTAAAAAATTGATTTACGTATATATACAAAGTTTACACACATATTATATTATATATATATATATATATACACACACAGGTACAATGGGCATCAAAATAACCAGGATATTGTTGTGAATTTGGCTCTGGTCGCACGCCCCGTGTGGGCAGGCACGGATCAATCACCCTCTACTAGGGTATATGGATGAGATAGTATTGTATCCGGTTTGTTATGGTAGAATAGGATTAGTTTCCAAATCTACCTAACGGCTTGTTTAGTAACTCGAGGGAAGGGGATTGGGAGTTTACACAAGGGAATTGCTGATGAGATTAAGATGAGAATTTGATTTTTAATCCCAATATCTTGTTTGGTAGATGTGATGGAAATTGATAGAGAGTTTAGTTGGAGATTAGGTCATTAATAAAAACAGATGGCTGAGATTTGCTTAGACAAAGTAAAGAAGGAATTCCCTCCCAATTACCTGCCTCTACCCAGGTATTAAAAAGGAGAGAGTTCCTCCCTCAATTCCCCATTCCTATCGCACCAAAATTGTCATGTCTCCCAACCAAACAAAACACTTAATAGCCTCATCTCTTTAAACTCCCAATCCCTCCTAAAAACTCCCTCCAACCAAACGGGCCGTAAGATCCAATCCATGTATTACAATATATACCGGTCCCTGATGCTTAATACAATGTATCAATATTTACAGTATTTCTCTCTCCCTATACTATTCAACATAGTATCAGAGCAGGCGACCTAGAGCCGCCGCTGCCCCGGGAGAGTTCCGATCTCCCGTGGGTGGACACCTGTTTTTTTTCCTATCTTAGTCGTCGTCTTCGTGTTCTACTTCTTCATCGCGTGGTGGTCTTCGCGTCGTCGCAAAAACAGCAACAGCACCAGCTACCTCCACGAGTCCACCTCGGTCACCGGGGGTCATCTCCTTGCTGGCTCCATCTCCCACGGTCGTCGTCGATCTGATCTGCTCCTCCCCGCCGGCCGCTAACTTGGTGTTCTGCCGTCGGCGCCCACACTGGAGCTCCTTCCCGCCGGCACTGCAGGGCAGCCACCGCCACGCCGGGTTTCCGCGACCGCCACTCCAGGGGACCCGTTGATCCACCCACCACCGCCGGGAGAGCCCCTCCACATCCGGTGCGCCGCTCCGGCTGTCCTCGCCAGTCGTCACGGATCTGGCGCCCACCAGGCTCGCCACTGCGGCCGCTGCCTCTCGGGGTGTTCGTCGTCATCCCAGGCCGCCGGCTGGACTCCTACTCCCTCTGTTTTCCACACGATTGGAACCGCCTCCGCAAGCCCGCCGTACGCACCGAGGTCGTCATCGAAGCACGCTCCGGTTCCAGCACGCCAGGGCACGCCCGGAGCGAAAGCCGAGGTCGTCGACCACTGCTCCGCTAGCCTTGCCATCGATCTCCTGCTGCCCATCTCTCTCTCTCTCTTATCTGTCTACACGTGCGTGGATGGATAGGATTTTGAGAACAGGCAAAACTGGTATCTTCCCGATTTTGCTGCTTACCAAAATTATGATCTGTTAGCAGTTTCACATGTCCTAAAACGCGATGTATCTGTTTTCCAATTGTTGTACGACTAAAAGCTCTTTCAAAATTCGCAAAATCTAATTAGCTAATTAGCTTGTACTAGTTGTGAAGTCATGTAAGGGTGGTTTGTACGTTGGCTGTGTTTTTGATTCTGCAACCTAGACCAGAAGCTGCGGCTCGGTACGTGACTGTTTCAACGAGCTGAGGCCTAAGTCCTGCAAAGAGGGGAGAGCGGGAGATTGGACATCGGCTCGGCTCTAATCATGAGCTTGATTGCAGTAGGGGATTGGACACGCGTCATTAGTTCACGTGGTGTCGCACGGGCGGGGGTCGTGCGGCACTGCCACAGATAATTTTTTTTCCATGAAACAGAGGATTGGAGTTGACCTATTTGCTGGACTGCTACTGGTGTTGCTGCTGCTGTTGTACCTTTTCTTTTTTCTCCTGATCAGAGATCGGGTTTGCGTTGCTCATCACCTCATCGACATTTGCGCGTCTCTGACATTAGCATCGACTCTGCTTCAATTTTATCATTTCGCCTCGCGCATCTTTGGCTTGATCACCCGTTCAAGCACTTGGCTACAGTTACTTTTGCAACCGATCATCATCGAGCACGTGTCTACGCCATCAAGCTCGCGTCGTCCCCTCGGACCGGAGTGCTTCTATCCATGGTCCACCTCCACTAGTTGTTGCAGTGCTGAGAGGCGCCCCCCTCAACATAGCTTCATCACAGGTGGACTCTTCGCCACTGCATCGACATGGAGCTGCAACTGTGTTGTTCTCTCGGACCGCAGCTTTGCCACTTTCGTCGTCTCTATCGCCACCTACGCATCGACACCCACGTCATCCGCACTGATCATCGTCAGCCACGCGGGTCTTCTTCATCTACTTCGAGCATCGCCGCCGCGTCTCCAAGCCTGTCACTGTTGCCGCTCTAGGTCGATGGTCCAGCTACCTCTACATAGCTACCAATGTCGCCGTCTAGGCCATTGGTCCCGCTACATTGCCTTCTACTTCGTCCAGCATTATTCATCGCCAGCGTCGCCGTATCTTTCTCGACTACACTTCGCTCTTCTCCGGCAATTGCGTGCTGCTCCGGCAATTCTCCCTCTTCTCTGTTCTCGTGCCGCGACTATCTCGCAGGCCTTCTCTGCTAGTCTCCTCCGACATTGGCGTATGATTCATGGTGGTCCCCTACCTCGCCCACGCGGTATTGGCAACACCAGCACGCGCGTTCGTCCCGAGTTGTCCCGGGGTCTGGCAAACCCTGTATGACGTCTCGTCCTTCACGATTCGACTACATCGGCTCTTCGGCATCATCTACCTCAATGATTGTCACGATCGTGTCACCGTCATCGTCTCCAGCGCGTCCTCACGCACCTTGGTCCACGACGCCCTCCCGTGCATCCACGACCACTCTACGGCGCCCCATGCGTGCCCTACGGCTCGACTACCTCGACATCATCGGCTCCTCAATTTTGGCTACATCGACCACGTCAACTTTACGCACGGCTTCATCTACCATGGCTCCCTCGCACCCTTTGCTTTGGCTACGTCAACTACTACACAAAGGGCTATCATCCGTATTGAGCATTCTTGCTAGTTTCTTCTCCAGTCCAAGTGTCCGCGCTGCTCACGTTTGGATTGTGGGGGATGTTAGAGTATATGGATAAGATCGTATTGTATCCAGTTTGTTATGGTAGGATAGGATTAGTTTCGATCTCTATCTATCTGAGTTTACTTAAGATCCAATCCATGTATTCCTATATATACCGGCCCCAAGACTCAATACAATGTGTCAATATTTACAGCATTCCTCTCTCCCTATACTACCCAACACCCTCATTCTATACATACATCTTTGGTTTCTATAGTACCCTCAACTAGTCTTTGCAATTAGATCCAACGGCTTTAATTCACATGCAAACATTCTCCTACATATATAAAAGTGCACAATCCGTGTGCTCTCCTTTGATTGGTTGAGATTAAAAACATAACAACAGTAATATACTATCAATGAATTACTCATGTAACGGCGAAAAATACGAGTGAGCCAAATTCACAACAATATCCAAGTTATTTTGAAGCCCATTTCTCTATCTCTACTATTATAAAAATTGAAGATGTTTTTGCCGGTATTTGGTATGCCATCCGTACATGAGTCGATTTTTAAGTTCGTTCGCATTTGAAAATACATATCTGTATTTAAGTAGGTTTTTAAGTTTACTCGCTTTTAAAAATACAGAAGGAGTCGTATAAGAAATTTCTTTAAAAAAAACTCGGATGCTAACTTGAGACTTCTAACCGCAGCTCATGATTTTCTTAAAAAAAATTTATCCAAGCGAATTCCTACAATAAATTTCACCTTAACTAAACTATATAACAATAATAAAAATTAAAATAGCCTTTAAGACGTTGTGAATTGCTATGTAGCAGCCTGCTGAATTTTATGGTTGTGTCATCCGAATTTGAGGTCGTCGGATATCATCAAGATCGAGAGCAGTCTCGTCGGCGTCGACGTGGCCATGATGTGGTCGACGGCAGCGAACGGAGACTCGCACCGCACAAAAAAACTACGGCAGCAGCTGACGAGGGTGCAATGTCTTCTGGCGTGATTGACGTGGTACAGTAGAGGCAAGGCATGGAGGGGTCTCCTTGGCCGTTGCTTTTTATGTGACTATGGCACCTATGTTAGTAGATCTGGTGTTGTTTTCTATTGCATTCGGCTAGATCAAAGTTTATTTTTTCTAATTTGTCCTATTTGCTGCGTGGAATGGAGATGCAATCTATCAAGCTATATACATTCTTGAGGAATGTATGTGATCTAAATCTGTATGTAAATGAATTCATCAAGGATTGTTTTTATCTTTTCCACATGCTAATTTCTTGACTTAGGCTCAGTTAGATCTACATGGTCATGCGATTTCCTATGCTTTGTTAGAAACTAATAGTATTTAAGCATATACTTTTTTTCTCCAAATTCAGTAGATCTTAGTTTTGTTTACACTGAAGTTGACTACTTGTTTTTCATTCTATCTGCTATGTGAAGAATACTATATTTTCTGAGAAAAGTTTTGGGTATAAGTCCTTACATTTTCAATTAATTATATCTATGTTTTATTTAGAATACAAGAGCTATAATTTGTGGCAAGGGCTAAGACTCAGTAGAAGATGGAGAAGCTAAATTTCACATCACAATACATCAATAACCGGCAGTCGATTGGCAATGTGAGTATAACTATTTTGCAACCTTTTTTTGTTAGATAAAAATTAGTTTTGTAGATTTTCTTAGTTTTGTACGTTTTGGTTTTGTAAATTTTGTAGTTTAGTTATCTACTAAACATGTTTTATTAGTTTTGTTGTTAATTTCATAGTTTCATTAGCTACTAAACATGATTTAGTTTGGTACGTTTTGGTTTGGTTTTCAACAAACATTGTTTAGGAATTTTAAATTTTGTACTTTCTCAGTGTTTGTCTTATTTGTCTTTATCTTTGTTAGTTTTTAAAATTTTGTTCATAATCTCAGTTTCGTCAAAATTTCAGTTTGCAGTATTTTTGTTCATGGCAAGAAACACTTATGCGGTACTTTTTGTCACGAAACCCTAGCGATGCACTCAGGCACGAGCCACTTGCCCTTAAGGAGATGCGGTTACAATTTCTATTGTGAAAGTTTCTTCTCATGCCCTTGAGGATATGCACTCATGCACGGGACATCTTATTACACCATCATGGTCGATATATCATCCGTGATGGGATATGATTGTGACCCGTTATGGGTCATCCGTGACATATTACAACTACGACCCGAGAAAGATAACCTTGTATCGATGATGGGTCATCCCTGATAGTCATATCTTAAAAGGGATTTTTTTTTGAACCATTAAAGATGAGTTATCCCATACGAGTCGCATTAGCCCGACACGGTTGGCTCGTCAAGGATGCCCAATCTGTACTAGTGACAGATTTCAGATCTGGCCTTTTTTCACGTTGCTATGTTGTTGCCTATGTTTATTGTCGTTATGGAGGTATAAGAGAACAAGAGAGTTAGCATCATGAGTGAAATGACTAAAAAAAACCTTTTCTGTTGTTAATGTGCTCTGATCGGTGTTTTCGTCGCTTGTGTGAGTGAATTATAGTTGTCTCTACGTGACATAAAATGTTTATTATTTGTTACAAGATTTCTTACTTTTACCAAGGGGGTTTAAACTGTCGGCCACCTGTAAAAACTGTCGGCCATATACATTCCTGAGTGTATACGGTTTGTCACCTCCCCTCAGCCATATGTGGTCGGTAATTGATCAGATTGCCGACAGTACCCTCAGCAACAATGTAGCCGTGGGTTTATGTACGGCTTTTTTTTATCAGAGACCACGTATAGTTCTTTCTCGCCGACAACATTTCCCGAGCATATACCGTCGGTTATTCATTGAGTGACAGTATAATATACCATCGGTCTTATTCTCACCGAGAGGTTTGTTTTCTCGTCAAATTGTGAGAACCCTCGGCTATTTAGTGACCGATGGTCTGCAAGCCTTCGGCAATGGTATTTGCCATAGGTTTTTATAGACCACCATCCATTCGTCACCCTCACAAATAGTATTGTGGAGAGGTTATTTAGGTTACTTGGAAAAGTAATCCAACCCTCAGTAATTGGAGTTTTTTCAAAAAAAAAATAACATGCAAATTTAAATTTTACCCATTTTGAACTAATCTTGTAAATGTAACATACTCCATAGTCACATCAACACAAAATCCATAAACAGATCCACAGGAAGTTCAACCACAGATATATAATCAAATTGTTCAAAAATATTTATCATCCATCACCATAGCAAAACTACGTAATTCATGACATGTCTTGCATGAAAGACTTTATTTGAAAGTTTGAAACAAGTCTGTAACATTTAAAATAAGATAGATTGAGATTAATTCTCTAAACTGCAAGGGTAGTCCATCTTTTACATAAGAAAAAGTAAGCTTCATGAAGTTCATGGTCTCCATGTTCGCTTTTAGATAAGCCATAAATCAATATCTTCATAGTCGCTTTCAGACATTCCATACTCCCCATCAGCGTCATCACTATTGCCCTCTTCTTTAGGAATCTCATTTCCTCCCTCTTGATAAAAATCATTGCCCTCATCTTTACCAATCTCATTTCCTCCCTCTTGATCAAAAGCACTCTGTGGACAAGGATTGTATCTTAAACATTAGGTACTGCACTTTATGTAGATAATGTTATGTACTGCACTAGGGCTGAGTTCTTTCCCCCACTTTCCCAACTCACATATCTCTTTTTCCACGCGTACGTTTTTCAAACTGATAAACGGTGCTTTAAAAAAAATTCTATACGAAAGTTGCTTTAAAAAATCAAATTAATCCATTTTTGAAAAAAATACTAATACTTAATTAATCACGCGCTAATGGACCGCTCCGTTTTCCGTGTGGAGGAGTTGGGTTCCCAACCCAAAGGAGCGAACACAGCCTAAAGCAAAGTTCGCTATCACAAGGATATTTTGAAATAAACTTATTTCCAACCTGGTCATGTTGATATTCAGCCTCTTGATGATCTGGAGCAGACCCAACATTTGAAGTTGAGGGACCCTACAATTTTGAAGCAACATCTATATATTATGCTACAAGTATTTAGAAACACAAGACAATGACATCATAAAAATGAAACAGAAGCCAAGATGAACAAACCTCTTTTAGTTGCTCTCATGTATACTATCGATATCTTGTCATTATTCAAATATAGTTAGTTACTAAAACAGGAACGGAAGACTATTACATATTATGGAGAGAGTGAACTAACCAACTCAAGAGCATATTGTTTCATAAGGGTATTGTCACATCCTGATTTTTGTTTCAGGATTTATAAATTATTTAATAAATTATTATTAGAATTTATATTAAATGTTCTTTAATTTTCAAGTGAAGTTAAATGTGGGAAATAAAATTTCCTAAATATAAAGCATGGATGGATTTAATTTTTATTAAATTCTCCATGGTTAATTATACTCTCTGGAATATTCTCGGATTTTTCGGAGCTCAATTCCTAAATGATACAAAAAACAGTTCAGTAATTAGTTAATCAATTAATGATCTAATTATAATTGTTAAAAGCTTTTCTTGTTTAAAAATCCTTAAATTGTTGTTTAAAAGGAATTATTAGAAATGATCTTAAAAGCCTAAAAGAGAAGATCTAATTTTAATTTGCTAAATCTCAATATAAAATTGGGGTAGATAAAATTTTGTTAAATACTTCTCTTGAATCTTTAGTTCCTAGATTTTTCTGGGATTTATTTGAGCCAAGAAAGTATTTTTAATAAATGGAATTGCATTTCTTGAATAATTTAAATTGAAAAAGGTTTTTAAAAGTCTCTTTTGGCTTTGGGCCGAAAGCCGGCCCAAAACCTCTCTATTTCTCTCTCCCTCCCCGGCCCAGTCGGCCCAGTCCGCCGCGTCCCTCCCTCCTCTCTCTCAGCCGCTGACAGGCGGGACCCACCTGTCGGGGTCGTCGTCCTCCTCGAGCCGCCCGGCCGAACCCTAGCCAAGCCGCGCCGCCGCCGCTGCCCTTCCAAATTCCGTCGCCCCTCTCTATTTCCGGTCAAATTGATTGAGGGCAAATGATCCTTGAGATCTCCTCTTCCTTTTCTCTTTTGGAAACATCGGCTAATTTTCTTTGGAAACCGGAGGATTTGAGTTGGATTCGGATTCATCTCTCTCCTCTAACCCTAGACTTTCCTTCTCGCCGCCGGTCGCCGTGGGCCTCCGTCGCCGCCTCCTAGCCACTATAAAAGCACCCCCGAGCTCTCCTCTATCCGCCGCCACCTTTGCCTTAGCCCACCGTCGCGTCTAGCGCCGCCTCCGCGTAGCCCTAGCCGTCGCCGTCGTTGCCGTCGGTTCAGCCGCGCCGCGCCGCCGTTGCAGCCGCCGTCGTCGGTCGCCGTCGCCACCATCGGGATCACGAGGTCGTCGCCGTCCCCCTCCACCGCTTCGCCGCCGCTGTAGCACGCCGGAGCACCGCCGTCACCGTCGACCCGAAGACCGCCGCCGCTTCAACCTCGCCGCCGTCGTCATCCGTCGTCGTTTGTCGTCGTCCAAGAGCTCGGTGAGTTCGCCGCGTCGCCCTCTACCCGTTGGTGTCCTCTGTTTGCGTCGTCGCGCCGTCGTTCGCCGGCGAGCATGCGCCGCCCAAGCCGTCGCCGGTGATGACGTCATCGCTGACGTCATCGTTGCCGTCTGCCTTATACCGATCGTAGACCGTTTAGATCTCGGCCGATCTTTGTGGATAGGGTAGATCTCGGCCGCCTGATCCGTAGACTGCAGCCGTGCACCCGGTCCACCGTGAACCCGACCCGCTGACGCAATAATCCTCCTTTTCCTTTTCAAAAATAATTCATTATTGCGTCATAATTCAATTAAAATCTATATAAATGCTTTAATCCGATTTAATCTTTGAAAATTCATAACTAATTCTTTGTAACTTAGTTTAATGTGGTTCAAGTTGCAAAAGTTTTATAAAATAAAGATCTACATATTAAAATTATCCATAAATAGAATTAAATTTATTTAATTCTTTTTAAATGGGCTTTAATTAGATTTAATCTTGTAAAATTCATAATAAATTCATATGAAGTCAGAATGAGGCCGTTCAAGTCTCATAATTCATCTAAAATTATGATCTACATGTTTGTTTACTTTATATGTACTGTTTATTTGGTTTTTATTAGTTTTTTTCTTCGTTTTGCGTGTTAGCTTGTCGTTTCCGTCGTTGCGAAGGTTCGTGAGTGCGTCGGGAGTGTTCAGAAGATTAATTGAAGACCGATTATTGCAAGGCAAGTCACACAGATCCTAAACACAATCCTTTGAGCATGTTGATCCTATATTTAAATTCTCTATTTATTTCAACTGTGCATTTATTTTCGAATGTCACTGGGTGGTGTGAATCTATTCCTTTGTTATGGCCTGTTTGCATTGATTACTTTATTCTTTGATACCTTGGGTTATTATAACTTGACTAGTTGAGCTTTATATATTGGTTCAGCTAGATATTAGATATGATTGCTTAGCCATGCTTAGAAACATTAGCACATTATTGGGATAACTTATGACTCATTATTACTTAATGATGGTTTAAAGATAGTTCACGATGGTCAATCGTGATTGGTTAATTAATTACTTGCCAACTAAAACTTGATAATGGTTTTGAGAGTCGTGCTCATGACAATTAAGGACCGGTTCGCGAGCTACTATTGTGAAACATTAACCGTGCCAACCACAAGCCAGCGTGGGCAACGGCTTTACCTTTTGTATAGCATGGTTCATTGCGGAGCACCAGACTGAGAAGTGGCGGAGATAAGCCCACGGGGGTCGCTGGGGAGTCCATGCCTTGTTTTATAAGGGGGTGATTATGATCCAGGAATGGTGCACTGTGGTGAGTTGTGTTGTGCAGAGGGTATTGTCACAGCCTCTATTCGGGTACTTTCCAGTATCGCGACGCATGGTAGACAAGATGTTGAGGCTGTGTCTTGTGGGTACAGTGGTACACCTCTGGCCAGAGTAAAACTATTCGAATAGCCGTGCCCGCGGTTATGGGCGGGTTAAGCAATGTTTTTCGTGATTAGTCTCACACCTCTCACAATAATTATGGATGTTATACCTAGTAATAATTTGCTTAGCTCCTGGTTTGGAGTTAGTTCTGTACAGCCGGGTATGGTTGTTCAGGATGGTTGGGCCTGTGCAGCATGGGTGTGTTGTTCAGTGTTGATTAAAATTTCTGATTAATTACTCCACTGTTTTACTTCTCTTAAATGTTTTGCTAAATGCTGCTTTTGCAAACGAGCCTATATTATGCCATCCTTTGGTATCCTTGTGCACTTGCATATTTGCTGTGTGGCTTGTTGAGTATGTCATATGCTCATTCTTGCAATAATCAATCAACCTCAGTTGAAGAAAAAGGATACAGAAGGAGAAGACGTTTGGCTTATACCCCAGTTGAGCTGCCTGTGGGAGTGGAGCTGAAGCCATCGCTAGACCGTTATTCCGCTGCTGTTTTCTTTTCTTTTGTAAGTGTGTAACGTTATTATTATGATGGATTGTATATTAAATTGTCAGTTTGTGTACCTCGGCTGATTCCTGGACGAGGATTTTATGCACAAATAAGTTCGGAAATTACTAGTGAATTTCCGGGCGTGACAGGTATCATAGCCCAGTCCACTTTTTGCAGCCAATGCCCACAAAGTTACAAAATCAAGGGCAAATAGCAGCTATGTCTAAGTCCAAACTTAAGCTATCAAATTATGATTAGAGGTTCAACATTACAGAGGACTTGGTTCTCATAATTAAGCAGCAGTCTTTAAAAAGTGAATTGACAGAGCTTAGGCAAGCTTCTTCTGCTCTCTGGTTGCATAGCTGTTCATTTTTTCCTTGTTTCATCCTGTGTATGTGCTGCCAAGCAGCAGCAAGTCCTTGTTGCCTACCTTTTTTATGTTGCTACATTACAAATAAATTAGTATATGCAACGATTTTATATAGGAACAAGCCCTATGAATTGCTACAAATTAACAAGCACCAGGTACAGTTTCGTAGCAACCAAGCCTCGCGACCCGCCGCATTGGTATACTGTATCACCTCCAGCTAACCTGTTTCTCCCCCCATTTAAAGATTTCTTCCTAAATTCAGGTTTACTCCAGTGCTCACAAAGTAGACGCCAACCCTCTTGAGTAATTGAAAAATCCTTTGGTTTAGCAGAAATCAAAGCTTGCACAGTAGGCCAATGGTTACCATGCATCCTCATCAACATCCTCTATTGGTACATTGCCTTTTTTATATAACATATTGGTAGCTATTTTCTTCTGTTCGAACAGCACCTGTGGCACTTCCTTCTTGATAATATACCTTTTTAAATTTCAGATTGCATTGCATCATGCTTACAAAGAGGAAAATATTAATAAAATATGGCAACATTTTGAACTAAGATGTTTGTGCTGCTGAATTTTTTTTTGCACAATTTTAATACTATTGAATAATGTTCTCTTCATTTTGAAGTATATGCATGCCATTTCATAAACTTATCCGGTCAAAGTTATAAACTCTTTTAATGCAAACATACATGAGCATAGTTTTATCATGTGAAAAATACTCCCACACCATTACATTTATAAAGAAATGAGATAATAATTAATTTATAAGATTGGGACACAACCAAAATGGTGCCATGAAGCGGTACATACAGCGGTGGGGGGCCGAGAAGAACGAAATAAAAAAGGAAAAAAATGGCTATGAGAATGACTCGCACGGAGAGGATATATGAGAAAGTGGAGAAACATACTGTCTTTGATGCGAAGCACAAGATGTCCTATAGATGAAAACATTAAAAATAAAGATGACAACTATGTGCTTAATATGGTAGAGAGTAGAGAGTCCATTAATTTATTGCGCCCATGTGTCCGTGATCATATCTACTTTAATTTGATCTAAAATAAAGATTAAAGAAAACAAGTTACTATAAGGACGTTTGTTTTTTAGTTATAGCCTATGCAGTACAGAGTATTTTACCTTTTTTTTCATGCAAATATAGTTCTCTTTGTCACATATTATTGCCGAAGGTACCATTGTGAACCATCGGTAAAGTTGTGTCCTCTCAGTATTTTTTCCATGTAGCCGTGTCACTCTATCTTGGCCTTCGGAAACATATAACCATTTTCGAGAGGTATATTAAACCACTCTGTTACTAATATATCCCGTCGGTCACTAATAATTGTTTCCGAGAATTATATTAAACCCCTCGGTTACTAATATACCCCGTCGGCCACTAATAATCATTTCCGAGAGTTATATTAAACCTCTCGGTTACTAATATACTCCATCGGGCCACTAATAATCATTTCCGAGAGTCATTTTAAACGTCTCGGTTACTAATATGCCCCGTCGGCGACTTATAACCATTTCTGAGTGGTTTCTTATATAACTCTCACTCACTTAAATATCCCGTCAGCCACATGCCAAATAGTCAAGTGTTCTCTTAATAACCCTTAATAACCCTCACTAAAATTTCAAATGGTCGGCCACATAAATCTTTCTGACCGTTTGTAGAATTTTTTTCTTAGACGCTTGGCAAATCTTTGGATTCTAGTAGTGGTTGGTAGCTTCATGGTATAAGCAGCTGTCAATTTGAGCAATAAATTATGGAATATCACTGGTACAAAACATTTGTGCTTGTTTCTTCCAAAAAATCGCCCGACTTGTGACATGACGTGCGACATGCCATCGTCATGGATGCCTTTCTTCCTATAAAAAACGAATCTAGGACCGAATGTAATATGTTCTAGTACTATGAATCTGGACATAAGGACATGCCACATTTGATAGTTGGTTTTTTGTGGGACGGAAGGAATAAATTAGATTACGATTTGTTTTCATGCTTTTTTGACGTCTAAGGATTCAAAAAGTTGGAAACTCATTTATATAGGTGGTTGTGCTAGGACGAATGCTTGTCTCTACGGAAAGTTGGCAATGGGATCCTATCGATGGGCCAAGATCCATGGATAGGGGCAGTTGTGCCGGGGTCGAGACGTCGCCTCTTCTCTATCCTTGTCATAGAAGTCGTCGTCGGAGAAACCGGTTCGTCGCTCCATGATGGGTTGATTCCTGACTATATTTATAGTTGATGTGTAGGGCAACCTGGTTTTGTACGTATGAAACAATACAATACATACAATTAAATGAAGACACGAGGTTTATACAGGTAAAAGTTTAACTCCTGTTTATATGGATTGATTTGAGATGTTGGAGAATACGGTGGAAACTTAGTAGGCTAATCTGGCGACAATGGGATCTCGACGGGAGACGATTATCTGGGGGCTCGAGGTGGATATATTATTAGCTCTGGCATCTGGCGATATAAGGTTGTGTCTTCCATTGATCTGCGTTTAACCCCAAGGCCGCTGCTTATGTATACGTGAAACCATGTCATACTCAATACGGACTTGGGCAGGTTCAGGAGTTCAAAAAATTAATTCCCTGGATATATGAGTATGTCGTCTACCATCAATCCCCATATCCACATAATAATTAATGCATGTACCGGAAAATTTTCTTTGTCTGACAGGTCGGTATCCCCTATTTATTTCCTTGATATATATGTTCAAGTCTTTTACTTTGAATGCCCAAACAAGTCTTTGTAGAAATTTGTATATAATTTTACAATTAGTTGCTTTGCTGTTTTGTAGTTTTGGTCTACGTACCTTTTCCATTATCAGATAATATATCTGATGTTTTTTTCTCTTCCTGCCATTTGTTTTAGTATGATACTATTTGATATTACTATCCCCCTCTAATCACTTCAGTTTTCCTTGGCTTGTTGCAAATTTCAATCTCTTTTCTACTAGCAATCTTCCTTCCAGACATCTAACTGAAGCTAAAGGTACTCAATTTCCAAGTCATTGTTTGAGTAAATTCTCTGTGTACCCCTGAAAACTCACTCAATCCCTTTTATACCCCTAAAATTAATCCGATCCCTTCTATACCCCTGAAATTTCAACTTGATCCTTTCCATACCCCTACCATTATATTTTACTTCATTTCACTAGCTACTACATTTGGTTGCAAATGTCTTTTTTGCCCTTGATGTTTTAAGTTTTAATAATAGGTAAATTGGAACCATGCCATTGTACTTTTGCAAAGTTTGAGATATGCCATCGGTATCTCAATGACATGTAGGACCCACATGAGTCAATGGCATGTGGGTCAGGATGCCATATCTCAAATTTTGTAAAATTATAATGGCATGGTTCCAATTTTTCCAATAATATAAGCTTGAAAAAGATTGAAAATTTTGTTTGAGTGCATAGTATGTACATTTTTATGAAACTAATGAGACTAAATAAAACAAATGTACTAAATTAAAATATTTATTTGAAATTTTAATAAGACAATGGATTTTTTTATCGGGAGCATTCATAAAAAAAATTATTGTGAGCATTGGTAGTCCTATCTTTATATAAATGCTCCTCATCTTTTATGACTTCTTTTAAATAATAAATACATATTTTTTATTTCATTATCTAAAAATAAATTTTGTGATAAATAATGCATCACACAACAAACTCATAATAATAATAGACTCATGCGACAAACTTTTACATTTTTAATAATGTAATTCATAAATTCTATTTTCATCCAAAGGGTAAAATGGTCATTTTCATAGAAATTAGACGGTCAACTATGGTCAACTGAAGGAAGGAGTATGAAAAGGATCAAAATCAAATTTTAGGGGTATACAAGGAACTAAGCAAAATTTAGAAGCATAGAAGGGATTAGCTAAAATTTCTGGATATATAAGAGATTTTCTCTTATAAAATGTCTCAAGTTTCTCTTTCTCATACAACAAATTTTTGTACACTATAAATTTATATGTTTGCATACCATAGGGCAAAAATAGACTTTTTCATAAGAGTTTAACAACGAACTAACGCAAACGGTGCAGAAGAGATGCAAACTAAAATTTGGAAGTATAAAGGGAATGAGCATACTGAAGAGCATAGGGATTAGACAAAGTTTTAGGCGTACACAGGGAATTTTCTCTTTCTCGAAAGTGTATGGAGTAACCAACTCTATCATCCAAACCTTATTTACTTTCCTCAAATCGGCTTTCTATGAATATGAAACTTCATTTGTTATAACCTACTCCTGCTTTATTTGTCTCTCTATCTTTAATTTATGATATATCCCCATATATACAATGACGATAAATTCTGCCATAACAATCTTTTTGTAGGCTCTAATTTTCACCTGCACTTATGCAAGTTGTCAATGATATTCCTCTATGGACAGTTATGTCTCCAAGAACAAAACTATGTAAAAAAGAATCACCTAGCACCACCGTGCACACATAAGCCAGTAGGAATTTAGGCATGTGCAATATATAAATGCTCCACAGTAATCTGTTATCCTAACTGACAGCTGCTTATACCAAACTACCAACAAATAATAAATTTTTGGTGTCACAGAATGACAATTACATGTTCCCCACCAGTGACAACACACTGATCAGACCTGTTAACAACGGAAAAAGGATGAGTCTGAGTTAATGGCAAGATAATATCAGACACGTACATCCTTTTTATATCTCAGGATGGAGACTCAATTAACGGCTAATTAAAACGACAAAAGCATTATCCCCGATGGTTTCACAACTACTGTAGTATATAAATATTCATACCGCATGTCAATCTTCTTACTCTAGCATTCCTCGTCCTGCCCTCTAAAAACAAAAGAAAGAAAGAAGAGAAAAATGAGTAATAAGTTACACAATAGTAGTAGACATTCATTTCTACTGGCTTGGCATTCCTCCAACCTCGCGATTTTACACGAAGCAATCAGAATAATCCCGAGATATATCGTCGCCATTGTCGTGGAAATTCTGCGAGGCCTCCTCGTGATCCTCCTCCTGGGCTTCGTCCTCCACCTCGCCGGCGGCGACCGCCACCCGCCGCCGGGGCCGATCGCCTGCGCGCGCGGCGGAACATCCGGCGGCTGCACGGTCACGAACATCTACGGCTCCTTCCCCGACCGCGCCGCCTGCCGCGCGGCCGGCGTCGCGTACCCGCGCACCGAGGAGGAGCTCGTGGCGGCCGTGGCGGCGGCGGCGGCGGCGGGGCGGAAGGCGAAGGCCGCCACCAGGTACTCCAACAGCTTCCCGCGGCTGGCGTGCCCCGGCGGCGTCGAGGGCGAGGGCGGCGTCGCCATCAGCACGCGGTGGCTGAACCGCACGGTGCGCGTCGACGCGGCGAGGCGGCTGATGACGGTGGAGGGCGGCATGGTGCTGCGTGACCTGATTAGGGAGGCCGCCGCGGCGGGGCTCGCGCTGCCGCACTCGCCGTACTGGTCGGGCGTCACGGTCGGCGGCGCGCTGGCGACGGGCGCGCACGGGAGCTCGCTGTGGGGGAAGGGGAGCGCCGTGCACGAGTACGTGGTCGGGATGAGGATCGTGACGCCGGCGGCGGCGAGCGAGGGGTTCGCTGTGGTGAGGGAGCTCGCCGCCGACGACCCTGACCTCGACGCGGCCAAGGTCTCCCTCGGCGTCCTCGGCATTATCTCTCAGGTACACGTGTTGCCATGTACTATATGCACGTGCTTCAGAAATGTCCACGTCAACATGCTCAGGCCAAACTGCGTGCATGCATGCATGGCAGATGTGGATTTTCATTCCTGGATGGGATATCCCCTCGTTATTTGCATGTCATATAAATAGTTATTTGCATGTTATCTAAATAGTTATTAAAAAGATTAAAATATATATATATATATTAATACGAAATATATCACTTCACAAATATGCAAGATCAAATTCAACTTCTATAAGTTACAACAAAAATAACAAATTAAACTGAAAAAAGTTATCGCACATTAGTAACTATATTTGTTATTTTTGCTACAACTTGTAAAAATTGAATTTAAACTTACATGTTAGTGTGTGATATGTTTCATATTAATCTATGTTGCCAATTTTTTTATATATTTTTTGATGACTATTTAAGTGACATGTACGAAACAAGAGTATATCCCCTCAAAGCATGAATTCACTTTCCCATGCATGGCCCCTACTCTGGTGTTCTTTTGTTTTCAGAGAGAAGAAACATTATGCTTTCGATATTTTTTTTTCTTAGCTAGGTGCTGGGAATAATTGTATTTTATGATTTTTTTTAAATGTCCTAACGTATTATATATTTTTTAATTACATGGCAAACGTGCACACACACCACTACGCACGCAATACCACACTCATTCCCCATGAATGTGACGTCCAACACATGCTTTAAGAAAACCAATGGTATATTCTATCACACTAAAAGTCTTTTTCAAATACCAACTATATATGTGTAATATTCATATATACAAGTATTAAATCCTGGTGGGTGGATATGATCGATAACATCATCACACCACTCGTGCTTCCTGGGAAGAAGCTATAATTTGGGTGGGCGCTAATAGTAACCATCATTATATCACGGTCATGCATGGGAGCACACTTAGAGCAAGGTTAATAGTATAGCCAACCAAATCATCTATAGCTAATCTAATAGCTCATTTATACAATAGTTAAATATAAAAATATACTACACCATTAATATCCGGTCCCACCTATTATACACACATAACGTCTTGGAGTCCGTGTTGCAGCCGGTTACAAATCTATAGTCCGTTTTCTTCTCTCTTTTACCTTTTCTTCTCGATACGTGGTTATAGTTGGCTTGTAGTTTGCTATTGTACCCGCTCTTAGAGCAAGTATAATAGTGAGCTATAAGTCTACTATAAACTTATGTGGAGAAAAGAGATAACCAAAAATCAAGAGTGTTGGCTCTCATGTAAGAGCTAACTTAACACAAGCTCTAAAACAAATACAGTAAATATATAGATAGAGAGGAGTAGAAAATTACAGCCAACCTTATAGCTAATCTATTATAAATGTTGGATTTAACATAGGCTAACAGTAGGAAGATAGCTCTACCATTATCTTGCTCTTATGGCAAAGATGTCTCAATTAATTTGGGGAGCACTCTAGCGATATTCGCCAATAGTGTCCTGATTTCGATATGACAAATCTACAGCAGGTAGCCGTGTGTGGTTGCGTAAAGAATAAGACACTATCTCCATGAAAAAAATAAAATAAAGGCGTACAAGTTTTTCGCACGTGGTCTTCAATATAGAACACTGATTATTAATTCATTTCACACTATATACCGCCAACAACTACGTATTTAACATGGTATAAAAATATTTTCAAACATAAAGTTGATATATACTATATCATAACAGTAAGTATATTTATTTAATTCAAATTATTAATTAGTTGACAGCCAAAAGTAGTTTTGTCGTGCACACACATGTCCACGCTTTCCTGCAGGTAACCCTGGCCTTGGAGCCACAGTTCAAGCGGTCGGTAAAATTCGTGAAGCGCGACGACGCAGACATCGCTGAGAAGGTAGCGGTTTGGGGCCGCCTCCATGAATTCGGTGATATGGTATGGTTGCCGGGGCAGCGGCAGGTGATCTACCGTGAGGACAACCGTGTCAATATTTCGACGCCTGGAGATGGTCTCAACGACTACTTCGGCTTCCGGGCGCAACCGACGCTAAGCATGGTCGGCGCAAGGGTCATAGGTGATTGAATTCTTTATCATATCTCAAAATTTTCTGAGATGAGTAGCCAGGGTAGAAACCTCTTTTTTTTTTTTTCAAAATTTTCCGTGCCCCTTTCATTTCATATTATAAGTTGCTATGTGGTCGGTAGAGAAATTTACTAACATCTATAACTCCAATAATGTTATTACATGTAACATTAAAAATATTTCGATAATATATTTGTTTTCGGTAGAAAATATTGCTCCAATTTTCTATAAATTTAGTCAAATGTAAAAAAAGTTTGATCAAAAAAAATAAAAACAAGTTATAATATGAAACAGAGGGAGTAACTATTTTTTTTATTTATTTTTTTTAGAGAAGGGTATTTTTTATCCGGTCTGGGCTCTACATCCAACCGAATATATGCAGCCTTTTTAAAATTAGAAACTTAGCCTATCAAACAAGATATACGTAACTCTTAAAATAATCTATAATTTAAAATTCGCTCCTATGAAGTAACTATTTGAACATTATATTGGCGCAGATGAGTGTCTAGAAGAGAATCCAATGTACACTGACACTGCCCGATGCCTAGCATCCCGTGCTGTCACCAAGATGTTCGACCTCCTGGCGTACGGCTTCACCAACGACGGCGCCACCTTCACCGGGTACCCGGTGGTGGGCTACCAGCACCGCATCCAGTCCTCCGGCTCGTGCATGGGCAGCCTGGAGGAGAAGGACGACGGCCTCCTCCTCACCACCACCTGCCCATGGGACCGCCGCACGCGGGGCGTCTTCGCCTACAACGTCGCCTTCACCGTCCCGCTCTCCCGCGCGCCGGCGTTCGTGGCCGACGTGTCCAGGCTCCGCGACCTCGACCCGGCGGCGTTCTGCCAGATCGACGCCAAGATGGGCGTGCTCGTGCGCTACGTCGCGGCGTCGTCGGCGTACCTCGGCAAGGCGGAGGACTCGGTGGACTTCGACGTCACCTACTACCGGAGCCGAGCCCGCGGCGCGCCGCGCGCGCACGCTGACGTGTTCGACGAGGTGGAGCAGATGGCGCTGCGCGGGCACGGCGGCGTCCCGCACTGGGGGAAGAACCGGAACGCCGCGTTCGACGGCGCCATCGCCAGGTACCCGAACGCCGGCGAGTTCTTGAGGGTGAAGGACAGGTTCGACCCCGAGGGCGTCTTCTCCAGCGAGTGGAGCGACCGGGTGCTCGGCGTCGGCGGGGCGAGCCCGGCCATCGTCGGCGACGGCTGCGCCATGGAGGGGCTCTGCGTGTGCTCCGACGACTCGCACTGCGCGCCGGAGCTGGGCTACTTCTGCCGGCCGGGGAAGGTGTTCACCGAGGCGAGGGTCTGCTCGTTGTTGCGAGACGCTGCCGATGGCTACCTTCGCGATCGTCATGGCAATGTCAGGGTTAATGCAACTAGTACAGGGAAGCATTCACTATTGCACGAATGATTTTCCTAAAAAAACAATAGGTTGGACACGGATTATAACTGGTCGTGTCTGTAAAAATTGACTCGCACCATATATGAAAATCTTTTATAGATGTATCTTAAGAAGCTATATGTAAAAATAGGGCTTTTTTCCAGAAAAGCCTCTTAGGCGGCCACAGGGAAATATATATTTTTGCAAATGGGCCTCTTAAAGTTTTACCCAAATATCTGAGTTACCTTCTCTTTTCCGTTTTAGCACTCTAATTTTTTTTCAATTCATCCTTATCTACTCTCTTCTACTTTCTCTCCTACTCCTCTCTTTCTCATATCCGTCTCTCTCTCTCTCTCAAACTGCTCTCTCCTCTCTCTCTCTAGCGGGTACGTGGCGGTGGGCACCCTACGCATCAAAAGCGGTGAGGGGTGACGGCTGCAACGGCAGTCCTCCCTGCTTGGATCCCATGAATCTGCTAGCGGTGGCAGGAGGAGGAGCACGGCGGCTGCGGCAGCGGCCCTCCCTCGCCCAGATCCGGTGGTGGGAGGAGCTTGGCGGTGGCGGCCGGCTGCAGCGGCCGATGACTGGCAGGTGTTTTGCGATTTTTCCTCAGATTTTTGTATTCGCGTACAGACGATGTAAGTACCCATATAAAAAAATAGCAATTTTTGTATACCCTTCGGAGTAGATGAATCAGAGATCCACACGTGAAAGTCACTTTTGCCGTCCTAGAAAAATCGTTTTTATCCGGTGATTGTAATCTTTAGGACTTGGCGATGTGCGACGGCTGTCTTTGAGGCATGGAATTGTCGTGCGCTGAGTTGGCTTATTTATGGACCATTTATATATTCGCCTTATGGTCGATGTACGGCATTGTTTTTATTTGGCTACCGAAGCAAATTAATCGGTACAACATCGAAAAAGACAGTCAAACATAACAATATAAGTGCGACAAGGTAAAGTTGAAATGACAGGAACATTATTTTTTTCTTAGTAGCAAAATATTTTGAAATATGACAGCAGCGTGTAAGATCGAACATCTCAAGATCACAATTACATAACACTGAGCCATATTATTTGTTAACGAGGCACAACTTTAAAAATGTGAAAAAGAACAAGTTCATACATTCTATATCTATAAGCCTACAAGTTCATACAGATTTTTGCTAACTAAGGATGAAAATTCACAAATAGACTTTAATAATTGTTTTCTTCTAATTTGTTGGTTTTATTAATTGTTCTAGTTATTATTGTTGCTTGACTATTGACTCTCTTTGTGAGAGTTTTATAATAAGTTATAACCATCTTTGAAGCAAAGGCCTGATTTATATTTCATTATTGAAAAAAGGCTGAATCCTAGACATCCAGACACTACGGACACAGCATCATCGCTAAGATATTCTAGGAATAGATATGCCAGTTAACCTCTCTATTAATTTAAGCCAAATTCTACCCTGCACCTAAATCTATTTTTCATACAGAGTAAAAGTTAATTCATTTATTTATACCTTGATTTGGTAACCTCAAATAGTGATCACAAATTCATTCAGCTATGCAACTGTTCAGAGAAAAAAAAACAATAATAAAGTCATTCGGATAATATGCTGGCTGATGTGATCCCTGCCATCTATTTCATCATAAATGGAAAAGATTGGTATATATAACATGTGTAAAAACCGCTACAATGACACTGAGCCATACACAACATTAGCAACTGCTATATTCTCAACCGTACAAGCAGTTATAATACTTGAAATGAAATAAATTGATATTAATGTTGAGATATCGACCGTACCACACAATATTCTGCCAGCTCAGTTTCCCTTTGATGCTCTCAACCTACTGACAATTCTGAACTTTTACTCCAAGAAAACGTGTGTCATGTCCATTTTTGCTATTTATGGAGGACCAAATATTTATGACAAAGTTAATTAAGGTTTATGTTAACACAACTTACCAAACCTTGTGGTTTAAGATAAATATTTACACTGGAGGTATGGGTCGCCAAATAAAGGGCTATTGTTTTTATTGTTATAAAAGCAAAAAATATAATAATACGCTAAACATGTTGGTTATTTTTCGAATTATACCTGCTTGGACTAAAAAGAAGAGTGACTCAACTTGCTAATACTTGATTCCGAATTTTGAAATTTTTAAAACACTAAAAAGAGTCCATGATATTTTTCGATCGCTTGTTTTCTTTAATGCAAACTCCCAACATGTTTTCGGTGATGATAATCCACGTCATCAGTGGATATAATCCCTCCGTTTGCATATTACAGGACGTCGATCGGTTTGTTCTAAGTGAAAGTTCTTCATGCTAGACCAAATTTGAAAAAGAACTAGTAACATCTGTATTTATAACGGTCCATATTCCACAAGGCAATTTCCAAATTTTTGGTCCACCTGCAATTTTTGGTAAATAATTTACTGTTTTGAATTAGCAATTTTGTTTCTTTAGAACATCAATTTTGTTCAAAATTACCCGATATGTGTTCAACTATTAAGTGTTCCGTCTCAAATGTTGGGCCCATCCATCCTCCTGAAATGTTTGCAATTTTGAAATATAAAACTCTGGCATGAATGAGAACGGGGTTAAGATTAGGCATATTTACTATCACTGCCACAGACCTCCTCATCACCAACGGTTCAAAGTTGCCATTTGTAATAGGCAAATTTTATTGTAGGCCATTGAGATTTTGTGGTTTTACCTCCTACACATGACAACACTACAAGAAACCTGTTAATCCATGACGGATTCTTGTTGACGGATTCTAAGACTGTCACTGGTAGGCGCGATCTGTGATGGTTATCTTATTTTCGTCATAGATGTGCACTAGTGGATATTCTCGGCCCTCTAACTCGTGACGGTTTTATTTGGACCGTCACAGTTTATGACTATAAATTCGTCATACTCTAGTTGGCCCAAAACAATAGGCCCTCTATCATATATTTAGTGCAAAGAAAAATAAAAAAATGTGATTGCAAAATGAATCAAACCCAAAAGACAATTTGTTTTTGAACTAAATTATTTTGTTACTTCGTTACTTGTATGCGTATGGTACAACTGAAAATATTCTGTATATATATAGTGTGCGAACAAAAAAATATTTGGAGCTTGTAGGTATTGAACCTAGCAAACGTCATAAGGGGCAAAAAGCAAACGTCACAGATTTATATAATGAATTTCTATAAAAATATATTAAAAGTTAAAGCAATTTAATCAAGTGAATTAATGAGGAAACTAAAATTTTCCTTTGAAAATCATGGCTAGAAATATTTTTTTAATATTCTAAGTGGTCCAAATTATTCTCTAAAATTTTCCGTGAATTTTCGGAGTTCAATAACTAGTTTTAATACCACAAAGTTCATTTAACTTATTAAAATAAATAAAAAACAAATTAAAATCCCTCTCTATGTCCTTGGGCCTTTTTCAGCCCAAGTGTTACTCACTCCCTCCCATAGTCCGTATCCCCTCTCTCTCCTTGGGCCGGCTTCCCCTTCCCCTCCACCTTCTTCGGGCCACCGGCCCAGCCCATTTGCTCATCTCTCGCTAAGAAGTCTATTTTTCCTCCCTCCTCTCAATTAATTTCAAAATATTAAAACTTCGAATCGATTTTTATGGCACTAAATCAACTCGTATAAACCAGCAAGAAAATCAACTGGATTAATCGATAAACAATTTAGTTGACATTATGTCCTTACAACCTTCATTTGGAAGTATAGCTGTCTGCACTTGCAAGGAAGTACGGTTATGAAGAACGAAAATTTAGTTTATTTTAGACTGAAGATTCAAGAGAGACCAGAGTTCATAGAGTCGAATGGAGAATGATCAAGAGCTTGGCCGAGTTAATCATAACGAGTTTGATCTTGATTAATTAGTCTGGTCCAAAAAATGGGCGAATTGCGTTGAGAGCAAATCAGGAACAACGCCAGCTATGCATAAAGGTAAAATATGACACGTACCAAAGAACATGAACAAGCTGACCTCGAACAAAAGTACAGAAGGACGACTATTAAGTGGGGATTTTTGCACCATTCAAAATCAGAAACTCAAATTCAACTTTAGGGCAACAAATTTCAGCCAATTTACCAATTAATTAAAAAAATATCCAACTTTTAAATTAGGAGTGGCAGTGTGGCACCTCGCAAATGAATACATTTTCAACTTGATTCTTTCGTAGGGATATTTGTGTATGACTGCACCTGCCAGAATTCAAACTCAGTATCCTGGTTAGTGTAAAGGCTGAAAGTTCGCGAAATGAAAATTTTTAGGTGTCACATCGGATGTTTGACCGGATATCGGAAGGGGTTTTTAGACACGAATAAAAAAAATAATTTCATAACTCGCCTGGAAACCACGAGACGAATCTTTTAAGCGTAATTAATCCATCATTAGCACATGTAGGTTATTGTAGCACTTATGGCTACTCATGAACTAATTAGGCTCAAAAGATTCGTCTCACAATTTCCCCTCTAACTGTGCTATTAGTTTTTCTTTTAATCTATATTTAATGCTCCATACATGTGTCTAAAGATTCGATGTGATGTTTTTGAAAAAACTTTTGGGATCTAAATGGGGCCTTATACTATTTCCTGTGTCCAAGAAGTTACTCAATAGAAATTTTTCAGAACTATAGAATATGATATTTGCCAAGCAAAGAAAAATGACCTCTGGTGTTCCAATAAAACAGAGGTTGCAAGGCATCAGTCACACATCTATCTATAATCTATCTATCTATTTATAACTATACTAATTAGGCACTTTCTACGAGCTCCCATGTTAATTAGAAAGATCTTATCGTTAATTAGATAGATCATTTTATCACCACCGTTAGATTGAATATATTATATTAAATAAGGCATACAATTAAATAAATTATGGGCTCATTAGTTTAATGTCACCAAGTTAATAGTGTTGTTTTATAATCTCACGTATTTCACTGGTGCGGCTGATTTGGGCGCCGATCTCAGGATTCGGCCAGAAGAAAATTAAAAAAAAAGGAAGTCTAACATGGATCCGATCTAATATATCTACTCCGTCTGTTCTGTTCGCTAATGATGGAAAAAACTGCGACCATGGCGCCACCACACCGTGATTTTTCACTTTTGTGGGCTGTTTTAAAAGCCTGTCAAATCTTATGTCCAAGGGCACACATCAATAATCTATCTTAGATCTATCTTGGAGAGTATTAACCAATCAGCCAGGCAAATAAAATATGGGGACACGAGGCCACAAGTGGAACGAGATTGATTTTTCCGTCAATCAAAGATTGATTTTTGTCTGAGACGACACAGATCAGAATTCATCCAGGCTCGCTCATATACACCAACATCTATCATGGCATATAATTTTTTTGAGGGGTTGACAATTGATAAGAAAGGTTCACTCTTAGTACATATTTAATTTATCATCTTTTTATCGTCTCATCTGTAATATATACAGGTAGGTAGCTTTCTTATTGATGCTGATCTCATGTTGTATAAAGTACTGCTGATTTTATCGACATAACGATCTGTTCTTTTTTCCCTTTTTTTTAGCATGGATAGTTCAACGTTATCAATTATCTAAAAAAAAGTTCAACGTTATCAACCAATGTACCTGCATCTCCCCTGTGTGTGTTTTAGCTGAAGCGTTGCATGCGTGTAGCATAAGCTGTCTACATGAAGCAGCTTAACAGAATTCAATGACAAGGTGATTATGGATTCATGGAAGGGTCAATGCATTAAGATGAACTTACAAGAAAACCAGGTTTGAACCCATTTTTATCCGGTTATATTTTAATCTATTTTTATTTGATTAAGTACATGCATTTACGTTTTTAAAAGAATTTTAATGAGATAAGGAATTTACCGCTGGCTCGCGAGCGTGAGAAAGAGTTGTGTGCGTCTGTGCATTTTTCTATGTGATGAAAAAAATATACAGAGATTGATATGAACAATATATTAATAGCGCGTGCAAATACGTGCAGAAAGCCATCAGTAAGAAATTTTATCGTCAACCAAATTTTAATAATTTGAGACACCACGCCAATTACCAAGCACAACTCACTATTCATTTGTTACCGATTACAAAAATATCAATCAAATAGGGAAAAAAATATAACTGAGACTCTCTTCATACTTAATAACTCATAATTTCTCAATTAAATTAAAAAAACCAAAAAAACTATATTGAGACCTTGTTGTGAATTAAGAGATTAGAATACAAATAAAACTGTAATATTTATAATATTAATAATAATAGCCCGTGCAATGCACGGGTTGGCGGCTAGTAAAACTAATTTTATATAAACTTAGTTCACCTTTGGACAATTCCAAAATATATTATAACATGAAACAGAGTATTATGAGCACTGCATCACAGCACAACTTAATCAAAGAAGCAGCGAGTATTACTCACGATGAGTTTGCAGCCTTCTCCAGCAGTTGCCACAGCTCAACGACAGCAGCCAGAATTAATGGTCCTCCGGGTTATAATAGTTGTTGTTTTGAACAAGAGTATGGTCTCTGAAAAAAATAACTTAGACATTATTTTGTATTATAATATGCACAGAAGTGTTAACAAATATATGATTTTATTAATGTACTTTATAAAACTAATCTATGCATATAGTCACCATATTTTTAAAACTAATCTTTGCATGTAGCCATCATATATGAAAGGCAAATATTTTAGAAATGATTTATAATCAAAGATTCTAAAGTTTAATCTCACCCTTATCTAAAACGACATGTATTATCAGTCCGGATAGAGTAATTATCTTATTCCTGAGAAATATGGGCAGGCTCGACGCCACATCACAGTTCCTAAGATTTGGAGTTAAGAGGAATACACTGTCATGGCCGCTCAAAATTGGCTTAGACACCAGCCACCGGTGAATCTGCGGGCCGAGTCTGATCAAAGTGGTGGCTCCCCACGTGAAACTGCACAACCACCCCTCGCTGACATTGTTTTCACCTGTAGAGGGCTTTTACAGTGCTTGAGAGGTATGGAAGGTACCTTCCTCCATACTTCAAATCCACCATTGATTTATAAAAGGGTAAATTCGGAATATGGAGAACAACGAAAACAAAGGCAGTTTAGTAATTCTTTTAGCCAGTTCAGTAATTATCATTCGTTAACTTTCTCTTATTGCCGATTTGATTTCCTCATGGAGTAATTAAGATGGTAATTGGCTGCTTTCTCATCGCTATGTGTCGGCGGCACTTGGGTACAATTTCCTACAAATAAATTGAGAGTAGTATTGTTTTTTTCATCGCAAAAGCATTACTTACAATTGGACCATTCATAAATTCTCTTCGTATAATAATACATAAAGACAAAAGGCATATACATGTCGATTCTCCCCTTTCAAAATATTTCAACAATAAATACTGTCAAAGTTGATTACTTGGTTCTTTGATCAAAGTTTTGATCAAGCTTAGTTAGATGAGTATGTTTATACTTCCAAATAAGTCTTACGCAAGATTACAAAGTTCGATGTCTTTAATTAATCGTACTGCTAATTGTTCCCTAGTTACCTAATTTCAAGCACAGTTACCGAGTTTATCTCAGTAGTTCGTTGGAAACAACAGTTGCTTTCTAATTTGATCACAGGTACAAAATTACCTATATGACCATCTAACTTTTTACTTAATACCTGGCCCATATTTTTAGTACCTTCATGTAACTATCTTTTGTTATATATCGTTGGATTACCAGCTATCAACGGCTATAATGTCTCCCAAGCATCTTAGAAAGCCTCTCACCTGTAGTTCAACCATCGGCCCATTTGGGTGTCCAAACAGAATATCTAAAACTCCCAAAGTCTCTCATTCCAATTAGGCGTGATCATCTCCCCAACTGAAGCAAACAATTTCACCTTGATCTCCTCACCCATTGTCAATCCTGGGATGTTACAACATAACATATGGCTCGTTAGTACTCTCTCGTTTGTATGAATTTCCTTGAGAGAAGTTATATTCTATTTATGCTATGGCTACTCATGCAGCCCATAAATACTGCACCAACCACAAACACACTTTGTTTTGTTAGCAATATAGAAACAAAATGTATGGTTGTGGTAGGGTATATTCATGTGTCATATGACATGTGTAAGAAAGGATGAGCAGAAAAAATAATATAATGTATTTAATGATCATGCAAATTAACCAATTGCAATTTTCTCCTGTTCAGCGAAGCAAAATCTCCTGTTCGAGGTGAAGCAATTTTCTTCAATGTCCTCACTAATTGTCAGTACTAGAACTTCAATGTCTTGAACTCGGTCACACGTACTTCAATGCACCTTTCACCAAGCTGTTTTTTGAGATATTACTGTTACATTGCAGTAGTATCTTGAAGTACGTTACGGCACGGTGAGTTGATGACAACTTGAGACCACATGCAGAGTCTGAGAGGACATGGACTGACCGGACGACGGCTGAATCTAAACATTTTTGAATTTATCTAAACTTTCGTATCTGCATCATTCCAAAATGATTCTTCCTTCGGCAATCTATCCATCAATCGGATATGTGAGGAAAACTTGAGGTTCCCGCTGAAGTTACATCCCCAAACAAAGAGTCAAACCTCGACCAGCAGAAATTCCTACTGTCTCCTATTCCTACGAGCCACACATTTGGCTGAGGCTATGAAAAGACGAAGAAATATTAAATAGTGCTAGAATTTCACGATAAAACATATCTTGTGCCTTTTTTCCATCTTTATCTGCCTCGAACAGAAACATGTCTCTGCAATTTATGAAGATACCTAGAAGGCTAGAAGCTAGGGAAGTCCACGAATAAATAGAGCACCACCAGTCACACCCACTTTCCATGGCCAGAGTTAAGTGCAATATCAATTTCTTATCTGACAAGGTACACAAATTGAAACCAAATCTTGCAAACAAAAACTAACGACACAACAATTTGGGATGAATACATTGTTTTTTTTATTCATAACAATTAGGCAAATTTTGTTGTAGGACCCTGCGACTTTGTGGTTTTAGCTCTAGAACACGTTAAAAGTCGATCATTAGGGAAAGACACTGTCAAAATGTGATTATTTCCTGATAGACACCGCAAGCATTAAATTCTCGGACTTTACTCTTCGAGCTCATATCACTTTTAGGATAGGTGGAGAAAATAGTATTTTCATGCCTCTATTTCTAATTTCTCCGTGACCTAAGATCACGACACCGAGGATTGTTTATTTCCATAATATAATAGGTTCAGCCAAACATGACTGATCTGCAACACTGAAATAAGGAGAATGTAAGTAAACAAGTCCTCACTGACGTCGTCTGTCTTGAAGCTGTTAGCTCGAGCAGGAACCCCATGTGTCCCTCCTCAGGGTCAGGATCACCACTAATTGGCGATTGCTTTTCCTCGAAGAACAAGGAGAAGAACATCATGACCGATCTCATAGAACCAGCCCCAATAACATATCAATAATCGAACTCGAAAGAAACGCCATAGAAGGTCTAATACTGAATATAACACCAAGGCACGTTATTATCTGTTAACGAGGTTCAGCCGAAACCTACATCCCCAAGGCACTAATTACGGACACTACTCTCTTATACAGCATATTACAGTGTATCTAGGTATCCACCCTCCTAGAACTACTTGCTATAGTAGAATGGCTAGAGGATAGTTATACATGTCTGCAAGAGCTATCTGTCAGGCTAAAGGCTACTCATTTAGTAGTACTACAGTAGTGAATATAGTGACTGTAATGGGACTCTTCAACCTATCTCTAATGACCAGTAAACTTGTGGTGCTGCAGTAGTGAATATATGTGTTTCTCAATCGAAACTCAAACAACTTTTGAGAAGAAAGCGAACAGTTGAATTTGTTATTCTTTGACATTTTCTTGACAGGAGTGTATAGCATTTTTTGGAACAGTGAGCATTGAACACGTATGTATAACCGATAGCCTCGCGCGGCAGGTGAAATCGAAGATGGCATCACACATCACGATTCTTCCAAATCCATGGCCATACCGGGTGTTTGGTAGTGGCACACGGTATTTTTGGGACGTTACCGTGTTCCTGTTCGTACACCCGTAAGCTACCTAGTGTTTTGTTAAACTCTCGGTAACATTTGGGAGCATACGGGAGCTTTCCTTGCCCTGGTAGTGTTCGCAGCCAGGGAATCCTGGGACTGCAGAGTGCCAATTCAATCTATCCAAGACTGCAATATAATTTTCTGCCAGTAATACCAACAGGATTTTGATCTGTGTTCTGTTGTATGTGACGATATGTTGCAACAGTATGTTCGATTCTTTGTTTTTGTCTTCAAAGTTTTCGAATGAATTCAATCTTTTTAATACACAAAGAGAGGTTCCAATTTTCTGGCTATGCAATAAACCGCTCAGGAGGAGCCAGAATTCAGCGATGGGAGTACACTATTTACTGTGGCTAATTACCTAATTCCCCACTTGTCTCCATCACTTGAATCATCACTGATGCATGCAGGACTGGTAATTCCTGGTTTGCCGGCCAATCAATTTTGCAAGACTGGTATCGAGTCCTCACCGACGGCGGTGATTGCCGATGACCACACGCCTGAATCCTCTAGGATTCCGGCGTTTACCAATAAAGTACTTGTTTATCTGGGCCAAATTAACAGAAGATTAAAAGGTGTTGTGGTCACGGCCAATGCCAAGCAAATCAAGCAAGTTGAACAAACTGTGAAATGTGTAGTATTACCTGTGCGGCAGCAGAATAAGAACCAAATTTCCTGATGCCTCCTATTCCACACATCATATGCACTGCTAAAATAATTTCTTTTTGATGTCATATGAAAACTTGAATATCGTGGAGTGTGTAGTGCTCTTTCCGTCGTAAGATGAGCCTGCACTATTTACGCAATGGAAAGGTAACCACAACCATAATGGACAATGGTTGTGCACCAACAGCCCAGCAACCTTCCTATTAAATCACAGTACATGGTAGTACTATCTTTCAGTTACTGCGTACTCTCTCAATTGCACATTATAAAACAATTTTTCATGTCATCTCTCGTCGAGATTCACACATGTAATTCACATACATAGATCCATGCATTAATTAATCTATTAAAAAACCAAAATGTCTTATAATGTAATCATAGATAGTAGCTAAAAAGTACACATTACATATATTCAAGCCAATTCTCTCAATAAAACGACCAAGAATTAATATAATTCGCAGAAACTCTTGATGGCTTTCTTTTCACATTGTCGCACAATTTACACTATTAGCCGTTAACCCTTGCATTACATAATCAATCATAAAAATGTTACAAATGAGATTTTGCAATTATTAAATAATGAAAGAGATCTTCTATGGTGCTTGGAAGGCATGACAGCCATTGATTACATACAATCTGACATATAACAAAAGGTACGTAGAGAAAGGTACTAAATATGTGGGCTAGGTATTAACTTAATACATTAAGTAAAAGGTTATATCAGTAATTTTGGATGCATAATCATCTGATGCCGTTGTGAGAGCCGATACAGATACAGATCGAGAGAACATACATGAGCGATCTGCAGCTTGGATGGCTCAATGGGAAGATAATTATCTGTCATGGAGGCTGTTGATCAGGATGTTCAGTAAATTTGATTGAAGGCAAGGATTGCTCCTTGATCAACTGTCGTACATAATGAATGGTTACAACAAATTGTGGAAAGAGGACGGGAAGGTCACTGCTTCCTGTGTCTATGGATTAATCGAAGATAATAGTATGATCTTTTCAATAATCCCATTTTAGATGAGAATCAGTAAAGGAAAGAAGGATATGGAACAAATTATAGGGACGGACGGAAAACTCAGTAGAGTTCTAGAGGTCACAGCTAATAATAATTACTATACTACCCATGTTTACGTTTTTCTATTCCTAAACTACCCTTTAAGGAATGAACGGTAGATAGTTTATACGAGAGGAGGTACTTGGAATACCTTTCAAGAACCGTGAAAGGCCTCATAATGAAAATAGTATACTTGGGATACTGAACTGAGGACAGTACGGTATTTATTAATTTCGATATTCAGGTACTCATCAGGTACAACTCAATACTACTCCTATTAATTTATTGATGTAATGTTTTTGAACAAAATATTGACATATTTAGACCACGCTAAATTATGCACCCCTACCAAAAAAATTATTATGAACATTTGAACCGGATTAAAAAAAATCAAAGAGACATAAGATATACCGTGTTCTTATAATCAGTGATGGCTTTCGCTAGTGCAAACTCATGTTATATATTTATGTTCCAGATGTAGATGGAGCCGATGTTTAGGACTGCGAAACTTACCTGCATCCAAAAGAATAAATACTTGTTTGTCAGTAAAATAAGTTGACCCATTTTCTCGCATTGATGTCGATCAACATGTCAATGAAATATGAAGGGTTAACTAAAGGATCATGTGAATTGGTATATTAATCCATGATCAGATTGAATACAACAATTAGTTCAATTTATGGTAAAATCTGGACTAAAAAAGGTATTTTTGAGTGCCAAAAAATACCTTACCCTTCATATTGCTAGTACACGATAATCATAATTGTACAGCCTGATTAAGTATATTGTGACATGCTATATATCTGTATGTTTACATATTTCTTTTTTTCTAAGTGAGAAGTGCAAATTCCATATGCAGCTTACTTTTTTTTATGTAAGTGGTTGTTGCTACACTCAGGTTACTAGAAACTTTCATGATACAAATGCTATTAATGGTTTCCTTTTACATTCTCTATCTTGAGGAAAACAACTGTACGAACGAAAATTGCCATATGGAAATAAAACCAACAAGATGTTGAAGAATCTGAAGGAACTTTGGTACGCGATGTTGATCATTCTTTAACCAAAGCCCTTAATAAGAGGACATGCAAGCGGCTGGACTTCTCGCTATACCCTCTCCATTTCTTGTTATATGTCACTTTAACTTTTTTTTCTAGTTAGATATTTTCAAGTTTGATTAAATTTATAGGAAAAATAGCAATACTTTAAACACAAAACAAACATATTATCAAAATATAATTAATATGAAGATAATTTGGTGTTACAGATGTTGCTAGATTTTTCTATAATCTTGATCAAACTAAAAAAACAACCTATAAAATGAAACGGATTGGAGTTAGTATTTGATATTTCTGGTTGGACTAGCATGGTATATCTGCCAACCTAAAGGTCACTAGCCCAACAGTAGCACTGTATGGGCTTGTGATATAGACAATGAGCACAGCATCGAATTACTCTGAATCTGTCTCGCTCTAAAATCAATACATAATGAATCACTGTCAGTATGAATCATGGAAAGAGTACCACTGAAATTCCTAGTGTCTCCCATCCCAACGAGCTGCGATGTGTTGGCCTTGTTTTTGGTTTATAGCCAAATAAATTAGCACTGTCAAAAAAAATGACACCTGTTTGGTTTGGAACCAATATATTTGGCATAGAAACAAACATGCCCAATTTATATGCTCAATCTCACCCATTTTCATTTGTCAATCATGGAATGTTACAAGAAAACTTATGTTATATATGCGGTCTCTTCTCATGAGTTTCCCTTAATTAGAATAGGTGTACGCTATTTATGGATGCTCTGGCTATGTATCTCATATATAGAGAATGCACCAGCCGCCCATAAATTAAACTACTTGCAGTTACAGTGCCATATTTAAAATATCAAAGCCATCTCTGCAAAATCATAGGAACCAATGAAACAGCTCATTTTCCATAATCTTTCCCTTTCACATTCATAATATAGAGCTATAGTAGCATGAAAAGGCTGTAACACATTGTCAGGATTTGCTCCTTCGTTCATATTATAGGTTGTTCTAGATTTGTTTCAAGTCAAACTTATCTATGTTTGAACGCGTTTATAAAAACATTCAGCATCCTTTCGATACAAAACCAAAATATATTCAGTGAAAGACTTAATAAACTATTTTGTTTTGTAGATATTGACAAGTTTTCTATAAACTTAGTTGCCTTAATACAGTTTAACTTGGCCAAATCCAAAATGTATTATAATATGAAACAGCGAGAGTATTATGAGCACCGCATCACAGCACAACGTAATCAAAGCAGCAGCCTAGAATGAAAGATCTTACTCATGATGAGTTTGCAACCTTCTCGAGCAGTTGCCACAGCTCAACGACAGCAGAGCCAGAATTAATGGACCTTCGGGTTGATAATACTTGTCGTTTGGACAAGAGCACGGTCTTAAAAAGCAACTTTGACCATTATTTCTCTATTATAATATGTTTGAAAGTATTACCAAATATATGATTTTATTAAAATACTTTTTAAGACTAATCTATACTTGTAGTCATCATATTTGAAATATTTTAAAAATGAATCATAATCAAAGATTTTAAATTTTGACTCCACCCTTATCTAAAACAATAAGTATTATCAGCCCGGAGGGAGCAATTATCTTATTCCTGAAAAATATGGCCAGGCTCGACACCACAACACAGTTCCTAAGTTTTGGAGTTATGAGGAATACACTGCCATGGCTGCTTAAATTTGGCTTAGACACCAGCCACCGGTGAATCTGTAGGTAGAGTATGATCAAACTAGTGGCTCCCCAGGTGAAACTGCATGACCACCCCTCGTTGACATTGTTTTCACCTGTAGAACAACCATCGGCCCATTTGGGTGTCCAAATAGAATAACTAAAACTCCCGAAGTCTCTCATTCCAATTAAGGCGTGATCGTCTCCCCAACTGAACCAAACAATTTCTCCTTGATCTCCTCACCCACTGTCAATCCTGGGATGTTGCAACAGAACATGACTCTCTTTGGTATGAATTTCCTTGAGAGAAGTATATTTTATTTATGCAATGGCTACTCATGGAGCCCATAAATAGTGCACCAACCACCAACACATTTTGTTTCTTAGCAATACAGAAGGAATAAGGTTGTTTTTTCGTACAAACAAAATGTATGGTTGTGGTAGGGTTCATGTGTCATATGCCATGTGTAAAAAAGGATGAGCGGAAAAAAATACCCTTATTATAATTAACATAATGTATTAAATGATCATACAAATTAACCAGTAGATTTAGATCCACCAAATAATATCACCAGTGGTAAGATTTGCACAACATATTTTTGATAGTTTTCTTTGAGCGAAAGAATTTTTCTTAATTTAACATGAACTAGTCGAATTTTACACATTGCACACATACCAATGAGGATAATTCCCCTTCCATCACATCTTCAAATGTTATGTCCTAGTGTTTGATGAGAGCACTTGATGCATCCAAAACAGCGTGCAAGCTCGAATGGAAATGTCGATTGGGACATGGATGCATTCTTCAATGTATCCCCTACTTCGCAAAATGAAAAATAGCAAAAAGCAGTGTAAACTATCGTTTATGGGTTCAGTTGAGCAGAGGCTTAACTAGGAAAAATCCATTAGAATTATTTGCTAGGCTATGTTATGGACTGTATCTCTTGATGCCGAGGCCGCAAGTCCTAAAATAGATACATTGGGAAAATAGTCACACAACATGTTTATGTTCGGCATGGTTGTCTGCATTATGAAGAATATTTTCATAATATTCGCCATAGTTACGCTCACAAAAATGCGTTTAAACACATTTATTTTCCGTTTAGGTATCAAAGTACCTAATCCTACCCAGAAGTGCCGTAGAGCTTCGAAAAATGGCCATCTTGGCCTTTTTTCTCGATGACATATCCCCGTACACGTGAGCTCCGACAAAACAACACCCAAGCTTTTCCTAACAACACGTATCACCTTGCTTTCCCTTACTGCGAGAAGTCCTACTATACCCAAGGTAGTTGTTCGCTCACTTGCTCTAAAACACTAAGCACATTCTTTCCTTTCCGAAAAGCGGTCCCTACAAAAAATAATATTTGATTTTCAATAATCATAGTGGAACATGTGAGAATAGTCAGACTCATATATTGTTTGTTTTGCTACCTTTATTTCATAAGCAAAAGACCTCTTAGCTAGCCGGGGCAGGCGTGTAACCTGATGTGCCCATCTCATTTATTCACTGTCGACTATTACTCTTTTTCATAGTACAGTATTTTAAGTTTCCTCACTCCGATTAATTGTAGAACAAGAATGCTCGGACAAAAGTTCCTCACTGAGGCGAGGGTTGCCTATTAGACTAGATGACCAATGGAAAGCGGATCCAACTCTCTATCTGCAAGGCTAAATCAATAATTCAAGTCGCACACTCCCGTAATCCGCCTTATTTTCTTTCCATCCCAAAGCAGGTCGAGCCCACTTCTGAACCACAGCCGATGGGTCCTCCGATCCTGAGCTGGAATCTACAGAGATTTAATGAGCTCATCAACCAATTCATATTTCTTGTTCACAGAACAGATTTATGGTCAAAGAGAACAACCGCGTCAGAATTTAGTCTGTTCATAAATGGCGACACATGCACATTGCAAACAAATCAGTTGCTCGCATGATGTGCAATTGAACATTTCTAACGGTCAGAAAATTTCAATCTGTAGTGTTTAGATTGCAGGGAGCATAGACTATCTTGTTTCTGCACAAAAGCCCCAGCTTTTACTGAAAGCATAAATGTGTACTATAGACCATCTAGTTTCTGTAACACTAATAAATCTTGTTGAAATGGATTAAGCTATGCGACGCACAATCCTAACATCATGGCGAACCTCATGAATTCGGTAATCTTACGAGTGTAAGCCAAGCTTAAATGGGTAAATAAGGCTGAGTACATGCAATTGGTATCCCCTCTGTATCACATTTCAGCGCACAAATCTCCTGCTCAGGTGAAGCAATTTTCTTCAATGTCCTCACTCATTGTCAGTACAAGAACTTCAATGTCCTCAACTCGGTCACACGTACTTCACTGCACCTTTCACCCAGCAGTTTTACGAGATATTACTGTTACAGTACAGTACTATCTTGATGTACACTACGGCACGGTGAGTTGATGATAACCTGAGCCCCCAAGCAGAGCCTGAGAGGACATGGACTGACCAGACGACGGCTGAATCTAAACCATTTTGAATTTAGCTCATGTTTCATATCTGCATCATTCCATAACGATTCTTCCTTCGGCAATCTATCCATCAAATGGATATGTGAAGAAGACTTAAGGTTCCCGCTGATGTTAGATCCCCAAATGAAGAATCGAACATGGAACAGCAGAAATTCCTACCGTCTCCTATTCCTACGTGCCACACATTTGGCTGAGGCTGTGAAAAGACGAAGAAATATTAGATAGTACTAGAATTTCATGATAAAATATATATATCTTGTGCCTCTTTTCCGTCTTTATCTACCTCGAACAGAAACATGTATGTGCAATTTATGTAGATAGCTAGAAGCTAGGCAACTCACGTATAAATAGAGCACCACCAGTCACCCACTTTCCATGGCCAGAGTTTAGTACATTATCAATTTTTTGTCTAACAGGGTACACAAATTGAAACCAAATCTTGGAAACAAACACTACCGACACAACAATTTGGGATGGCCACATTGTTTTTTTATTCATAACAGTTAGGTAAATTTTATTGTAGGACATCGTGACTTTGTGTTTTAGCTCTAGACAATGTCAAAAGTTGATATTTGGAAAAATACACTCCCAAAAGGTGGTTATTTGCTGATGGATACCACAAATATTAAAATATTGTTTTCTGGTTGTATACGAGAGAAAAAGCGTGAAATGTCAAAAATGCCCCCGCGGGCCCACTTATCGTTTTCTTCCCCCACATCTCAGTCCCTCTCACACTTTGGCCACAGCACCATTTCCGCTTGCCGCCGGCGACCACCCCGGCCCTCCCTCTTAGCCTCCTCTATGGCAGCGTGGCTTGACTTCCCTCGTCGCGTTTGGGCGGCAGTGTGGCCTAGCTCCCCTCGGCGCACACGTGTAGTGATGCGGTCCGTCTTCCCTCGGCGCGCGCTGGCAGCGACGCGGCCCCGCTCCCCGGCGCGGGGCTGAGGCATCGAGCGGTGTCAACCCTAAGCTGCCTTCAAGTGAAGAAGGTGGAAGGGGATTATGGCACTGGTGCTAGGGGTAGGGAGAGCGACCAAGAGAGAGCGGCGCCGGTCTGACGTAGGAGGAGGGAGTGTGGCACCAACTGACGGCTGAGAAGAGGAAGGAGCTGGCTGAGGGGATTGAAAAAGAGAGATTCGAAGGTGCAATTTGTTCACAATGCGTTGAAAAGTGGGCCTGCTCTCGCCAAGTTAGCACTAAAACACTAAATAAATAGGTGCAGTGTTCGCTAACAAATAATAAAGTATCTTCCCCTATAAGTGACTTTGTGCGGTGTTCCTCTGCTAGAGAAAGTACCGTGAAAAGAGGTATATATGACGGTATATGAGCTGGTATAAAAGCACAAAATGTTATTCCAAGTCTAGCCTATGCAATAATAAACAATAACATTCATCATTTTAGTTGTCGTTGAATAGATAATAAGATATATAAAGCCAAAGGAAGAAAGAAACATTAAGAGTACTGCCCATGCCAACTTGCCAACCTATCTGGAGATCTTCATATTTGAAGCCACAGCTTTCGTACCTGCAGAATATGATGAATTAAACAAGCAACGGAACTGGCCGTCAAAACATTTACCGACACCGGAACTTAATTATATTTTTGATGGATCAGCCGTACAACTGTAGAATGGTTTTGTACAGGGACGACGCCAGCACAAAGTTGCAATACACTGTTCAAAATCGCCAGGACAATGGTTCAACAACTCAAACTCCAATTCTTGTGATATGCATCACAAACATGCCGGATGAGCCCAATCACAATATTGAAGCTTCCGATGATAACACACATCGTGTTAGCTTTCATTAATTGTATCCGCACATTGTCCTCACAAACAATGATAGACTAGCATGCTCAACACGAACGTCTTGGATCTTTCGAGTTTTTCGACCCCATGTGTTCACAGTGGCAAATTTCAATGCAAGCTATCATGTTCTAGCTTTGTGTAACCCTACTGCCATAAGTAAAGTTCATCGGCCACTTTTCCTACTGCAAATGAAATTCCTAATGCCCCCCATATTACAACAAGCTCATGCAGCGTGATGTACGCTCAAAGATGCTATAGGGTGCCAACCCAAGTACGCCTTTAAGCTCGTAAATTTGTCATTGATATCGAATGCATCTCAACCACCAGCCAACGTTTTGTTGTGGTCGACCTAACATGGCATACATATACCACTTTATTTATATATTCATTTTGATGTTGTTAGTATGGTAGCACTGCACAACGCGTGTTGGCACGTACCTAAGGACATCTATAGTTTTTGGTTTGACCAGTCCGATCAACAAGCCAAACAAAATTTCAGTTCTGTAGATGCAGAATTAAAATCTATTTGTGGGATCCACGCAAAGGAATCACCCAATCACCAGTCCGTTCTCCATGCATGCATGCATGACAAATAATTTCCTATTCATTCGTTGGATTACAATTTAGAGTTCGATAGCTGCAGCTGGTAGAATAGGTGGTGAATAACAAGTTCTATTTGATTACATTTGGACTTGGAGTCGTAATAGCTGGTAGCTGGTGGAGTTAAAGTTGGACTCTGTAATCCGATAACTCTCTTTAATAGAGAGGGGGGCAACACAATGTAACCATAGCGACTACAATATAGCATAGACACGCAGGGAGATGATAGCGGCGAGACCATGGACTCGTAGCGGCTTAGAGATATATTGGTTGGGGAGGAACGCCCATAATCAGAGCCCCGGAGATATAGGCTTCGGATGAACTTCGTTAACAAATATCGTGTGTTACTGTGTCTTCATCTGACGTGTCTTGGGTGGTCAATGGCTGAAGCAATTTAGAAGGTTAGTCATTGTTCCGCTATAACGACTAAATTTTGTAACAGCAGCATGGTTCGATTCTTCTGGTAAAAAATCGATTTTGCCTTCACCAAGTAGATGCTCCAGGGATTCTCTCTACGACGTCAAGTACAAGTGTTGTACTGTTTCATATTGGTCGAGTGTTGTAGCAGGAGGCATACAACATTCTCCTATTCAACCGAAATACTCTCATTCACTTACCAAAGAGGCTTTTACTCACAGCAAATACTTCTCGGCCTAATGTGACAGGAAAATACTAAAAGACTGACGCACGCGGTAAGAAGACCAGTCTAGAAAGGAGTATTTTAGACTACCACAAGAGAAAAATACCATTCAACTAGGTAGATGAAGCCTGAAGTTAAGGTCGTTGAGAGAGTAATATTCCCCAAGAATATATAGTGGGGAGCATTCCAACCACCCCCAAAGCTAGCACAAGGTGTTTCGAGGGACCACACACATGTGCAACCATACCCCTTTGGATTTCTAACTTTACATGGGTATTGTAGTATCTTCCTGTGTATCCTTGGGGTAGGATTGTAATATCACATGTTCCTTGGAAGGCTATATAAGCTGGTCTCAATATAATCAGACACGAGATGAGAGATATCAGAATACCATAAGACACATGAGACTCCATGTCGACAAATATTGGACCCCATGTCGACAAACCTGCAAGCCTCGTCCATCCGCACACTACTCGGCCCAGCCTGCTGCTCGGCAGGATGTGTAAGCATGGCGTCTAGAGTGGCGTGGCTAATTCGCGTGCACGCGCCAGCAACGTTGCTGGCGCGCGTGCCAGGTGGCAGGATTGCCCCCTCCCCGCCTCGTGATTTTTTTCGCTTTCTCACGATTTTTTTCGTTCCCTTTTACGATTTTTTCTGATTATTTTTTTAAATCTCCAGTACACGTGTTTTCAAATATTTTGTGTTGAAAGTTTTTAAATCTTAACTTAAAAATTTTCAAATCTGGACTTCAAAGTTTTCGAATCTCGAGTTGAAAGTTTTCAAATCTGAGTTGAAAGATTTTAAATCTCGAGTTGAAAGTTTTTCAAATCTCGAGATGGATGTTTTCAAATCGAGTTGAAAGTTTTCAAAATTTGTCTTGCAAATTTATATTTTGAGTTGAAAATTAAGTTTTCAAAGTTTGAGTTCAAAATTTTAAAAATTGACTTCAAAGTTTAAATCTTAAGTCGAAAGTTATCAAATATAATTTAAAAGTTTCCAATCTGTTAGTAAAAAAATTTCGAAAAAAAAGAAAATCTTTTTCTTAATTACTGTCATTATCTTAACTAAATGGGTTAGTTACAGTAACACCCGCGGAAAGCTCCGTTAGCGGCGCGCACACGCCAGCTAGCTTTCGCGCAGCCCGCATGGCATGGATGAGTGCCGCTGAATGTACAAGTCAGGGCAGTAATTAATGGACTGCCCAGTCCAGTGTGGCTTTCCCGTGTGTCTCGTGAGGTCATGAGTTCACGTCTTCCCGAGGCAACATGGCTAATTTTACAAACAGGGAAACTTTATTAGGTGAACCAGGAAAAAACTGTTTTTTGTAAATAATTTTTACGATATGTAGCTGATGATTAGTCCACTGTGGCATGAACATCGGCTTAATTTGAGCCAGGGTGGGCAGCTGCTGTTCATAGTAGGTCCATAGTTTTTTTTTCTAGTTGTTATCATAGATTCTGAAGATATAATCAACACTTAATTATTTTAATGACTATTTTTTGGACGGCAAAATTTGCTACAGGACATCTAAAAAACGGGTAATTAGCTGGGAGACATCGCAAGATCGCGTATTTGCTAAAGGGCACCACAAAAAAAGGTAATTAGCTGCTGGACACCCGTGCGATTATTTTATTATTTTCGGAGGAATAGTAGAGAGAAACAATCATTAAAGACAAGTTTGCCCTTTGCTCAAATGAATCCAACGTGGGTCCCACATGTAAATCCCTCTCTCTTTTTGTAGATGGGGTGGCGGAGCGGCGACACACCGGAGCCGACGAAGGGTGGCAGGCGGTGGTGTTGCTGATCCCATCCGTTTCTCCACCCAGACGCATCGCCCACCCTGACTCTCCACTCCAACACCATCCAAACCGAGGAGAGGACCCCTGCTGCTCTCTCCCATCTCAAATTCGCCGCTAGCTGTGAGGAACACGAAGGCCGCCATTGCGGACAAGCCATCGCCATCGCCAACTCTTTCCTATTCTATATTCCCCTCACCATGCTGAGAATATTTCTTTTTGACGCCACTCTATTTCATCCATTGCAATGACAGGAACGCTGTCGTGTCATCGCCGACTCTAGAGCGAGCACCGAGTGCCACCGCCGCATCTCTGTCATTGCGCCGGCCACCGTGGACAAACCAAGCCAAGCCACCGCGCCAGCATATTCTCCTCGGCATCCTCTTCAGAAGCCCCCAAGAATCCCCGAGAACCGAGCGTCGAGCAGGGAGAACGGACGTTTTCTTCCCAAGCACCGACCACCGTCTCCATCTCAGATTCCGTCGCCTCCGATGAGCCAAGTTTCAATTCCTCGCATGAATAGCTTCTTAGGGACCTCTCTAACCCTTTGGGGAGATTTAACCGTCGCTGTTTTCCAGAGATGAAGCGCCGCCGCCAAGCTACTACACGTGCTGCTGCTGGATAGGGATTTCAGGTATGGGGTGAACAACGAGTGCCCTGCCAGGCTGCCACCACCACCGTCGTTGCTTCCCAGCGCCGCTTGGCCGCCGCTGCAACCAGCCGAAGCCGTCGTCGTTGCCAGAAGAAGGCAAGAGGAAAGGAAGGAGTAGAGAATGATAGAGAAAACTGAAAAAAAAATCATACTTACTCATGTGTTCGAAGGGTAGAATCGTACTTACATATGTGTTTCTCTCTCTAATTCCTTCGGATATAATAAAATAATCCCACGAGTGTCCAGTAGCTAATTACCAGCTTTTTACGGTGCCCTATAGCAGATACGCGTTCCTGCGATGTCTCCTAGCTAATTACGTGTTTTTTTGAATGTCCTATAGCAAATTTTGCCTTTTTTGACAACCCTGAATGATGGTTAAAAATGGTCTGTGGCTTTCTATTCCTGCAGCGCTGTTAATTTTTTATTAGAAACACAGTACAAACACATGCGCACACGATGCGCGATTGCACTAATTCTGAAATGTTAGTTTTATTTCATAAACAGCTGTACTACTACTTATTTGACATATATTGCCAATATCACTTCACTATAAAAATATTTATACACCGGACCATATGATTTACTGCCTCCGTGTCTATATATTTGATGCCGTTGACTTTTTTAAACATGTTTAACTATTCGTCTTATTCAAAAACTTCTGTGAAATATGTAAAACTATATGTATACATAAAAGTATATTTAACAATGAATCAAATGAAAAGAAAAGAATTAATAATTACTTAAACTAGCCGTCAACCCGTGCGTTGCACGGGCTATTGTTATTAATATTAACACATATCAAAATATATTAATTATATGTTGAGTACATTAGTTATTAAATTTAATTGAAAGTTATATGTAAACTTTTTGTTGAAGTATCCGTTGTAATTTTTCATAACACAATAATTCTAAAATTCAGAATGAATAAATAGAACAAAGTAGAATTTGTATGGAGCAGAAATTAATAAATATATAAGAGTCATACTTAGAGTGGATTTATGGATGAAATATTTTTTTTCGTCATAAAATAATTCAAAAATCCAGAGTTGACAAATAAAAGCACCCTACATGGCAATACAATTTAAATTTCTCATGATTTGATATTTCGAGACACATAATTCATAAACATGTCAAATTGTAATAAAAATCTCTAAATTCTGAATTTTAACATTTCCTCTAATTTCTAAATTTTAATATCCATTATTTAATAACATGGAAATTTAAATTTAGAATTAGCTAATCGTTGTTCTTTTCTAAGCTGAGTTTATAATTTGCTGTCGCCTAGATAGATGAAGTATTTAAATTAAAAATGTTATTTTTTGGCATTTAGTCGAAAATGGAAATTTAGCTCACTATAAGAAAGTACTATATCTCTTTCAAAGCTCTGCTGCTCCAGGAATATCAGATGAATATAATAAGGACTGTACACATAATCTTTTCAATCAATTATAATGCATACTGGTTATAAAATCCAATTATAAATTTTATGATTTCATAATTATGAAAATAATGAATAATACATTGGAGTTGTACTTGGTTTGGAGTTCACATAATTTACAACTTGCTAAGTATGCATTTAAAACATTGCAATTAAATTAACAAATTTATATCCCATGCTACTTTTCATGTCATATTTTAATTTACATGAATCATAATAGATCGAAGATCATAGTAATGCGATCCACCTAATCAACGGTGGTAAGTAAGATCTTTTTGTCTAATGTGCGAGCATCCTCGAAGTGTCCAATTAATATTGGTTTTCATACAAATTCTTGATTGATCAAAGGGCATTGGTAATACGATCGACCTAATAAACTACCAGATCTTTAGATAGTTATCGTTATAGTAAACATGAGAGCTCTCTCGGAATGCCTATAAATATGAACATTATTTGTGAGGGGAATATTTATACCGACCTCTTTTGTTAATAATTATCATGTCGGTTACGATTTATGCCATAACAAAGTCTGATTATCCTGACCTTGACTTTGGACGCTTCCTTCGCATCATCAACAGCTTGAACAATGTCATATGCTACTGTAGTTTTGGTAGAAGAAAAGGTAAGCTGCAGACTACATGCAGTGCATACGAACGTACATACCGACAGGAAATATGGAAAATTAAATATTATTTGCTAGTTTATATTTAGAGAAAAAACATAGATAAGGGTTCTGTGATCTGTCGACTGACCTGGTTACCGGATTATTAGCACGGCTCATCAATAGGTTAAGATCAACAGCTGTGTCATTATTTCAGTCAAAATCAGTAATCGATAATTAGTTCTTAAACAGATTGCAACATGTATATTCAACGAATACCGTACAGCTCGCTGGGAAACGATGCTCAGTAATTCATTACTCAAAAGTCCAAACAAATCAAAAATCAATTAATTTGACTGTATACTTAGCAAGGTTTGATTATTTGTTTAACATGCAAGTTTGACTGTACCAGCGTGAATTGGGGAGCGGTGCAGATGTGCTCGATTTTTCGATCGGCATCTGGACTTCTCAAATTTATTGGGTTGGATGATGATGTTTCAGATGAGTCTGAATCAAAATCAATAAAAAACCAATCTGTCAAAGATTGAGGTAAAATAGTAGCTGAGTTAGAGAGGTTTTGAGATTCAAAATTGTCACAAATCGTGCGGAGTATCTCGTGGTCGCTGGAGTCCTCTCTCCCACATCTCTGTCGTTAATTGCTATCGGAGAGATGAGATCGATATGTATCTCCCTAGATTACTGCCGATCAGTGAGTGGTAGAGAAAAAATAGATGGGCTGAAAGAGCCCATGAAGATAGAAGGCAAATTATAGCCCACCACGTTAGATTTGTACGTACGGCCATGATATTAAAATTAATTTAATCAACGGTGATTTCTCCAGTTAACGTGGAAGCTTGTAGAAAGTGCCTAATTAGTAGAGGTATAGATTTTTTTGAATAAGACGAATGATCAAACATGTTTAAAAAAATTAACAGCGTCAAATATTTAGGGACGGAGGGAGTATAATCTAGCAACAAGATTGGACTACAATTAACTCCAAAGCGTCCAAGGCCACCATGTGAACACTTCTTTTTCGCTGGACTGGTGGATGGACGCTGGTCAATTTTTGTTGAGCATAAAAGAGGGCAACCAAGCAGTTTTACACCAACGGGGTTATTAGGGAGCACCGCAGCACAGCACTTGAGCAACGTTGGAGGCTTGGAGCACCCAAGGAACAGCTACTGCAACAGCTGGAAACACTGCAAACAGCGAACTACAGATACATCTTGGTTATCAACTCCTGAAGAAAAGGCAATGTGTAAAGCCACAGCAGAAATTCCAAGTGCCTCACATTCCTGACAAGAATTTCTCATGGTTAACTGATACGATTTCCTCTCCTCTCCTCTCCCATTCTTACACTACTTAAAAAGCCATTCTTTGTGACACCACTCTTTTATTTTCTAGCGGTTTTATTAAACACACGCTTGTAAAAATATATTGGGGGTATTTTGGTCACGAATCACTAGTGAAAATCGACATCACTTCATAGGCCCGCTTGTAAAGATAGGGTTACTTTTACAAGCGGGTGGCTTAAATGACAGCCAGCAAAAATCTTATTTGTGCTGACGGCTGATTAAGAGCACCGCTTGAAAAAAAATATTATGGTATTAAAAGAGAGACTCCGAGGCGCATCTCTTTTTTTTTTGTCCTGTCACCACTCCCCCTTTTACCTCTCATTCCTCCCTCTCTCTTTCTACTCCCTCCAGTGGGCCACGACCACGGCAGCCGCCGAGTGCTCTCAGCGATGGCCAAGACGGCGACGACCACGCAGTGTGCGGGCAGCAGCAAGGTTGGTGGGTGGTGCACAGGCAATGCCGAGGCTGGTCAGTGGCAGATCCGGTGGTGGGAGGCACATGGGCAGTGGGTCCAGCGATAAAGAGGATTGCGGGCAGCGGATCTGGCGGCGGGAAGGGCCGAGGCTGGTGAACAGCGGATCCGTCTGTGGGAGGAGAGTGGTGTGGGCGGTGGCGAGGTTGGTGGGTAGCAGATCTGGCTGCAGGAGGCGCATGGGCAGCAGATCTTGTGACGAAGAGGCTTGTGGGTGGCGGGAAGGCTTGAAGGCGTGGATTCGGCAGCCCAGTGGAGCACGGATAATGGCCAAGAGGCCAAAACAGGGTTACGGGCACGGTGGGGTGTCCTAGAGGGGGTTCAGGTCCACCGCCAGCCAGCCACGGCCTCCCTCGCCGAATCTATCCTTCCTCATCCCTCCCTCGATGACGGCAAATTGGCTCCATTCCTCACCGACAGCAACTTGGTGATAGCATAGGCCACCAACGACGCGTGCGAGGACTGTAATTGGGGATTTGGAACAATGATTTGCGATTTGGGAATTTGTGATTTTCTGTCGGCTGTTTTGGACCTGGATTTTTATTTTTCTTCTCCAAAAAGTATTTTTTGTGGCGGGTCTCTTAACATTGCCGCCAACTAAAATCGATTTTCGTTGGTAGACATCCTAGCTTGGCCACAAGTGAAAATTGATTTTTGCCGGCAGCCGACTGCCCATCACTATAGGGTTGAAACTGGTACATATAGTTTCGGTCTATCCGGACTATTTTTCGGATTCGGATAGGTTCGGTTGGAATTATCCAGAAATTCTCGGGTTCGGAAATGAATTTGGATTTTTCTTGGAAACAAAAACGAATATAGTAAGGGTACTATCCGTCTGAATCAGAAAATGGTCGGATTTCGCATACATGGATTAAATTTTAGACACAACACGTATATACACATTACTTTTTCATACAAAGTCAGATGAAGTCAAACTTTATATTAAAATTGTAGTGCTCGATGAGATCTACAACATTCTTGTTGACTATGTTATTATTTGAGATCATTTAAGGGTCTAAATACCATATATGTTTTTACAAAGTCTCAGATATACAATTCAAATGACATTTGATGGAGATGTGTTCCATATCAAAGTTGTAGAGCTAAATGGGATCTTCCGCTTTGTAGTTTATAATATTTGTATTTGAAAATATTTAAAGTATAAAACAAACTCTACAAGTTTCGAAGATGTGAAATAAAATAAATAATATATCCAATTTATACAGCAAGAACTTGATAAGTGATATGATAAGTAAGCTATACATGTAGTAAAAGATTTTGGGATTATTCATATTTACATGTCGGTCTCTTGGAGGAACGTGCATGAAAATCGATTTTCACATATGGTTGTGGGACCACCTACAATATCGAGGATATAAATATTGGAGACGTTGATCAAAAAAAATAAGCGATATCTCTTCCTTGATTAAGGAAACTCAATTTGAGGGGATTTTTATATACCAATAAATATTCGTTGCCGTAGTCGTTCCGTATCTATATTCGATAATATTCGATTCGATTTTATTTCTGTATCCGGGTTTTAGATTCCAATTTTGATCCCAGAAAAATGAAAACAAATATGATAAAGCTAGTTTCCACCTGTTTCCAATCTATTTTCATCCCTGCCCACCAGCACAAATGTATTATTTTCATTGGCCTTATGTCGCTGGAGGACTGCCAGCGAAAATCTATTTTGTCCTTCAGCGAAAATTATTTTGTAAGTACTGACAGTCGTTTTATAGTGTTTTAAACGGTCCATACTATTGATTCATATGAAGTATCTTATTAATGCTGATCTTATATCACCAACCATCCCATTGTTCCTTTCCGTATTGTAAACATCTTCAACCAATTAATTAGCATAAGTGAATTATTTTTTGTGGTTTACCCTGAAAGGGGTTAATAAGCCTCAGTCAGTTTACCTAAAAAAATTGCTGGATACCATGGATGAGCCTGGTACAAATGATATTAAGAAGAAATTAATATGACCATGATCTAGAGTCGAGCACGGGCAGAGTGGTAACAACAGCCCATGATTCATCTGCGCTATCATAGTTTTATTATCAGCCAATTTACATCGATTTGAAGTCTTTTTTATAATAAACTACAACACTTCTACATGGTCAGATTGAAGTAATTATCGACAAGAATGAGATTTGCTCCGGTCTTTAAAAAAAAAATACCTCAAGGTTACGGTACCTCACGGTACCAAATTATTTCCGATCGATTGGAACTAAAATACCCATACCCATCCTGGAACGGAGCAAATCTTGACAAGAATATTTGAACGGCATGATTTGATTTGATTTATGTTCGAGGCATTGCCTCGATCGGGAGCACATACTTGGATGGGTGACGTTTCTGGTCTTTCCCCTTGAAGGACTGCGTCCTCATCTCGCTTTGAAGTGAAGACATTAGCCAGAGCAGAGAATGGAAGACAGGTCAACATCACTAACACCTAACAAATCATGTCAGTTAACCTTCAATTGTAAACAATGGCTAACTTGCTGTTAGCGTCATGGAACAATTGATATTCCTGCTGTCTCTCACTCCGATGGACAACAATAATGTCCTCTGCAACCGAAGCAAGTTCTCTTCCCTGTCCTCACCCATTTACATTCAAACAGGCTGATTTGCTGTGCAGCTCAAGTTCAATTTGGCGTGCTGACACGCGCGTTACTTATATACGCAATATGTACGGAACTCAGTTATAAACAGTACCATCCACCCATGGAGTGATTCTCCAAGGGAATTCATATCAAGCAATGCACACATTTCGGGAGATAGCTCTTTCATGTCAGTATTAAGAAATCACTCCCATAATCTGTCCTGATAATAATGACATTTTTCGACTCCCATAACTTCTTGCAATATGTTCAAAGACATAGTACATCTCAACATTTTTTTTTTTTACGAAAGAGCCAAAATCTGTTGATACAACTTAAAGAGATGAACCCAAACTGCATTCTTACACATAGACGTAGACTCAACAATCAATCCAACAACAGGAATAGCACAAATCAAATCTAAACAAAACAATAATTTCACTACAACGCAAAGAATCTATTATATACTAAAAGTCCATTAAGCTTCCTCAAAACGCTCTCAAGCCGCTACGTGGCGCTCTAATAAATTAGAGAAAATTCTAAAAAATATGAGAAAAAAGTAAAACATCTATCACTCGATTTTCACTGAAATCGGTGGGTCCAATGTTATAAACCGTTAGATTAGGTTTATCTCAAGACTACTCCTCTGTTCCGTTCTATATATAGGTACGTATTGCCGGCCTCCATCCTTGTGTTGATCCGATCCATATAGTTACGGTACTGCTTGCATGCGTTCCGTTAAAGGAGTGTACGTACATAAACTTTCTTTTTTTTTTCCAGGTACGTACGTTACTATTCTTTCTTTTTTTTTCAGGCATATAATTGAGATAATAATAATAATAATAATAATAATAATAATAATAATTATTAGTGATAATAAATTTTGAATAAAAATACTTTATAAATATAGAATATACAGCATATAAATCTCTTCAAGTAGACATAAATAAATTAGCTCTACAATGTTTGAAAACAAAGTTCCACAATTATGTTATATTATGTACCCATTATTTTAGGTTATTTTGTAACAAAAACATTTGTCCATCGATATTCACTTAAATCGGTCCTAAGTTGCCACGTGGCACCACTACAAACAAAACTAAGCTACCACGTGGCGCTCTCATAAATAATAAAAAAATTTAAAAAAGCAAAATATCGGACCTTAAAATATTCACTTAAATTAGTGTGCCTGATAATTTTAGGTAAGTCCGTACTTATGAACGTACGAAACCGCTCACCCTGATCACGTCCGTATTTCTCTTCTTTCCCTTTTATAATTTCTGAGGATAATTGAAATAACATTAATTATTAGAATAAAACAATTATAACTTTGCAAACGTAGACTGCATCGTCATAAACGTCTATAATGTTTGAAGAAAGTTTACTGTATTATATTCTTTACACATCTATCTATATATTATATACTGAAAATCCATTAAACATCTGTTATATACTAAAAGTTCATTTAACTCCCTATAAATGCTCTCAAACTGTCACGTGACATTTTACAAATATTCTTAAGATGCCACGTGACGATCTAATAAATTAGAAAAAAAATCCTAAAAGTTTTGATAAAAAAGAAAAAAATATAACCATTGATATTCCTTTAAATAGGTGGACCCACTAATTTTAACCATTAGATCTCTAAAAAGATACAGTATCCCCAACTCCACCGTATAGGGGCACACACGTAAGTACGTAGTCCCTCAACCCTCCAACTCTCCTCGGAGATCCCACTCTCCTCTCCTATTTTCGAGCCAACATTTCCTATTTTCTAACTAACACATAATATATATATAGATGATAATAATCAGATAGTTAAATGATCATGACTCTCAAAGTTACATGCACTTTTCTCAATTTATTTGCATTTTATCATGCTATTTATAGTTAAATACATAATTCAAAATCCATTTACCCATATTTCCTATATAAAATTTAGATAATGTAGTTCTTTCTGACTACAAATATTTGAGTCTAAATTCCAGATTCAATCAGCACCAAAGAGCTTGGAACCATGATGCATACCCTGGGGCCTGAACTTAATGGAGGCGGAGTTGCAAGATATTATTAGGTTGTATTCATTAGATGGGTTTGGGAGCTAATCTCTCTTACACACATAAAACAAAGCGGCTCATTACATTAGAGTATTATTAATTAAGGATTAGTTATTTTTTATAAAATGGATTAATATATTTTTTAAAGCAATTTTTCTATAGCAAACTTTTAGAAAAAACACCGTTTAGTTGTTTGGAAAGTGTGCGCACGAAAAACGAGGGAGCTAAGTTTGGAAAGGAGGGGGAAGAATACAACCTTAGCGAGGTGGACACCGATGGAAACACCAACATCGACTTTCCATGACTTCCAGAAGCTCATAGCACGCTAGATGATTATATCAAGGACAAAGAACTGAGATGAGGTGGCTAGATGATTATATCAAGGACAAAGAACTGAGATGAGGTGCAGAGGGAGATGTTCCGCATCTTCGACAAGGACTAGAAAACAACTTCATATCTATCGCTGAGGAGTTCATAATTAAATTCAGAAAAAAAACAATTTGATTAAAATGCACATTCAAAAATTTAGAAAACCCATTAAAACTATACAAAATGTATAATAAAATAACTATTAAAAGATGAGTCCCTATACAACACGATACGAGATTAAGTACAATTTAAAATCCTTAAAAAGAAAATCTAGAATAAAACAATAATTTGATTTGAAAACAAATTCGAAATTAGATTCACTCAATCACTAAATTCAAAATATAACAAATATTTTTTAAAGAACTTATCACTATTGATTCAGATGGATAAAGAATTGCGTATATATGAATCAATTAGAGGATTGACAGGGTGGTAAAAAAACATTTATTGCCCATAGAAGTTTATCGAGATTTCTCAAAAAAGAGATACAATGAACACCCAGTTAAATATAGAAAACACATTACTTTAATTTCAGTTTATTTTATTATAACTATTTTTAGAATAAACTAACATGCATGCCCGCGTGAATGCGCGGGCTGTCATCCTAGTTTACCAAATATGTTAGATGGGTCCATCACGCATTGTTTTACGGGCCGGTGTGCCGCATATCAATCAAAACATGGAAGACGCAGCAGTCAGCTATACAACGTTACAATGGCTGTGTTCTCTCCGAATAGATCATACGAGTCTATCTGCTTGAGCTGTACCATTACCAGCTCCATGCAGGGTAGTTGATGCCTTGAACCAGTCCTTACAAAATAACAATATTAACTGACAGCCCGGCAGCTTTCATCTAAAATATTTTAAATTTCGCTAAAGCTGTCTGTCAGCATGGTTAAAAAAGAACTGTAGTTTTTACCCCGACTCCAAAAATCCTATTGCTGAGGAAAACAAAACGTTCCCACAGTACAGCGATAGAACAGAACAGAGGTAATTCCTAGTGCTTCCCATTTCCAAGATCCACAACTATTTGAGACCAGCTGTGCAGTTACAGACGGGGCATTTGTAATTCCAAGAATTTCACAATAAAACTACCATCTGGTCTTTCTCCTGGATGAATATTTCTCGAAAAGGAACCGATGCCTGCTATTTATGCAAATAGCTCGGTCATAAACCACACACCAACCTGCCATAAACTTAGACCTTGCTGAATATTTCAAAGAGATTAAACACACAAAAATTTGGGAGGATCACGTTTGATTGTTTTATTTATATATTTATTATAGTTTTTGAAACAATACACGCAAGATAGTGCGACGTTTCGTATTAGTAGAGCAGAAAAAAAATACAAGATTATAGCTCTGAAAGACAATAGCTAGGAAAAAAGACTACACCACGTGTCTACAACCAGAGACGCGCTACGAAAGAGACATGAACATGACATCTCGAAGAAAAAGAATCTTCTAAATAACGCCTTCAGGAAGGGAACAACACCGAGGGTGCCACCGCTGCCGGTCCTGGAATTCAGGACGTGGTTTTCACCTAGTGGAATCCATCACGGCACATGAGAGATCACTCAACAATGCCCAAGTGGAAATCGGCGCACATAGGAATCAACGTTTCTGGCTTATGCCCGTAATCTTCCTGTACTCCTGTGTCTAGGTCTCCTACTTGATATAGAAGCCACCATCAGCTGCATTCCTTCGATTCGCAGCCACCATACCGGCGCCTTACCGCTCTCCCCGCCGTCCTTCTATCGCCGTCAGGCTTACCAAGCTCTGCATCACACTGGCCTCTGCCGACCACGACTTCCTTCCATCGTCTACCACATCTGTCAGCCTCTCGTTGGCCATCCCGTAGCATGGACACGTCGACTCCCTACTCGATCCATGCACCGTCGTCATAGCTGACTGCTCACTGCAATCGCTGCCTCAGCTACCACCACCCTCCCGTCCACTTCTGCCACCCCGCCGCTATGACTGCCAGAACCGTCCTATTTCCGTCGATGCTGCTAGCACCGTCGTCCTATAGCCATCACTCCCAACTCCCGCAGCAGGTATCGACCTCCTAATGCCGACGGCGTCACCCGCCGTGTGCCAACCGTCGGACGTCGTCCGCGGGGCACAACCGCTCCTGCGACGTCTCGCGTCGCCCGCCACGACGGAGTCACCTCCTCCCACTGCCGCCGCGCCAGGTACTCGACCCCAGCCAAATCCGGGTGAGGATGCCAGCTCTGGCTCAAGGGAACTAGATCCAGTCGGAGTGGCACCAGATCCGCCGCCACCATGTTGGAGCTCGCTGGTGAATTCCCAAGCTCCACGTCGCCCCCGCCCTTGTGCTGGAGACAGACGGTCATCGGTTTTTGGCCCTAGGTTGCCGCCCAGTTTTCCAGGAAGCAAGCTCCAGCGGTAGCAAGGCGGGGATGAGGGTGGGGGTGGTGGTGGCGGGCGTCTAGGGTTTCTCCCCGAGCCACCCGAGCATGGGCGACGTGGAGCAGGTCTATTTTTATTATAGTTGGACCATATTGTTTCCACCAATAATAATTAAAATGAACTAGAAAGATAGCCCGCGCACATGCGCGGGCACATTATATAATGCGACTGAAATTTTATTATGAATATTTATGTGTGGCTGACTATATATTAAAATATTTTTTCCTATATTCTAAACCAAAATTAAGCTTATTTAGTGTGCTTTGAATGTTCGTTATTTTCTTACAATTACACTTGCAACATATAAATTCTAAAATAAAATTACTTGAGATCATGCAGTGTTGAAATTATCAGAAAACATTATGTCAAAATAATGGAGGTGGTTACTATGAGAAAATTTAGGGTATTTTGACTCCCCAGAAGGATACCTCACAACCCAAAATAAATCTAACAATATCATTTTTTGTTTGATTTTATTTTAAGTTTTATATATTTTCATTCTATCTGTCCTCATAAAATGTTTATTTTTTCTATTTAGAATGGGTTTTAAATCCAGCAATATCTTTTCAGTTTTCAATTTATTTCATGTCCTATTTTTTTTTGGAGATTTCCATTCTATGAATCATCCTTAAAACGCTTTGATCTTTGCAATCTAGGGTGAAAATATAAATGCATTTATTGCATGGGTAAAGGCATATGTTCTAAATTTTAATGGTCATAGTATTTTTTGTGAATTATCACTAAATTGAAGTGTCTTATAACAAATACACGTTTCTAGATTACACGTTTCTAGATTGTTCTACATCAGGACTCAGGATTTAAAATGTTAGCATGTTTTACCAAAAAAATAAAAAAATGGACATTGTCTTTAATTCCTATATGGAATTGACTTGATATATATCTAAGGCCACCTCAAGGTTGTATCATTGCTAAGATTCCTAGGTGCAATCGACATGCTTATCAGTATGATCTTTAACCGACCACACCTTTATTTTCAACTTGTTGTTTATAATGCTAGATGAGTACAGTTATGATTAAAAAATTGTGTCACTTAAATTTTTTTCTCTAATTTATTAGTGCCTTTGTAGATCATATGTGTAATTTGGATGCTATGATCATCATTATTAAGAACATTTATTTATCTCCAAAAAAGATTGTTTTAAAAGTATCAAGGTCAATTTGTATAAGTACATAGCCCAATATGTATGTTAAGAAAAATTAATTAAGTCAGTAGAAAGTCGTTATATGTCTAACGGGATATAAGTAATAGATGGATCCATCTATGTTTTTTTTTGCCCATATAGATAATTAAATTTGAATTGTTAAGGAGATAAACAAAACAAAGAGAAAGAATGGTGCATGCCATACATGGGCAAGGAGAGAGGGAGGCTTGTGATGTTTTTCTAAATGATTAATCTAACCACCTAAAATGATGCATTGGATGTTTAAGTCAAAAATCAATGGTCGGATGTTTTGTTTTCTTGTCAAATTTTTTAGGATTTTATCTGCTCTACGAGAGCGACGTAACATCTTAAAAGGGTTTATAGGTAGACTTTTAACACCGCATGCCGCAACGGAGTAGGAGGGATGCAAGGAGGTTTGTGGTATTTTAAAAAAAATAGATCTAATGACCCAAAATAATGTGTCAATCGATTGAAAATAATGTTTCCATAGATTTAAATCACAACCAATGGTTGGATTATTTTTTTTCAAAAATTCTAAGAACTCTCTGATTTAAGAATATCATATAGTATCTTAGAAGCATTTATAAGATGTTTAATGGATTTGATTGCCGCATAGGGGTGGGGAGAGGATAGAGGTTTGTGTTTTTCTATTTAATAATACTAACAATCCAAAATAATGTATCCGTCAATTAAGTAGAAATTGATAGTCGGACACTTCGTTTTTTTTAAGATTTTATAGTATTTTGTCTAATTCAATAGCACCACGTAGCGGTTTAAAAGTGTTTCTAGAATATTTAAAGTTACTGAGGGAGAGTTAATAGACCTAGTAGGTGAAGGTCTATTTGTGCGTTTTTTTCTGTAAAAATGATTTTGGTTTTAATTAATTTCTCATGAAGAAAAAAAAACCGTATAGAGGAAGGAACGGGAGAGGGAAGTACGTACGTACATTACATAGGTACGTTCTTTGTTTGTAAAAAGGGGAGGTTCCGGATGTGGTTTTTATTACCAAATAGATCTAATGATATAAAATAATGGGTCCATCAATTTAAATGTAAATCAATGGTCGGATTTCTCTTATTTATTAGAATGCCACTTGGCGACTCGAGAGTGTTTATAGGATACCACTTGACAACTTGAGAGCGTTTATAGGAAGTTTAATGGACTTTTAGTATATAATAGATAGATTACCAACATATATTTTTCTCAATATGACTTTGACATCTCCACGATGACACATATTGTACAAAGTTGCAAGGCACAACGCTATGACAACTCAAGCTTGAATTTTCTTAAATGCATGAGAAGCGTCCACGATGAACCTAAATATGTACAACTAATGTGGTGATTGAATCTCATGAAGATAAAGATTAAGTATATTATGCAAATCGAGGTAGTAATAACGTGTGATTAATTGAGTTTATATTATTACAAACTTAAAAAATGGATTAATCTGATATTTTAGAACAATTTTCATATAGAAATTTTTCGTACGAAAGACACCGTGTTCCCAGTAATAGCAAAAGTTTATCCAACTTTTGTTGGAGATTCGAAAAGGGCCTAAGTTCCCGGCAATAGCATATCACGGTTATCTTCGTTGTGTGAGTTGTGTCAGCACATTCTTCTCACAACACATGGACCAGCGTCTTCATTATGAATGGCTCAGAGCTTGCAACTCAAGCTTTCGCGCGCCCCTTGCACAGTTGCATATTCACAGTGGCAAATCTCAATTCAAGCTATCATGTTCTGAAATTCCTAATGCCCCCATTCGAACAAGTTCCCAGTGTCATCTGCACATCAGAAGCAATTTGTCATTGGGAGCTCCTCAGATATTTCACTCCAAGCTAGTCTTACAAGACAACATGTGACTGATTTCAACTGCACCGCTGCACACACTGTTCATACACAATGCTTACTTTTCTGAAGGGTACCAAGCCAAGCAGATATTATAAGCTATCTAGTAAGTTTATCATTTTTATTGAACACATCTCGACCACCAGCGTGTGTTTTGCTGTTGATGACCTACCATGGCATACATATACCAGTTAATTTATATATTCATTTTAATGTTTTTTTTAACATTCATTTTAATGTTGGTGATACGGTAGCACTGTACTGCGTAATAGCACCTGATCAGGTTATCTTACTACGGTGACAACAAGTGTTGTACTTTTTAATATTGACCAACGCCGGATTAGTTCAAACACAGAAACAATCAGGAAAGCCAGCAGCCACACATCTTCAACATGACATTCCCTGTGGCATGGCCCACTAGTGCAGATCTGGTCATCTGTGTTAGGGGAACCTTCATTTGTGTCGGCGAACGGTTTGGTCATGGATTATTGGTCAATGATATGAAAACTCATATGTGTTAGGCCGGGAGCCACCACCGATTGCGGTCATCTTTGTCAGGCCCAAATAAAAGACCATCGCTAATGACTCTCATCTGTGACGGGTGGTAGTTATGATCCATCACGGATAAGAGTCATCCGTGACGGTTTGTAATTACAAACATTCATGGATGAGAATTTACTTTTTTTGAATTTTAAATGCATCAAAAAACCTTAAAAATATTCAAAATATTATTATGATATTCCAAGTTTCCAACCATGCTCACACATCACTAGCTAGAAATTCATGAACTTTCAAGTGATATGTGTATGCATATGATACGTGCGATTCAAACCTAAAACCTTTGAACACATGCAAATCAATCTTACTATCTCACATATAGATCACAGGACAATCGGTCATCAGATATTATTCTTTTAACTTTTCCTCTCCAAATATAAAACACAAATTTGAAACTCCAGATTTTTCATATGAGAACGTAACTACAAAGTTGCAGATCTCATCGATTTCTACAACTTTAGTGTAGGGTATATCTCTATGCAGGGTTGTTTGAGAAATTCAGAAATATTTTAGAATTAGATCACATCACATATAACACATATTCGGGTATTTCAAATTTTTGATTTTTTTTCTCATCCGTGACGGTTCGTAACTACCACCCTTCACGGATAACGTTATCCGTGAAGGGTGGTAATTAAGACCCGTCACGGCTTAGTGCTATCATCTTTGACGGGTCATCTCATTACATCCGTCACAAGTGATTTGTTAGCTTTGACGGGGTATTGTTGTGACCCTTTATAGTTTATCTGTGACGTGTTAGAACTACGACCCGATAAAGATGAACTTATATCGGTAATGGGTCATTCCCGGTAGTTATATTTTAAAAGGGAAACTTATTGAGCCATTAGAGATGAGTCATCCGAGCGAGTTTGCTACATCTCAGAGCAAGATGTGGGAGTCTGGGTGCAGCCGGCTTGCCCCGCCAGCCCGCTGTGCTTGCCCCTGAACCCCGGGTGGATCATGAGCTCACGTGGCGACTTGGCAAACTGGTTGCAAGTTCATAAAAACATGGGAATCTAGGAGAACTAGGAAAAATATTATGACATGTGTCTGATCAGGAATCTACTGTAACTTCAACACCGACTTCAAGTAGGTGGCAGCGGTTGTTCATGGTTAGGGCCTCGGTTTTTTTCTGATGGGTATTGTATATATGTATGGCGAAGATATAATTAATCAATGTTTAATTATTGACTGTTTCGGGAACAATCCTGTGTGATGGTTAAGAATGGTAATTCCTCCGTTTCATATTATAAGACTTTCTAGCATTGTCCATATTCATATTGATGTTAATAAATCTAGCCACATATATATGTCTAGATTAATTAACATACATATGAATGTGGGCAATGCTAGAAAGTCTTATAATATGAAACAGATGGAGTATGTAGGTTTCTTTTTCGGTGGCAACGTTAATTTTGATAGCACTATTCTAAAATTTTAGTCCTCTTTGAATCGATAAGCAATGAGAAAAAATAAACATGAATAGTGTAACAGTGCCCCCCTGCCAACTTGCGCAAGTTGAAAGAGGGAGATTTTATATTTGAAAGCACATGCTAATTACCAACATGATGAATCAAATCAGCAACGGAACTTGGCTGTCACTATGTTTATTATTCAAATCGGAACATGCATTTCTTCATGGACAAGCCAAAAAAAAAAATCTTACTATCAGCCTGCAACTAATTAATCCTCTTCGTATAGTCGAACAACTTGGGTCTTAGGTCCAGCGGCTCAAAGCTTTCGCGTCTTTAAACCGCTTGCATTCATAGCGCCAAAAACGATTCAAATCCTGCCATTAGAATTTCTAATGCCCCTCATTCCAACAAGCTGCCAGCATCATCATCTGCGCAGCACACCCAATTGCTCACTGGTATCCCCCTTCAATCTTTATTCCTAGCTACTGTTACAAGAAAAAAGATTTGACTGACTCCAAAAGCACTAGCTAGCCGCTGCACACACGCGATGGCCGACGCACACTGGGGTTTGTTTTTTTACTTATACATAGTACCAAGCAAGCAGACACTTAATAACTCTCATTGTTCTTGAACACATCTCAACCACCAGACAGCTGTTTTTGCTACGGAGGGCCTACCATGGTATAACAATTAGCATAGTAGCACCATACATACTGCGTGAAGATTGTGTTACATATCTCAATATAAAAAACAAGTGTAACTAACTAATGTGAAACATGAGAACAACTTCTCACAGCCACAGTGTAATCAGAGAACCGGCCCAAACAAGCTGTGTAGGATCGAAACACAAGAACTAAGCCATCAAGAGAGAGGTAAATGGTTGGTATAGCTAAAAACCCAAACTTTCAGCGGAAATAAAAGTTACCCTCAAATTCGATGGATCGCGGTCTGACCGAAAGTGTCGCGTCGGTCTGACCGTCTGGAAGCCGTCGTTCTGACCGGAATTGATCGCTCGGTCCAACCACCTAAAGATCGCCTCTGCCTCCTGTCATCCTCGTAGGTCTGACCGCAGGTCTGCCACTGGTCTGACCGCCGCCTAGCCGCCGGTCTGACCATCGGTGAGTTGCCGGTTAGACCGCCGAACCCGACGAAACACAAATCGAAGAACTCTCAAAGTAGATGATAACTTTATTACTTCTCTCTATGTTTACAAAGTATAACAACATCACTCCCTATAAAAATCTCGACTAAACTAGAAACCATAACTAAACTATCAACTCAATTTCTCTTAAAAGCGATACCGCGAAGCCTCACGCTCCCTCTCTATTTATATATGAGGTAGGCAGCCTAAAGCCACGAACCAAACTCATACTAGAAGTCCTAATCCACCTAGGAAACCTTCCCGTACAAGAAACAAACTTTACAAACTCCGATCATACCAAATTTGGACTCCTTCCAAATTCGAATCCGCATCCCATACGCACATAATACCTCCATCGTATACCATATGGAATCTTCACCAACCACGTGCACTGAACTCTACCCTTAGTATCCCGCATGATATCTGACCGTCACGGACATCGTCTTATCTCCAAGCTGACTCCCGATCCATCACCGGCAGTACTCTCCCGAGGCATGAAGTCACCTACACATGAATCAAACAAATAAACTATATTCCGAGACCAAGCTATCTCCAACTTGACTCATTAGTAGCAAACAACAGTATTACATACACATAGTATCCATCTAGAAGCTATAAATATAAAACAATCATAGATATCCAAACAAACAACCCGAAACCGAAACTGACACAGAATCGGCCGGTCAGACCTCGGGCTGGGCCGGTTTGACTGCGCGATACACGCCGGTCTGACCGGCAGCACATGCCCGGTCTGACTGGACCAAATCAACAGCAGTAGTTCCTATTCACCTGCAAATTCCAATCATCTCTAAAACCACTTCGTAAATAAATTCCAAATATCAAAACCAATAATCTTATATGCCAATTGTTCATCACAGAATAATAATCCAAAACACCTTTGGTTTTACAACAAGCTGAGGCATGAACATGTAGCTGAGTACTTAGCTGGTTTCAACACCGGCCACTTGTCCATGGTGGATGTGTCAATGAGGGCGACTTTATATGAATTTCTTAATTCTTCAGTGATGGTCTCATGTAAAAATAAATAAATTTCTACATAATTGATTTTTGGAATATTTTTTGACGAAAAGAAATAAGCATAATTAGATTGTGCAAAATTTTTATATTTCGTTTCTATGAGAATGTATTTAGCTAGTGATTGATGAAATTCTTCATCCTTTGAATAAAAATGTGAAAATTAGGGAACATCTAAGTACAATCCCAGAAGAAGTCTATGAAACCACCCAACCAGACCTAAAACTGCAATCACAGAACGATTGGACTTATTTTTTTTAACTAGTTATGATGTTTTGACTATGCATCATTTTCAGACGGTGTATGTATGAATAGATTTCAAGTTAAAAGGGGCTAAGAGCATAATGTTTTCTTCTAAGAGACTAAGAACCCATTTCAAGACCACTGTTTCCATCGTTCCAGAGTTGATGGTGCCAACCCAACAACCCCATAAAAATAGAGGGTGAATGGACTCCTATCCAAGGCCTAGGTTTGCTAGTACATTGATAAACGTGAAGACATATTTCTGTCATTTGAAATAAGAGAACCTCGTTGTGAAATCAAAGTGTGTTTTGATTATTATTTATGATAAATAATTGGTATTTGAGATAACTGCTTTTGTTATTTGAAGATTATTGGCGATGTGCTTTTTGGATCGGTCAGACTGGCAAATATTGTGAATAGTTTCTGACGATGAACTGGGATTTTGTCTGGTGGTTGCAGTCAGAATATTTTAGAATACCATGAAAATCCGTATCATGAATATTTCTGACCACTGATTGTATATGCTTCAAGTATGTCTGTACGAGCAAATATAAAAGCAGAAATGTTGTTGTTACTCATGTGATTCAGCCTTTTAGTCCTCTTGGAATCAATAAAAGCAAATAGAAAAATAAAGATGAATAGTGTGACAGTGCCCCTGCCAACTTGCCAAGCTGACGAGTGACGGAGGGAGATTTTGTATTTGAAACCACAGGCTGAATACAACCATGATGAATCAAAACAAGCAACTGAACTTGGCTGTCAATATGTTTATTCAAATCGGAATGTGCATTTCTTCATAGACGAGCTGTAAAAAATAAGGCATCTTATTTTCAGCCTGCAAATAATCTTGCTCGTATGGTCGGAGAACTTGGGTCTTAGGTCCAGCGGCTCAAAGGTTTCACGTCTTTAGAACCCTTGCATTCATGGCGCCAAGTCTAAGCGCAATGTATCAAGGTCTATCTTTGAGTAACCAAACTAAAGCTTCAGGTGCTGCAATTAGAATTCCTAATGCCCCTCATTCCAACAAGATGCCAACATCATCATCTGCGCAACACAAGCAATTGCTCACTGGTATCTCCCTTCAATCTTTATTCCTAGCAACTTCTACAAGAAAAACATGTGACTGACTCCAAGAGCACTAGCTAGCTGCTGCACACACTGTCCATGCACAATGGGGTTTCTTTTTTGACTCGTACATAGTACCAAGCAAGCAGACACTTAATAACTCTCTCATTGTTCTTGAACACATCTCAACCACCAGACAGCTGTTTTGCTACGGAGGGCCTACCATGGTGTACATTTTTTTAGAGAATAGTATTTTTTTATCCGGCCTCTACATACAACCAGATATATACAGTCCTTTAAAATTTAGCCCCTCAAATAACCCAATTTGAAATTCGCTCCTATGGAGATTTGAACTCACACACAAGTTGTGCTCTATATAGTCATTTTGCCGTTGGTATAACAATTAGCACAGTAGCACCACACTACATCATGGCACCTGAGATTATGTTAGATTTCTCAATATCAAAAACAAGTGCAACATGAGCACAACTTCTCACAGCCACAGTGTAATCAGAGCACAGGCCCAAACAAGCTGAGGCATGAACATGTAGCAGAGTACCTAGCTGCTTTCAACACCGGCCACTTGTCCATGATGGTTGTGTCAATGAGGGCGATTTTATATGAATTTATTAGGTCTTCAGTGATGGTCTCATATAAAAATAAATAAATTTGTACATAGTACATTGTACGAATATTTTCATCGACGAAAAGAAATATAATTAGATTATGCAATATTTTTATATTTCGTTTCAAAGAGCATGTATTTAGCTAGTGATTGACGAAAATTCTTCATCCTTTTGAAAATAATGTGCAAACTAGGGATAGGGAACACCTAAGTACAATCCCTGATGAAGTCTATGAAACCACCCAAGCAATTCTTCTAACAGACTAAGAATCGGTTTCAAGACTATTTTATCAATCGTTACATAAGAAGTTGATGGTGCCAAGATAACAACCCCATAAAAATGGATGGTGTAATGGACTCATGTCCAAGTCCTACGTTTGCTAGTACTTTGATTAACGTGATGACACCTTTTCGTCAGTTGAAACAAGAGATCGCATGTGTATGATCAGTTGAAACGTAGAGAACCTTGTTTTTTTTTTCTTTTAGAGGCATGCAAGTAGCATCAAATGTGTTGAACGAATTATGGCAACAGTTCAGAAGTTCATACGGTTTCCCATTCGGATGAGCCACGGTCATCTTGCATCTGCTCTACAAAATGCTCACCATTGTCAATACTAAAGTTCTACAAGAAAACACATGGTTGTGAGATTTTTTTAATAAAAAGATGCCATTGCATGGCTAGCGAAATCCACACGGCTAAATCTATCTCCATGATAGTTTATTGCTACAAATAGGGCTCATGTCACTTGTGAATGGGTAGTGTCAAGATTGCAATGAGCACATTGCATAATGTTTCTATACATGCATTAATAAAGAGAAACCCGTGACATTCAAGCTTGGTAAGACCAATAATGTTTCTCATTTCTCTTTAATGTGAAGACATTAGCTAGAACGGAGAATGAAAGAAAACTCTCCTAGTGATGTCACCATATTTGACACCTAGCCGATCATATCTGTTTGAGCTAAACTTCAACTGTAATTAAAGGCTAAGTCGGGACCAGGTTCAGCGTACAATTGATATTCCCACTGTCTCTCATTCCGATGAACAACAGTCTCCTCAGCAACCTAAGCAAGTTCCCTTTCCTGTCCTATTGTCATCAGTACTAAAATTTTACATTCAAACAGACTGATCTGCTGTGCAGCTTCTGTTCAATTTGGCGTGCAGAGATGTGCTTTATTTATATATGAACTCTCTTATAAACAGTACCATCAACCCAGGAGTGTTTCTCCATGGGTTTACTACTGTAGGAGAGTACCATATGTTCAATTCATATCAAACAGCACGCACATATTTGAAGATAGCCCTTTGATGTCAGGACCAAGAAATCATTCCATTATCTGTCCTTCTGATAATAAAGAAAACATTTACTAAAATATTAGAGACATAGTCACAACCATTTTTTATACCAAGGAGACAAAAGAGCTTTGATCCAACTTAGGGTGTGTTTAGTTCACACTAAAATTGGAAATTTTGTTGAAATTGGAACGATGTGATGGAAAAGTTGGAAGTTTGTGTGTGTAGGAAAGTTTTGGTGTGATGGAAAACTTGGAAGTTTTAAGAAACATTTTGGTACTAAACTCGGCCTTAAACAAAAGAACACAAACGTACTGGATTCTTGCACAAACAATCAAGCAAACAACAAGAATAGCACTAATAAACATTAACAGTATCAATAATTTCAGTGTAGTCGAATGTTCAGAAAATAATTCAACAAAGATGGCATGTAAGTTTTATGGCACATGGATGACACAGCTGCCATCTCTAGGAATTGTTATAACAGCATTCTAAACGAACAAAGGAAATTCCTTGTGCTTCCCATTCCAACGGTCCGCAACTGTTTGAGACCAGCTGCACAGGTACGAACAGAGCATTTGTAATTCCAACAAATTTCACAAGAAAAATATCATGTGGCGTTTTTCCTTCTTGGGTATTTCTCAAACAGAAGTCGGTGCCTGCTATTTATGCAAATAGCTAGGTAACTCAGCCATAACCGACCACCAACCAGCCATAGTTCAGTAGAGTTTTTCAGGTGCACATTAACAAAGTAAAATTCAAAGCAAATTTGGGAGACCGCTGCCGCCACCGCTGTCATTGTCGCCCGCTCCAGACGCTGGATCCGCTGCCCGCTCTCGTCACCCACGCCGGATCCGTCGCCCCCATGCCTCCCCATCGCCACCGACGCCACCCTCTTCTCCGGCCGTCGTCCCCGTGGTCGCCGGCCGAAGACACCCCTAGCTCGTCTCCACCGGATATCCAAGGGGAGGGAGGGGAAGAGGAGAGGAGGGGCCACGTGCCGCCATATCCGCTGCCTCCATGCCTCCCCACCGCCGACGAAGCCACCCTCCCCTCCGACCGTCGTCCCTTGGTCGCTGGCCGGAGACCCCCTCCCCTCTGCCAGATCTGCAAGGGGAGGGGCGGCGATCCAGCGCCCCCCCCCCCCCCCCCCCCCGCCCACGCCACGCACTCAGAGAGGATGGGAGGAGAGGAGATGAGAGAAAGAGTGATGGACTGATGAGAGAGATTAATAAAATGAGAGAGTAGGTGAGAGATGAGAGGAGGAGTAATGGAGTGAATAATAAAAGGAAAAAGGTAGAGAGAGTAGGTCAAAATTTTGAAGTGTATGGGAGAGAATGCATTTTTGCGTGCGGTTCAGTTAAGACGTCCACCTGCGAAAACAGTCTCATTTTTGCGTGCGGTTCACTTAATACGTCCGTCTGCGAAAATTAATTTTTCCGTGTGGTCCTCTTATATAAACCGCACAGGAAAATGAGCCAATTTTCCCATGCGGATCGAGTTACCGCCCACATGCAATCTAAAATGGTCCCTGTCCAGGAAAATCATTTCTGTAGTAGTGCTTGGTGGTGGTTGAACCTGGATTGTGGACCCATATACTTGAATTCGTGATGATTCATTCATCACTTCTGAAATGCAAATTTTGCCCAAATATTTGTAGTTAGAATTATGGTATTGTCTATTTTATATATTGTAAATATGGGCAATATGTATCTTGAATTATGTATTTAGTTATATATAACACAACAATTCAAACAAATTGAGAAAACGACATGTAACTCAGGAGTTGTGATCATTTAACTATCTGATTATTATTTTTTTATTGTTAGCTAGAAAATAGGAGAAGTTTTCTTAGAAAATAAGAGAGGAGAGGAGAGGAGAGTCAGAGGGTGGAGGGAGTATACGTGCATGCGTACATATGGTATGGTGGGGGTGGCGGCATATGGGTGTTTTTTTAATCTAATTGTTAAAATTACTGGATCATCTATTTAAAGGATCATCTATTTATTGGATCATCTAATAGTTAAAATTATCATATTTTCTATTTTTTTCGAATTTATTAGAGCATCATGTGGTAACATAGGAGCATTTGTAAAGCGTTGTATGGTAGCTTAAGAGCATTTGTGACATGTTTAGTAAAATTTTAATATATAATAGATGACATGAGCTAACCGGCAGGCACCTTCTATCCAAAATAATTTAAATTTCTCTCAAGATTTCTGTCTGCGTAGTCGCAAAAGGCCTGTAACTTTTACCACGACTCCATCAATCCTATAGGTGTGGGAAAAAATACGTTCTAGCTGATGTTACATTCCCACATTATATAGATTCCATGGAACAGCAGAAATTCCTAGTGCTTTCCATTCCAAGGATCCACAACTGTTTGAGACTAGCAGTAGTGAAAAAGCAAAATTGTAATTCCAATAATTTCACAAGAAAAAAATCATGTGTGGTCTTTCATTGATCAATATTTCTCAAATAGAAACAAGGGCATGGCATTTATACAAAAAAGCTTAGTAACCAGCCATATCAGCCATAAACCGCACACGAACTAGGCAACCACCCATCAACTTCCCAGGTATATTTTAGTGAGCAACTTTATGGTCCTTGAGGAGGTACCACGAGGTACCATTTTTTCTATTGTAAATTTAGTACCTCTTTGTACCTAGGTACTATAAGATACCATGAAGTACCAAATTTTACGCTAAATTTTTGGTATCTTATGGTACCTTCTCAAGTACCGTAGAATTGCTCTATTTTAGTAGTACGATCTTTCAAGGTTTTTTGTTTGACTGCTTGCTCTCGTGTTCCAGCGTGTAACAACGAGAGCAAGAAGCCAGAGCTTCGTGGAACTTCTAGGAAACTCTTTTGTAAAATGAATATTTCTGGCCGCTAATCGTATGTCCATTTATACAAGTGGATAAAAAACAGAAATATAGTTTTTCCTAATGTCATTCAACATTTAGTCCTCTCTGTATACATCAAAGCAATCAGAAAGAAACATGAACAGCGTGACAATGCCGCTGCCAACTTGCCAAGCTGATGACATATGGTGGGAGATTTTATATTTGAAACCACAGGTTGAGTACCAACAGGATGAATCAAAGAAGCAACCGAATTGGGCAGTCAATATGTTTATTCAAACCTAAACATGCCATTTTTAATCGATCAGCCATACAATTACAGAACCTCACTATCGGCCTACAAATAAGCGCTGTACAATACTACCCAACAAGAATGCAAAAATGAAGCCCAATACTCTGCAAAAATGCAGCCCAATAATCTCTTTGTGTTCTGCTGAATAGTCTTGCCGTAATCTCCTTCGTATCAACTGATCGGCTTCACAGAGTCTGACTAATTATCTCTCAGGTTCGACGTCTCAAAGCTTTCACGTCTTTAGACCCCTTGCATTCTTGGTGCCAAGTCTCAGCGCAATCTATGAAGTTCTGTTCTTGAGTAACCCAGCTAAAGCTGTAGACGCTGCAATTAGAATTCCTAACGCCCCACATTCCAAGAAATCGCTAGCATATGTCATCTGCACAGAACAAGCATGCAATTTCTCATTGATATATATCCCCTCCAATCTTCATTCCTAGCTACTCTTACAAGGAAAACATGTGCTGCTGCACGCACTGTCCATGCATAATTGTTTGCATTCTACATATGCATATATAGTACCAAGCAGACATACCTAACATCTCTCATTGTTATTGAACACTTCTCAACTACCTGCAGCCAACTGTTTTCTATGGAGGACCTACTAGTGTACATATATACGAGTTGCTCTATATATTCATTTTTGTCGTTGGTATAGCAATTAGCACAGTAGCACCACAATGTGTCATGACAAAGGAGATTCTCTTACCGTCTCAATATCAAAAACAGGTGTAGTAATTAATATGAAACATGAGAAGAACTTCTCATAGCCACAATGTAATAAGACAACATACCCAAACTAGCGGAGGCATGAACTTGTAGTAGTGTACTACTACATCCGTCCCAAAAATAAAAGATTTTATATGTTGAGACACATTCCAGTACTATGAATATGAAAAAGGGGTCTATCTATATTCATTGTACTAGAATATATCATATCTAGATCTAAGTTTGTTTTTTGTGTGATGGAGGGAGTAAGTTGTCTTCCCTATCCTCAACCATGTCTTTCTCACTACAAATATTTTACGTGCAAACATGCTGATATGTTGTGCTCCTCCTGTTCAATTCACGTTATTTATTTATGCAATATTTGCGTAACTCGGTTATAAATAGTACTACCTCCATTTTTTAATAGATAATGCCGTTGACTTTTTCTCACATGTTTGACTATTCGTCTTATTCAAAAAATTTACGTAATTATAATTATTTTGTTATGAGTTGTTTTATCATTTATAGTACTTTAAGTGTGATTTATATCTTATATATTTGCATAAAATTTTTGAATAAGATGAGTGGTCAAATATTTGAGAAAAAGTCAACGGCGTCATCTATTAAAAAACGGAGGTAGTACCATCCACCGAGCGGCGCTTTTTCAAGAGTTTACATTTCAGTACAATGCACGCATATTTAAAGATAGTCACTTCTAGAATATTTCCTTCTGATAATAAGGAACATACATATTTTGCAAAATGTTGGAAGAGATAGTGCATCTCAACAAATTTTTTTTTTGCACGAAACAGCCAAAATCTTCTGATCCAACTTAATTAAAGAGACGAAGCCAACCTAGATTCTTAGACATAGACATAGACCCAACAATCAAACAAATAACTAATAACTTCAATACAAATGCAACAAGTTCTACAGTTATGTTTGGCACGGGCATCATGCATGTTTTATGGGCCGATGTGCCGCATGGCCAGCAAACAAATGGATTGTGCAGTTGTCATCTTCACAGCTTACTTACAACAGCAATCTTCTCGAACAGATCATACGAATCTATGGCTGTTTAAGCTTTACCCATTAGCAGCTACAAAGAGAAAAATCTGATGCTCTGAACCAACCCTAACAAGATAACGATATGAACAGACAGGCTGGCTTCCATCTAAGTTTCACTAAAGCTTTCTCTGTCCACACACTACAAGAATCCTGTTAATCCATGATGAAAAATTTCCGTCACGGATCACTGAAAAACCGTCACCAAACAACATCTGTGATGGTTTCAGAAATCATCACGGATTGAGCGTCATGGATTGACCTGTGTGACGGTTTGTCGAAAACCATCACAGATTAACAGAATCGGTGACGGTTTTAAACCGTCACGATGAAGCCCGTGGTCTAGTTAGTCCAGCCAAGCCCATTTCCTGTGATGAAAAATAACCGTCACGGATAGCTGCCACGTAGGATATTTCTCTGTCACAGATTAGCTGCCACGTAGGATATTTTTCCGTCACGAAATTGAATCACCACGTATGTGCCATGTGTTCGCCAAGGTGGACGCTGATGTGTCATCGATGCCATGTAGGATTTAGCCCACGTGTTTTGTGGCCCAATTCTTTTCCAAGAGCTTTCGGCCCATTTATGACCTAATGGTTTTTTTTTTGTTTTGGGCTGATTTTTTTTAGTGTTTTTTCGGCCTTTTAGTCATCATTCAGCCCAGCTCAAATTGGGCTACAGCTAGATTTTAGCCCAACAAAAATTCAGCTGCTGCTAAATTTAGCAAATACAAATATTTCGTCCATAATTTTAGCAAAATTAATTACTGATCATCAGTTGACATTCTCTCATCATCAGTAACAAAATAGTTATAGATCAGCACATAAATATTATAAAAACACATTACAACCTTCACATCTCATACAACATAATTTTTTAGCATATCTCATACAACATAATTAAAACCTGTTCAAAAGCACATGACAGTACCCAACAGCCACCAAAGCATTTTGGCCACTCCATCAAAGTTCGCATATGTTTGAGCCCAGCAACCTGATAGTACAATACCATGTGTTAGATTATTTTTTTATGCGCTAGAGAAACAACAAGAAACAATCTACAGATACGATATTAGTTTTTGAATGATAGGGCTACTTTGCAACACCAATCTGATGTCCCCATAATACATTGCACTAACAAAACTCAATGTCCCCATCACCAACCCACCTCATTTCATTGGCCAAGCAAGCAAGCAACTGATGCTATAGATTGAAGGAGGAAATAAATGTGGTCCTTTTGCAGGACAGAGCAAGAAATCCACAGTTTCTGAAGCAAAGAAACGCAACAAAACAGAACTATCAAAGATCTGTGTTATGTACAATTAATCTTTAAACATCTTAGTTCAGGAATAGCTCTACATATCACACGTACTGACAAAAACCTCTGTACAAGAAACTAAAAATCAAGGCAGTGCACAACTAGTTCAGAGTTGTTCTGAGTTCAGATAATTCACATCCACCAAACTATAGATAGATTCACAAACAACTAAAGTGGTTAGAGATATACACAGACAAATTCTACTGACTAGACCTGCTCATCATGGAAGCAAAACCAAAAATGGCATTTACAGCCATAAAACGACACTGCTAGTTTGGCTCCTTTTGCAGCTTAAGAAAGTTATTAAGTATATACATCAAACAAATCTACTTGGTTCATTTGCAGATTAAGAAAATGAGCAAGGATATACATCACCAAATACTTGTACTTACCAGCCAAAATTATTATCTTTTGCAAATTTACAGCCATAAACAAGGGGTTGATAGCAAGTTCCTAACTCATTTCAGATATAATGAAGTGCATCGACCATGTTGTGAAATTGAAAACTTCAGTGCATTCGTAGAACTGATTTCAATCTGAAAGAAAAAAAAACAAATTCAGTAGTAGATACACGTCTGGGATGCGGAGAACTGTAAAGACGGGAAGACCGCTGCAACTATGACGAGGAAGTGGATGACGACGGCCAGGACAGATGGGAGGCAGGCAGGACGTGCTTCTATTTGCACTAATTCAATCTATTAGAAATAAGAGAAAGAAGGGGGAGGAGGATGGGGGTACCGTGGGATGGATCTGGCGCCATCGCTCGCCTCCTCCTCGCCGCCTAGCGCCGCTGCACCAGACCACCGCCGCTCACCTCCTCCTCACCGCCGCACGCCGTCGAGCCCTCCTCACTGCTGCTGCTGCCAGAGGAGATCTCTCGCGGTCGCTGCCGAAGCGGTTGGCGGCCATGAGGATGCCCCCGATGGCGCCGAGCACCCCGCACGCGAGGAGAGCGGCCGCGAAGGCGATCTCCATGACGGGCGCGCCCTGGGCCCTCCCACGGCGCTGCCGACAAGGTCGTCCTCGTCGGAGATGGAGAAGGAGTGGTCCACGTACGCCACGCCTGGCTACCCTCGCCTCCTCCTCTGCCTCTGCCTGTCGGTGCCGGATCCGATCTATGAACTACTCTTCCCCACCTCCTCCTTCCGCGCTCGCAGCCTCGACGGCGCCGCCTCCACCAGCGATACCGCCGGCAGCGGGAGAAGGAGGCCTACCTCCGCGTCGAACAGCGCGTACTCGCCGCCAAACCATCTCCGCCGGAGGTTGAGGAGGAAGAGGATGCAGATTCAGATGGGGACTTGGCGGCGGCTAGGGTTGGGGATTGCTTCGTTTGATTTTGGATCGGCTAGGGTTGGGGAACATGGGTATGAAGCAACAACGGATGCGATTTTACAAGAATAGCCTTGGTGCATGTACTAGCTTCTGATACTATTTGGACAAGATGGACATTTCACGTCAATTTTGGCTTGACCGCGCGCAGTGGCCTGACCGCGATGCAAACCTGGGCGGAAAATTTTGGCGCTTGCCAGTATGTTTATTTTTGGCAAAAAAAAAAAAAAGATCTTGTGCTACTCGTACTTTTTAATTTTAATTCATGAGAACTTCAAATTTAATTTTAGGCTGATTTTTGTGTTTCAAATGCAAAAATCATAAATAACAAAATTGTAGAACTTATCGAAATCTACAACTATTGTATTGGTCCTTTTTACAAATAAGTTCATTTGAACAATTCCAATTTTGAATTTTCAAAATTTGACAACTTCGAACAAAAATTGGGGTAAATAAATGATTTCAAATAGAAAAGTCACCACAACCAAAGATGTAGAACTCATCAAGATGCAAAATTTTTATTTTGGTCATTTCTCCATCTGACTCTATTTGTACAATTTGAATTTTGAAATTCAAAGTTTGAGAACTTCAAATAGAATTTTTTATTAGTGAATGACTTCAACTGAAAAACTCATCAACAACAAAGTTGTATAATCCATCTAGATCTACAATTTTTATTTTGGTCATTTATTCATCCGGCATAGTGATTTTAACATTGTTAATAAATTTTACATATCTCCAAATATGGTTTCATAAATTATAAGAGAGATGTATACATTTTGTGAACAATGTTACTATCACTTTGTCGGATGAAGAAATGACCAAAATAAAAGTTATAGATATTAATGAGTTATACAACTTTGTTGTTAATGACTTTTTCAGTTGAAATCATTTACTATTTGAAAATGTTGTTTGAAGTTGTCATAATTTGAAATTTAATTTGAAATTCAAATTCAAATTATTGAAACAAAGTCATATAGCAAAATGTCCAAACCAAAAGTTGTACATCTTGACAAGTTATACAATTTTGTTGTTGACAATGTTTTCATTTGAAATCATTTACTACCCGAATAATTATTGAATTGAGAGGAGGGATGTAAAATAGACTTCTCAGCGAGGGAGGAGCAGAAGGGGCCGGCGGCCCGAAGAGAGTGGAGGAGAGAGAGGCTGCGGGCTGAGGGAGGGAGAGAGTAATACTTGGGCCGAAAAAGGCCCAAGTACAGAGAGAGGAATTTTAATTCGTTTTTCATTTATTTTAATAGGTTAAATAAACTTTATGGTATTAAAATTAGTTATTGCGCTCCGAAAATTTATGGAAAATTTCAGAAAAAAATTTAGACCACGTAGAATATTAAAAAAAATTGCGGCAATGATTTTTAAAGAAAAATTTTAGTTTCCTCGTTAATTCACTTGATTAAATTGTTTAAACCTTTAATATATTTTTTCTAGTAATGCAATATATAAATCTATGACGTTTGCTTCAACTATAATAAATTATAGAATCCTACCGTAACACACCAGACAACTAGCGCAGTGGTAGGATGGGTTATCTTCAACAAGAGGTCATGGGTAATTTACCAATTCGAGTTCTCTTTTCATTTTTGAAACGCCAACTCTCGAGTGACATTGGGACAAATAAAAATATTTAAGTGCACATTGGGACATCTAGAACAAGTGGTTCAAATGGTAAGACACGTTCCTACCTTCCAGCTAAGTTGTGGGTCCAAATCCCACATGCTGCAGATTTTACCCATGCGCACCATATTTTTTTAGTTTGCCATATTATGCATCATATACATGTAACAAATTAACAAAATTATTTTGTTCAAATTTAACAAATCGTATTTTGGGTTTGATTCTTCTTGCAATCACATTTTTTATTTTTCTTTGCGCTAAATATGTTTTATTTTTTATTGCTTTGGGCTAACTAGAGTATGACGAATTTAAAATCATACATTGTGACAGTCTTGATAAAACTGTCACAAGTTAGCGGGCCGTGAATATCCACTGGGCTGATCCGTGACGAAAAACAAAAATCGTCACGATTACGTTTGTCAGTGACGATCTGTAAATCCGTCACCGAGAATCCGTCATGGATTAACAAGTTTCTTGTAGTGACAATAGGGCCGGCCCGGGGGGGGGGTGGTCAGCCCGTGCGCAGGCCCGAGGCCCCCCAAATCCAGGGGCCCCCATGGCTAATGGGCCATGGCCCACGTTACCCCATATGCATCGCTACTTCCCAGGCCTAGGATCCTTTCCTATTGAAGACGGAAGACGAAACGAAGAGGAGCGAAGGAAAAGCGAAGCGATTTGACTCCCGTTCCCGTCGCCTACTCGCCTCGATCACGCCTCCTCCATCGCCTCGATCACGCCGCTGGCCGATCGCTCATCGCTACAGATGCTACGTCGCTCGGTCGCTGCTGGCTGCTGCCTGCTGGGGTGAGCTCTCGCCTCTCGGCTTCTCGTGTCGCAACTCGCAAGGAGACGAGGCCATCAGGCCAACCGCGCAACGGCGACGCACCCTCTGCCCTCATCGGCTGATCGACGTCTCGGCGCCACGCCTGTAGGCTATAGCCTGCTGCAGTGCTGCTCGAGGTAATTTTCTCCATCTTTTTTAGTTTTTTTCCTCTTCATAGATCAAAATTTATTAGCACTCGCACTACTTAATAATTCATGATTATTTTTTCAACACAACATTAATCATGTCGTTGAGAAAATATGCATCGGGTAGCGAAAAAAGGAAACAGAAAAAGCGTTTGAGATGTTCAAGCATATTAGAGATGTGGATTGTTATCCTAATCTCTCCATTGCTTATCAGAATAGTTCTATTTGAAGTTTTAAAATGTTATATATAGATAAATTTATCACATCGAATATTAAATGTTGTGTTTTTATGAGACTATAAATATATATATTAGTTTATGTGTATATATATATAAATGGGCCTCCCCTGGTCCGCATAGTTCTGAAAGGACTGCAGTTTTTACCACGACTCCATCAATCCTATAGCTGTGGAAAACAAAACGTTCTGGCTGAAGATACACTCCCACAATGCAGTGACATTAGGGAAAAGAGGAAATTCCTAGTGCTTCCCATTCTAACGATGCACAACTGTTTGAGACCGGCAGTACAGATACGGATGCAGCATTTGTAATTCCAAAGAACTTCACAGGAAAAATATCATGTGGCCTTTTTGCCTTGAATATTTCTTACACAAAAACCGGTGCCTACTATTTATGCCAATATACACTAGCCATAAACTGCGCAGCAAGAACCCATAAAACTTCTTATGCATAGTTTAGTACTACCTCCATCCCCGAATATTTGCATTTCACTATTAAAATTTTGTAAAAAAATGTTATTTCTATTGAGATGGGACCTAATAAATTAATTAGATTGATATACTAATTCCCTCACCCTTGTTATTAGTCAAGTTTGCAAGTATGTAATGTGTGCGTGCAGTGTGGTCATTTATATGTGGTGCTAATCTGTATGTAATATCCTAGAAATGCAATTATTCTTGGACATAGATAGTATAATCTTTCAATTTCACACCTAATAAACTATAATTCAAACCACATCTTTCAAACAGAATTAATAGCATAAAAATTTTGTTCCACCAAAAATAAAGAAACAATTAATACCAACATATTTATTTTCTCAATCTTACGCGTCATATTTTTTTCCACGATAAAATAAGATTCAACTTTCACATCTCCACGATGACCTTACCCGTGGCATGGCCGCCCATGCTCTTCTCCCACGCCTCCGCCGCCTTCTCGAACGGACACCGCGAGTCGACCACCGTCCTGAGCTTCCCTTCTCCGACGAGCTCCATCAGAAACCTCATCTCCTCCTTCCCCAGCGACATGAGGGCCATCATGGTTATCTTCTTCCTGGCAAACATGGTCAGCATCGCCGCGACGTAGTTCCCGGGGTTTGGTGTTATGTCCACCACCCTACCACGGCTGCTCAGGGTCGGCTTCATCGCCGACCAGTTGACGTTCATGGCGGTGTTGATGATGTAGTCGTACTTCTCGTCGGAGGCCGAGCTCGTCAGGGCGGCGCCTTGGGGGGTATTGTAGTCGAGGACCTCGTCGGCGCCGAGGGAGCGGACGAGGTCCATGTTGCGGGCGCCGCAGGTGGCGGTGACGCGGTGGTTGCCGAGCTTGGCGAGCTGGACGGCGTAGGTGCCGACGCCGCCGGAGGCAGCGGTGATCAGCACGTTGGCGCCGGTGCCGCCGGTGCCGTCGAATTTGGTCCCGATGGACATGAGGGCCTTGAGAGCTGTGAGGCCTGCGACCGGCAGCCCGGCCGCGTCGACGGCGGAAACTCCGGCGGGGCGGACGACGGTGAGGCTCTCCGGTGCAGCGACATACTCAGCGAGGCCTCCTCCTTTCTGTATTGCAATTATTATTCTGGTGAGAATTGATCATTTTCTTGATGAGAAGGTTAAGCAATAAAATTGTTACAAACTCTATTTTTTTAATGTACGACGGCGTTAACTTTTTTATAAAAATTAGATTATTTGGCTTATTAAAAAATTTTGATGATAAATTAAGTCATAATAAAATAAATGATTTTATAAACATTAGATTATTTGGCTTATTAAAAAATTTTGATGATAAATTAAGTCATAATAAAATAAATGATAATTAAATTTTTTAGATATAACGGATGGTCAAACATATCTAAAAAGTTAACGACGTCATGTATTAAAAAACGGAGGGAGTATTAAAGAAGAAATGCATCAGAAAATTCAGGTGCTATACATGAGATGAATCATGAACAAACTGGATGTTTGAAATTACCCAGAAGTTCAGTTTGGACAAAACTTTGTCACCAACTTTGAGCTCATGTACTGCAGAACCAGCCTCCACAATCTCCCCGGCAACATCAGTCACTGTTTCATGGAGTAAATTGAGAGATGAACTAAATAATATTAGATTATTCCATTGGTGTTATATACTTCATCACCGGTCAAAAACTGAATTATCTTCATAACTAAGAGTGTGCATTACTGAAATAGACCCGTTCATTTGCAATCAATTGCACATAAATATATGTGTTGTACGAAGAGTACCTTTTGAATTAGTACTTCTGTCTAGTTTCATAAACAAATGGTCCTTACTAATGGGTAAACACCTGGAATAAATGGAAACTTGGGAAGAAATGGGCGTAGCATCCCTTTCTGAATACTCCAATCAATCGGGTTAACGCTTGCAGCTTCGACTTTAATAAGAACTTCATGTTTCTTCACCGAAGGAACAGGGATTTCCACGTGCTGAAGTGAAACTAAACTGTATTTAAATCAATAATAGAATAAACAAATTTTACATACACATATGGTGTGTTCAATATTTTCTTCAAAAAATCATTGCTAGCTATATATTCTCACTTTGATGAAAATGTTCAGATAAGTCATGTCCTGGAAGTGTCGTCTATTTCTTGGAAGCAACTAGACTCATGAATTACAGATGAATCGGAAAATTGTACTAGAAATAAACAAAGTTCAATATAATCGACAAATGCAATTTTTCCAGGACAAAACGAAAAAGAACATGATCAAATTTTATGTCAGAGCAGTAGTGCAGAATATCCTACGAACTCGATCACTCGTAGAGCATTAAATCAGGAGGAAGAAGAAGATAGCAAACCTTGAGGGCACCGGCGCCGCCGCCGTAGCCGGTGTACTGCACCGCGCGCATGGTGGCCGGAATCCCGCCGCCGGCGGCCATAATCCCGAGCAATTCCTGAATTTCTCCTGTTGTCTGAACAAGTCAATCGATGATGATAGATGAATGCAGTCATCTGGGCAGTGTGCGTTTTGTACTAGATTAATTCTTGTGACTTAATGTCAAAATAAAATAAAATTCTTGTGACTTGGGCGTGAAGGGTTTGACCGGGATTTGATTCAATAAGCATTTGAATATATGGAAGCTCATCACCCAGGCGCTGATGTCATTGACAAGCGTCGTGCATGGATAATCAAACTAAGAACATATATATAATTAATTATATATGATCTTTTGATGGTTTTTGACGGCTTTCCTCCTCTCGTATACTATTACTAGCTACTCCCTCCGTTTCGAAATGTTTAACACCATTGACTTTTTATCATATGTTTGACCGTTCGTCTTATTCAAAAAATTTAAGTAATTATTAATTTTTTTCCTATCATTTGATTCATTGTTAAATATATTTCTATGTAGGCATATAATTTTACATATCTCACAAAAGTTTTTGAATAAGACGAACGGTCAAACATGTGCTAAAAAGTCAACGGTGTCAAACATTTCGAAACGGAGGGAGTAGGAAGCAAATATGTAAAATAAACATTTGAGACCACCGATTGTTTATGCGTGCAAGTATGTCAGTATAATAGAATAACAAAATAGAGATATTGTTTCTCATGTCATTTGATAGTTTAGTCCTCTTTGAATAGTGTAACAATGCCCGTGCTGACTTGCCATGCTGACGACGACAGACGGAGGGAGATTTTCTATTTGAAACCACACAGTGATTACCAGTATGATAAATTAAACAAGCATCGGAACTCGGCTAGTAGGCTGCCAACATATGCATTTTATTTCAAACCGGAAAATGCATTTTTTTTTTTTTGGTATGGATCAGCTACAACCACAGAACCTCAATTTCAGCCTACAAACGGGAACAGTGCAATATCCATCAAGAATGCACAATTCAAGCCCGATACTATCATGGAGTTTCCGTTTGGCAGACTTATTGTAATGTCCATCATGTCAACTAATCTTCTTCACGTAGCCGGACTACTACTGCCTCAGATTCAACTGCTCAAAGATTTCGCGTCTTTAGACCGCTTCCATTCATAGTGCCAAGTCTCAGCGCAATGTATCATGTTATGTCATTGAGCCACACGGTCAAATCTGTAGACGCTGCAATTAGAATCCTAAAAATGCCCCTCATTCCAACAAGCGCCAGTATCATTTGCGCAGCACAAGCTATTTCTCTTTAATATCCTTCCAAAAACACTATAGTTTTTACCATGGTCTCGTTAATCCTGTAGCTGTCAGATAAAAAATGTTCCGGCTAAGTTTCATTAACACAACTCATGGTTAGAACAGAACAGGCGAATTTCCTAGTGCTTCCCATTCCAACTACCCACAACTGTTTGAGACGGGCGCCTGTGCAGTTGTAGACGGAGCATTTGTACTTCGTTAAAAAAATTTCACAACGAAAATATCGTTTGGCCTTTTTTCTTTGTTCAATATCTTCTCAAATAGAAACCAGTGCCCGCTATTTATGCAAGTAGCTAGGTATCTCAGGCATAAACCGCGCACCAACCAGCCATAAACTTCCCAGGCATAGTTCAGTACAATCTATCGATTTCACATCTAGCAAATAAGTACTCCGTCCGTTCCAAAATATGAATGAGATTTTGGTTCAATGTAACACATCATAGTATGAATCTAAGATGTGTCACATCTAACTCAAATCCTTTATATTTTGGGATAGAGGGTGTACAAAAAAAACAGACAAAAAAATATTTTTGGGACGATCTCGTTTTGTTACTCCATTTTGGGACAAAAATTATACATTCAGACCAAAATATAATTTTCTCAATCTTTCCCATCATTTTTTTAGGACAAACTAATATATTACTTTCACATCTCCACAATGACCTTCCGTGTTGCATGACCACCGGTGCTCTTCTCCCACGGCTCCGCCGCCTCCTCGAATGGATGCCATGAGTTGGCCACCATCTTGAGCTTCCCTTCTCCGGCGAGCTCCATCGTAAATCTCATCTCCTCGTTTCTCATGGACATGCATGTTATCTTCTTATTGGCAAACATGGTCAGCACGGTCACGATGTAGCCAGGGGCGCGGGCCAAGGACTTTGAACTTGTGTATTCGAAATGGGAAGGGGTAAAAACTTTTTTTAGCTTAATTATACGCCTAAAAGCCTAATTATTAACTTTTATAGTGTGTCACACACTAATCATTATATAATATATAGCGTATATAACACAAAAAGCATAAATTCACACAACTTATTGATAGAATTGATCATCACTTGAAATTGTTTAGCATATAGAAATACTAATTTGTAAACATTTTAAAGTGCCAACATATATGAAATACATGGAGGATAGAAAATGATAAAGTGAGAAGAAATCTCACAATTATTTAAAGATCAACTTTTCAATACTTGATATTTTGAAGCAGCTCTCTCCAAAAAAGACTTTAAATCAACAACAGGGCCCTTCTTCCTTTTTCATGTTTCAGTTATGAAAATTAAACAAGATTCTATTTATACTATTATGATACAAACAACTAAGATGAGATCTCTGAATTACTATGAACAAATCCTACTATCCAAGGCTCCTAATCCTAGCTAACTGCCCAACAAGCTAATCAAGTTTGCAAGATAGTAGCTACTAACTAGGAACTATGAAGTATCAAGAATGAATTACTAAGTACAAGTACAAACTACAGTTCTACTCCCTCCATCCTATAATATAAGCATTTTTAACTACGAATCTGGATATATGTCTATCTAGATTCATAGTTAGAAGTTGTTATATTTTAGGACGGAGGTAGTACCAACTAAGCAAAAGCAAGTAGTAGTCTAGTAGATACCAGGTAAGTATAAGTGTAGTCAGTGAACTTTAGTTTGCTAACCTTAATGACTCAACAGTTCAAATGTTCAATCCCTCCTCGATTCCATGGCTTGCGGCTGCTTGGGACATATGTCTGTCTAGATTCATAGTTAGAAGTTGTTATATTTAGGGATGGAGGTAATACCAACTAAGCAAGAGCAAGTAGTAGTCTAGTAGATACCAGATAAGTATAAGTGTAGAACAAATTATGAAATCAGTGAACTTTAGTTTAATTTGCTAACCTCAATGACTCAACAGTTTAAATGCTCAATCCTTCCCTGAGTCCACGGCTTGCGGCTGCTTGGGTGCCTCCCTCCTAGTGGCCAGAGGCACAGGCATTATGCCCACGGCACTGCTGGCCGTTGTCCCGCACCAGCGCCATCGCCGACTCACCGTCGCGCAACTGCTCCGCCCCCCCGCCACACCGTCTCGCCAAGTCACGCCCCACCAATGCAGTTGCACCGGGCGTCTGCACTGCCGCCTCCACACACCATGCTGCTCTCGTGGCAGCACCGCCTTGATCTCTCGCCGATCGCCGCTCACCAGCCACCACCCGCCACCGCTGAGATAGGGTTAGGTGAGGGGGAGTCAGTTGAGAAAGGGAGTCGGCAGTGAGTGAGAGAGAGAGAGAGAGAGAGGATGATGAAGGAGGCTCAAGAAAAGTAGTTTGATTGCTTTTTGGTTGTTTAAGGCATTTTATTTATTTTTTATACATATGCGAAAGACAGAGTATATATACCTCTTTTTTCAAAAATCGTCAGTATATATCTGAATACCTTTGAGTCATAGTGGGCCCACCTTGGATGTAGTTCCCGGGGTTTGGGGTTATCTCCACCACCCTACCATGGCTGGTCAGTGTCGGCCTCATCAGTGACCACCCGATGTTAATGGCGAAGTTGATGATGTAGTCGTACTTCTCACCGGAGGCCGAGCTCATCAGGATGGCGTCCTCGGGGGTGTTGTAGTTGAGGACGTCATCGGCGTCGAGATAGCATACAAGCTCCATGCTGCGGGCGCCGTAGGTGGCGGTGACACGGTTGTTGCCGAGCTTGGTGATCTAGATGGCTTATGTGCCGATGCCGTCGGAAACCAGATGGAGAAGAAACATCATAGGAAATTCAAACACGATGACCCTATCGAGGCACGATATTTGGTACCGGAGTTCAGCTGTGGCCTACATCTCCAGGGCATTGATTACGAGTGCTCCTTTCCGATCCAAGATATTACAACGTATCAGTGTTACAATAACACTCGAGTAGATGCCACCAGCAGCCGCAACCTCTTACTATGCTAAGTCGCCTAATATGGTTACAACAGGTCCGCGTTTCTATTTAAAATAGAACCTCATGCTCATATTTCATATTAGTTAGTACACCTATTTTTGATATTGAGATGGTAAGAGAATCTCAGGTGCCATGATGCAGTTTGGTGCTACTGCGCTAATTACTATACCAACAAACAAAATGAATATATAGAGCAACTTGTATATATGTACACTAGTAGGTCCCCCATATAAAACAGCAGTGGCTGCAGGTGGTAGAGAAGTGTTCAATAACAAGAGAGATATTAGGTATGTTAGCTTGGTACCATGTATATGTAGAAAACAAAACAATTACGCATGGACAGTGCGTGCAGCATCTAGTGTTCTTGGAGAGTCGGTCAAATGATTTCCTTGTTAAAGTAGCTATGAATGAGGATTGGAGGGGATATATATCAATAAGAAATTGCTTGCTTGCGCTTGTGCTGGGGGCTTCTTGGAATGTGGGGCGTTAGGAATTCTACTTGCAGCATCTACAGCTTTGGCTGGCCTGCTTGATAGAATCGGCTAAGCCTTGGCACTGCGAATGCAAAGGTTCTAAAGATGTGAAAGCTTTGAGCCGTTGAACCTGAGACAGAATGAGTCAATGTCTGTGAAGAATATCAGTTGATACAAAGGAGATGACAGCAAGATTATTCAACGGAACACCACGATATTATTGGGCTGCATTTTTCATTCTTGTTGGGGTACTGTACAGTGCTTATTTGAAGGCTGAAAGTGAGGTGCTGTAATTGTATGGCTGATCCATTAAAAAGCACATGTTTATATAGGTTTGGATAAACATATTGACAGCCCAATTCGGTAGCTTGTTTGATTCATCCTGTTGGTAATCAACCTGTAGTTTCAAATATAAAATCTCGCTTCGTCACTCGTCATCAGCTTGGCAAGTTGGCAGGGGCATTGTCATGCTATTAATGATTATTTCTGTTCGCGTTTATCAATACAAAGAGGACTAAAAATCTAAAATGTTGAATGAACATGAGGAATAACAACATTTCTGTTTTTTACCCGTTCGTACGGACAAACGATTAGTGGGCAGAAATATTCATTTTACAAATTTGCTTCCTGTAACACGAGAGCAAGCAGTCAAACAAATACCATCAAAAGATATCAGTCAATTATGGATGGAGGATGCTTGTTAATGATATCAGCGATTGGGTGAGCTTCCACGCACACAAATGCTTATTGAATCTGACCCCGGTCAAACTAAACCCTTCACGCCCAAGTCTCAAGAATTCAGTACAAAACGCGTACTGCCCACTTGGCTCCATTCATCCAGCTCTACGGCCGAGTTTAGTTCCAAAATTTTTCTTCAAACTTTTAACTTTTTCATCACATCAAAACTTTCCTACACACACAAACTTCTAACTTTTCCGTCGCATCGTTCTAATTTCAACTAAACCTTCAATTTTAGTGTGAACTAAACACACCTGTTCAGCCAAGAGGAGAAGCTAGTTCAGAAAATTGCTCGGGATTATGGCCTCGATCCCCCGGTGGGATACCGGCCACCATATGCGAGCGGTTCAGTAAAGTGCGACAACAGCGGCGGCACCGGCCAGTATATTACTAACTAATAGGTATAGTCCGATTCTTACTCTATTTTTATACCTAGTACAACTCCAACTCCTAAATTGTAATCGATTTTGTACTTTAACACAAACTCTAACTTGGCAAATATGCCATGCCAACTTGAATATGTTACTTGTTCGAACCTTCGTGTAGTAGGATTTGAGTTGGTTCTCCTGATGTTCATGCCAAGCAGCCCAAACAGTCTACGCCAGGCTCGCCGCCTTCATGATTGTGCACAGCAACACTAGCATACCTACCCTCCATGACTTCACCTGCAACTTCCTTATGGCTTGTACAAACATGAGCTTTTCCTCTCACCATACATAATATTCTTTCTGTCCTTCATAATATTCATGGTCTACTTACTACAGTCTGCCTGACACAACCAACATATCTCATGTAGGCTTTTAAGCAAAATTAGACTACTCCTTATTGCTGGCACACATGTCTCACATCCGAAAGTAGCGTCCCATTTCTATCATACATCTTGAACACCAAACTTGACATCACCCGCTCAAACAACATGACAACTCATGTCATCGCCCAAGTAAAAAAAAACAAACTCACAAGATAACCACACCCATTCCCTAGGGCACTTGAATTGGTCAAAAGGCCAACCAAGGCTTAGCCAATGCTATTAAAATTTTACATGGAAACCCTTTTTATGTTCGAGTCCACATATTGATATACAATTGTAGTAACCATTAAATAATATTGCAAATGAACCCTCAAATCATTTTAATAAAAACTGTTCAATTCATAAATGCACCCTCAAATAACATGTAAAGACATTCAATATGGAGAGAGGGAGGTTAATGTCGATCCCTCAATAAACTTCTTTTATAATAAAGTCCTTCTGCACCCCTTAGGGTGTGTTCGGATGCCCCTCTTCCGAACCCTCTCCTTCGTTTTTCGCGCGCACGCTTTTCAAACGGCTAAACGGTGTAATTTTTGCAAAAAGTTTCTATACAAAAGTTGCTTAAAAAATCAAATTAATCCATTTTTGAAAAAAAAACTAATACTTAATTAATCACGCGCTAATAGACCGCTCCGTTTTCCGTGCAGAGGCACTATGTTCCCCACCTGAGCATGCGAAGTTTCGCGACCGACCGGATTTCGCGAAATTTCGATGTTTCGATGAGACTCGAAAGTAGAAACCGTCTGAGATTTCGAGAAGTTTCATCCAAAATTCAAATTTGCATTAATAAAAAAAAGAAAAAAACTAAATAAAATCTTATAAATACTATGATATTTATAGAACTTGTTGGGATATAAATTTTCGAAAAAAATGATGTATTGTGTGTATTTACTAAAACTTACATTAGGAAAGAAAAGAAGAAATAATTAAAAAAAAACACTTACATGAGCCAAAACTGAACGGAATTAAAAAAAGGAAAACACTTATTGATCGAAATTTTGATGATTTTGATCGGAATTTCGCCAAAACCGATCGGTTTTCGAGAACTTGTTGGCAAACTTAGGGAATTTGATTTAAATTTTGGTTTATGAAATTTGTTCGGAATTTACCGGTTTTCCACCGGATTTCACGAAATTCTGAATTCCGCCAGTGCCCGAAACGGAAGGGCTTGTCGGAATCGTAAACCCTGATGTGAACACAGCCTTAGTGCTACTCTTTTTCATTTTCCTCCCTTTCTAACGCTCGCTTCCACCTGTGTCCTCAGTCCTCATGCGCCGCCTACTCCCTCCTCTTGATCTCCACCATCTCGGCCTTCTCCCCCACCACGTCCTCTCCCACCTCTCCACCACCACCGTCGTCATGTCCTCCATCTCGCCGTCTCCATCGCTGCCTCCATCCTCGTCCCATGGGATCGATCAGGCAACGATGACGCAGCTTGATCTGGAGATGGCGTGTAGCAGAATCGTCGATCTGTTGCGGGGATGGGGACATGAGACGAGGCGGCGGCAACTACGCGTCATGAAAAATGTCAGCACGCCCTCCTCCATTCTTACTACCTAGCTTCCTAGCCTCGCCTCCACACTACTGGAGAAACCATCTTTGATCGGTCGGCTAAATTTCACAATAGTTCTGGTTCTTATAAAAATTGGGATTAAAAAACATCTTTAGTCCCAGTTTAAAAGCTCAGGGGTACTTTTTGATCTTTAGTCCCGGTTGATAACATCAACCGGGACTAAAGATCATTTTTAGTCCCGTTTCAAAAAACAGCAGGCAGAGATCTATTATAGTTTGATCGGGCAAAAAGATCGGCATACGCGGAGATCGAGGCGTGCGCATAGATCGGATCGAGGAGGGATGCGCGCGCGGTTTCTATCTCCTTCTCTCTCCTAGTTCAATCTCCTCCTCTCCTTTATCTCCTTCTCCTCCCCCCTCCCCCCCCCCACTTCTTTGGCAGGAGGCGGCCAGTGGCCAGGCTGCGGAGGGCCGGGCGGCCGGGCGCGCGGAGGGCGGCGCCCGGCGGCTGGTGGAAGGTGGCGGCCTGCGCGGTGGCGGACAGTTGTGCCTCTGCCGGATTTGTTTTTTTTTTTTTTTTAGAATTTGTGATTCGGATATGAGAAGTATTTGATTTGTGTGTGATGTGAATATGTGATGTAATTATGATGAATTTTGTAAAACATGTGATGTAATTGTTTTTACATTTTGTGATGTATTTGGAGATGATCGATTTGAGGATTTGGAGGTGATGATCGATTTGGGATTTTACGATTCGGGGATGATTGATTTGGAATTTCACGATTCGGGGATGGGGAATGGAGTGAAATCAATATATTAAAAATAATGAAGAAAAGAAAAAAAAAAGGAGCAATCGGGCCTAGCCTAGCTCCATCTTTAGTCCCGGTTACCAACCGGAACTAAAGATGGATTTTTACTCCTAGTTATTTTAATCCGGATTCATAGTCCCGGTTGAATAACCGGGAGTATAGAGGGTTCCCAACCGGGAGCCCCTTTCTCTACCAGTGCCACTACCACGCGTCAGGAACTCAGGATTGGTCCAAGCATGCATGCCAAGATCTTAGCTATGCTTCAACCAATAGCTAGCTTCTTTAGATTCCACCAGGCATACATACAAGGTGCTCGATAAAAAGTTCACTTGATATCGGTCTGCTATATTTGATCATTCCCCATTTCCCAGGTAGCTAGCTTAACTTGCGATAAATTTAACACGAGCCATAAAGCGATGCATCTATCCGTCAGTTGATGATGACTTTTGAACATCATGTGCTCTAGTCTTATATGAGACTTTCGTTCTCCTTCCGTTGCTATGTCCTAGCATTGTTGCCTTCCCTCAATCAATAACTAAATGGTTAATTGGACCCATGCTACTATCATTTTGATGGTTTTAAAAAATACCATTACTATTCACCTATTTGAACTCATGCCACTATAATTACACCGTTATTTTGATATATGCCACAAATTAACCTTTGAACACATATACACATTTTCTAAATTTTTTAGACCAAACTGTCCATCGTCTTCCTCCTCGACCCCTTCTCTCTCTTCTGTGTTCACCTTCCCTCCTCATGGACCTAGCAGCTCGTCCATCAGCGATTCAATGGACGGCATACTGCCGGGCCCAGCAGAGTGAGGTCATCTTGCTGCTGCTCCTCACAGCACCTACCTGTTTGCATGATAGCATGAGCTGAGCTCCCATTCTCCTCCACCCAGCAGCGACCATGGTCGCCCTCATCACAATTCACAGGCTTGGATCCAGCGGCAGCAGCTGAAACCGGTGTCCTCCCCCCTTCCTCCAGAGGCCGCGACGAAGCACTACGCGTCAGCGAGGAGCATGATGAACATGTCGGTGGGGGCCACGGGACCCAGGGAATCCTGCGCCGGACACGATATTGTTGTTCCCATGCGACAGGATGGGTAACTAGTATACTACTCCTATGAATCAAATAATAACAAAATTGGTATAGCTTCAAATAGGTGAATAGTAATGTCATATATCATAACCATAAAAGTTATAATTGCATAGATCCAATTGACCCATAACTAAATGACTAATATTATTTTAAATAAGAGAAAAGAGATGAACAGTGGACAATGATGGTCTTCAATGAAATGGCAGTGAAATTTCCTGTAACTAGGTTAAACCCCGTGCGTGTTGTTGCGGGAGTTTAGTATGATAGCACTAAGTAAAAGTAAAGTGTAAGATAGCTACACAATATAAACTTACGTAAGTTGATGTGGTTTCTAATTGAGGTTTACGATAATTTAAATTTAAATAGTATATAGAATGATGATTCAAACATAAAAGTGAGTTTTTTTCGCAAAACATAAAAGTAAATTGATGTGGCTTTCTGAGAGAAGAAAAGGCGGGAGATAGTTTGGATCATAGATTAATCATCTAATAGCTAAAAATAATTGAGGAGATATGACTTAATAAGAGAAGAAAAGGATGTAGGATCGAAATTCAAGAACTAAGCCAACCAGAGGGGGTGAATGGTTGGTGTACCCAAAAACCAAAACTTTTAGCGGAATTAAAAGTTACCCTCAAATTTGACGGATCGCGGTCTGATCGAAAGCGATACGCTGGTCTGACCGCCTGGAAGTCGTCGGTCTGACCGAGGTAGTAACACCAATTGAACCGCCGAGATCAACTCCAGAAGTCGCCTGATGCCGTCGCTGGTCTGACCGCCACTTCTTCACTGGTCTGACCGCCGTCATGTCGCCTGTATGACCGCTGATGACTCATCAGTTAGACCGCTGAACCAGAGAAAACACAAATTGAAGAAGTCACAAAGTAGATGACAACTTTATTACTTCTGTCTGTATTTACAAAGTGCAACAATAGCACTCCTCACGAAAATCTCGACTAAACTCAAAACCCTAGTTAAACTATCAACTCAATGCTCTCAAAAGCGATACCGGGAAGCCTCACGCTCCCTCTCTATTTATACATGAGGTGGGCAGCCTAAAGCCATGAACCAAACCCATACTAGAAGTCCTAATCCATCTAGGAAACCTTCTCATACAATAAACAAACTTTACAAACTCCAATCATACCAAATTTGGACTCCTTCCAAATTCGACTCCGTTTCCCATACGCACACAATACCTTCACCGTATGCCATATGGAATCTTCACCAACCACATGCATTGAACTCTAGCCTAAATATCCTGCATGATATCTGACCGTCACGGACGTGGCCTTATCCCCAAGTCGACTCCCGATCCATCACCGACGATACTCTCCCGAGGCATCAAGTGACCTACACATGGATCGAATAAAGAAACCATATTCCGAGGCCAAGCTATCTCCAACTTGACTCATTGTTAGCAAACAATAGTATTACATACGCATAGTATCCATCTAGAAGCCATAAACACGAAACAATCACGGATATCCAAACAAACAACCCGAAACCGAAACCGACACAGAGTCGGCCAGTCAGACCGCGGGCTAGCCGGTCTGACCGTTCGCATAACTACGGTCTGACCGGCCGCACCAGCCCGGTCTGACTAGACCCTACAAAACAGTAACCCTGTTCATCACCTGAAAAATCAATCATCTTCAAAACCACTTCACCAATAATCTCCAAATATCAAAACCAATAATCACAGATGCCAATTGTTCATCACAGAATAAGAATCAAAAACACTTTGATTTTACAAAGGAGGGGAATAATTTGGACAATAGATAATCATCTAAGGACAAGACAATTGTTGTGATATGGCTTAATGAAAGAAGATAAAGAGCACATTAACTAAGTTAGGAGTTAGGATGAACTATATAGGTACATAAGATATTATGAAAAGAGATGATGAGACATATTAAAATATTATGTGAATTATATGAGATAATGATTTAACATGCTTGCATTTGAAAAGCTATAAAATTTAATAAGTATAAAATTATAGATAACATAATATGCTTGCATGATGTTTAAATGTCCTAGTTGTTATAGTAGATGATGTGACATCTTTGCATGTTAAGCTTTAGGATTTAGTGGGTTCTAACTTTATAGTAATAGAGGATTAACGAAAAATCAGACTCATGTGTCACCTCTGTTGGCGAATACGGAGGCGAAGGCGCGTCTCGCCTGCCTCGCCTCCAACGGAAATGCGGCCCCCTGTGGTGGTGGCCAACGGTGGTGGTGCCTCCCTCCCTCCCCCCTCTCCGGCAAGATCCAGGCATCTCTCCAACGTGAGAGGCCAAATCCCCTATTGCGGTGGTGGCTGGCGATGGTCATGATGGTAGCAAGAGGGACGACCAGATTTGGCCCCTTCTAGTCATATCTGGCGCGTCCCAGTTGGGGTCGGGCAAGGCCAAAACTCCGGTGCGAGGTCGTTCGGCAGAGCTTGGAAGTCCAATGATGCCAACGGTATGGCTTCACAACTCGGTGCAGCTCTGCTAGTCCGGCTAGGTGGCAGAGCTGGTCGTCAATGGTGTCTACCCGGTCTTTGTGCAGGTCGTGGTGTGAATAGTACAGGTACCTTCGGTGTGCAGCTAGCATTTGGTGGCTTCTGCTGGTGCTACAATGGCAACGCTCTCGGACGTTCACTACACCAGATCCTCACGCCTTTGACGGCATATCTGTGACGGGCTTCAGTGCTGGTCAGTGATGAGGGTCACCTTTGACGGGTCCTACAGGATGCCGTCATCGGTGAGGCATCCGGCTGCAACCCGTCACAGGTAACTAGTCACCTGTGACGGGCCGCAAATGGAACCCGTCAGGTGAGGCACCTCTGACGGGTTCCATTTGCGGCCCGTCACAGGTGACTAGTTACCTCTGTGACGGGTATTATATTTGCAACCCGTCAAAGGTGATGTATCTCAACTCAAACGAGTTAACATATTATACCCATCAGAGATGACTTAAAAAAATCCCCCCACCGCCCTCCCCACGAACCCCCTACCCCCACGTCCCCGCACCCACCCCGTGCGCCACTTCTGCTCCCCTCATCTGCTCTCTTCTTTCTTCCACCTCTCATCACTCTCCCAAGAAGCCTCCACATGGATCCGGGGGCCTCCAATCCGAAGAGCTCCATCGTATGGAAGGCCGCTGACGTGCCAGTTCTGAGGAAGGCTCGGTCTGGTATGTGCTTGGAAACCACCAAAAATTTTGGCATCTCTGGTGTTCTTCGTTCTTCTCCATATGGCTAACTCTGTCCCCTTGATTTTCTTCAGCTTCTACAAAGAGGAGTTCGCACAAGTGGTCGGTCCCTTGCGGTGGAAGCGGCGGCGGCGGCGGCGGCGGCAGCGGTAGCGTCCCTAGAGACACCTCACAGATCCAGCGGCCGTCCTCACGGCCGATCTCTCCAGCGTCCAGCTCTTCCACCGGACCTGCAAGGAAGAAGCTGGTTTGTGTCACATATCTCCTCGCCTCTTTGGATTTTACTGATTTTTCTCTCGATTTTTAGCTGATTTTCTCTATTGGTTTTTCGCCGCGTCGGCCGCCGCCACTGTACTCCGGGACATGGATCCGGTCGCCGTTGCCGCCTTCCCTGCCTCCCAACTGATGGCCACCCGCGGATCTGGCCTCCGGGATGCAGATCCGGCCGCCACCGCCTCTTCCTCCAAGGCCACCCGACCGCTGGCCGCTGGATCCGGCCTCCACGAGGTTTAGAGACGTGGATCCGGCGACCACCGCCTCCATCCCCCAACCGTTGGCATCCGTGGCCTCTTCCCCGACTCCTCCAACGCCACCCGACCGCCGGCGTCCGCGGCCTCCACCGTCTCCTTCACCCACCAGAGCCGCCGCCATTTTGACTCTTGCTTGATTTTTTGTTATCTTGCAAATGTTCATTGCCAAATTTTAGATTAGGCCATATTCTGTGTTGTTTGTGTGGATGTCTAGTTTGTTAAGATGCAGATCATTAACTGTGTGATGTATATTGTTACTCAAGTTGTGTGATGTTGGCTTGCATCTTGGGATAAATCTTGCATCTTTTGCTTCATGTTGAGAGCTGGTGGCTGAGGGCTTTTGAATTTTTTTTTTATGATTTTTCACACCTGTGACGGGTGATAAATTAAACCTGTCAGTGGTATATGTCACCTTTGACGGGCTGGAAAGAGTCATCCGTTACAAGTGATTCTCACCTGTGACGGGCTATTTCTATGCGGCCGTCAGAGGTGTTAATCACCATTGACGGGCTTTCACCCGTCAGAGGTGAGGTGCAGTTATCAGTAACCACTAATCTCTGACGAGGGCCAAACCCGTCAGAGGTGATGATATGGGCCCGTCAATGGTGAGAGGATCCAGCGTAGTGGTTGTTCACCTTATTGAAGGCATTGATATTGGAGCCCTTATTCAATTCTACATCAAGATATTTCTCCGGATGAAAACCTTAAGATTCGTTTGGATCGGGTGATGTGTTGTCGTTCCCTCGGTGTATCCTTCTTGAAGGCTTCGTTTTAGGAGTTTTTTCTCTTGTTGGACTGTTGTTATTAGGTTCAGTATGCCAATGCCAGGGTTTTCGTCGGTTTTACATAAATTAACCATGTTTACGTAAGGTTTTTGTTCGGTTTTCCTTATAAAATGAATCAACTCACTCTGGTTTTTGGGTCCGGTTTTCCATATCCTTTTTGCGCCTACAGGTTGTAGGATAGTAGAAGGTCTTCCCACCCCCAAACGCTAGCCAATTAGGTGAGGGGCTCCCCGGGCCACTTATATATCAGTTTCTTTGTCCTTACACAACCAATGTTACATCATGCATTTGGTGGAACAACATAAACCTGCTACCCTTATTTGTGGTTTAATTTATCACGTGGCTGTTCCACCAATATCACGTTGTCCTAGCTCTGCCAACGACTTCATCTTCATTATCTGTCGTTGGCTGTGGAAACCAATGGTAGCCCATCTGATCTGTCCTTTCGTCAATTCTCAAGTGATATTGTTCTTACTCCAATAGCTTGATTGGTATGGGTTCGAGGAGTGATGTGGTGATGGGCAAACCCATCATTCAATTTCTTTAATCAAACAGATCATCAAGAATTAAATTGTTTAAAAAAATCTAGATATTTTTTTTATATTAGCATGAGCATACTTGATTTTATTTAAAGAGGTGTGCCATCACGCTAGCTGGTTCCACACACGTAGCCTATCGTCTGTAAACTGCATTTCGCCATATAGCTTTGTTTACCTGATACATTTCGTTCTTGATCATGTCTGAAGACATGGTGAGCTCACCCTCGCTCTGGCGCCCTCCTGTTCCCATCAAAGACGCGATCGAGCAAGATGCCATCACCCCGTTCCCCAAGCCTGAGGCTCCAGAGGAGGAGGAGGAGGAGTCACAAGGCGACTGCTACCGCCGCCTCATGTCATCCCTACCGGTGAAGGTCTACGGCGAGCGCCGTTACCTCGAGTACCAGGCGACGTGGTGGCCTGAGTCCGCCGTCCAAGCCGTGATCGCCATCCAACGCCGGTTCCGGCCGAGGCCATCGGATGTGCTCCTGGCCTCCTACCCCAAGTCGGGTACCACATGGATGAAAGCACTCGTGTTCGCGATCATGTCGCGCAAGGTTTACCCCCTGCGGGATCACCCGCTGCTGCGTCTCAACCCGCACGACTGCGTGGTGCACCTGTCTGGCGCCTACGCAACGGGCAAGGAGGCGGTGGTGGAGGCGCTCCCTTCTCCGCGGATAATGGCCGTCCACATGCCATTCTCCACCCTCCCGGCCTCCGTCGTCGTCGACTCCAGCTCTGGCTGCAAGATCGTCTACGTGTGGCGCGACCCCAAGGACGTGCTCGTCTCCCTGTGGCACTACTACCGCAAGCTACGCCCCGAGGAAGCCCATGTGTCCGAGTTCCACGACCTCTACGAGTCGTTCTGCCAGGGGGACACCGTGTTTGGCCCTTGGTGGGACAATGTTCTTGGCTACTTCAGGGCCAGTGTGGAGATGCCCACCAGAGTGCTCTTCTTGAGGTACGAGGACATGCTGGAGGATACTGCCAGCGCCGTCGTCGCCATTGCCAACTTCGTGGGATGCCCATTCTCGGCAGAAGAGGAGAGAGCCGGGGTTGTCGATGCCATCGTCAAGCTTTGCAGCTTCGAGGAGCTCAAGAATCTGGACACCAATATGTCCGGGAGCAATGGGCATCTCATCAAGCTCCCAAGCTCCTCCTACTTCAGGAAAGGAGTCGCTGGAGACTGGGTGGGTCACATGACCCGGGAGATGGCCGACCGTATTGATTCAATTATTCAAGGCAAGTTCCAAGGTTCAGGTCTTGAGATTAAACGAGCCTCTACCTGATCAATCTTTTTATGTAATTATATATCATATATGGAGTGTTGATCATTATGCATTATAATCACTACTCCTATCTTCCGTCCCAAAAATAAAAACTCAATCCTAGATTTAAACCTGAATAAGAATTGAGTTTTTCCTGTAGGGAGTGCTTGTGATGCTTGTCAGGACGAACGCAGTAATAAATATATAATAGGGAGTGCTTGCGATATTTGTCAGTACGTATGCAGTAATAAATATTATTGATCAGGCACAGCTTTCTGTACGATTGTAAATTTATGGGAAAGTCGATTTACGATATGTGAACAACACTATTAGAACTAAATTTATGTGTAATTAACCAACACGCTACTGGTGCAGTATGTCTATATATAGCTCTCCTTTTATAGTTTTTCGATGGTTGTATATTCTTCGAGCAAGCTAGTATGTCCTTTCAGATGGGCCCGCCACTCAGCAGATTCCGAAGATAGCATTCGTTTTAATCGGATGTGATTTTGCAATTCGCAGTCGTTCGATGTGTAAATAATTGATAGTAATTTTCTTGAAGCAAATATATCCTGAAAAATATACACTACTGCACAAACGATTTTTACTCCATAATTTTTACAAACGGACCATAACTTGCCATGTCTGAAAAAATCGAGTAGTATTTTCGCGTACAGCTCCTTAAGAGCCCGTATGGAAAAATCGATTTTTCCATATGGGCGTATGCGAAAATAAAATTTGAAAATAAAATTTAAAAATAAAATTTTCAAAATTTGAAAATAAAATTTGAAAATTTAAAACTAGTTTATCTCATTCATATACACTTCAAATTGGATGATTCTTTTTTCTAAATGTTTATAAAACCATGCTTCTATCATGTTATTATGTTCTTACTGCTATTATTTTGGCATTTTTTCTTCTGACTTTGTTTTATAAATTGAAATTTTGAATTTCAAAACTTCAAATAATATTTTGAAGCAATAAACAATTTCCGCTGAAAAAGTCATGAAAATATAAGTTGTAGAACTCATTTATTTTGGTCATTTTTTCATCCGACAAAGTGATAGTAACAGTACACAAAATTAGCATATCTCTCTTATACTTTATAAAACCAAATTTACAATGTTACGATCAGTTTGTAGATTTTTTGTAGATTTTGAAGAGTTATATAACTTTGTTGTTGATGTCTTTTTCAGTTAAAATCATTTAGTATTTGAAAATATTGTCTCAAGTTGTTATATTTTGAAATTCAAATTCAAATTGTTCAAACAAAGTCATATAGAAAAATGACCAAAACAAAAGTTATAGATATTGATGCATTATACAACTACTACCCGAAAAATTATTTCAATTTTTTGTATTTTAAAATTCAAATTTTATATAGTTCAATAATACTCGGATGGAGAAATAACAAAAAAAAAGGATATATTCAATGAGTTCTACAACTTTGTTTTTGATAACTTTTTCATATGAGTTGATCTAGTGCCATAAAATTTGATTTGAAGTTTAAAGAGCGGCATGAAAAAAAACGATATTTGCATACGGACGCTTAAGGATTCCTCCTTCCCTCTCCACCAGTTCAAAATTTTTCACTCCCAACCTTACCATTCTATCATTCCTCACCTTGACGACCGAGAGCAGAGCGGCGCGGCACGCGCACTTGAAGTACTAATGCAGTTGGATCTAGTGGTTCTTGGTATCTGGATGAACCTTAAGGAAGCAAGGCAGAAGACATAGGGAGTGGTAGAAGGGAAGACATCAGAGGTGGCATGCCAACTGAATTACAGAGGGTTTGGCATGAGGGGTCAGTGTGCTAGGCTGCTAGCCTGACAGAGAGAAGAGAGGAGGATGAATTGGAAGGAGCTAGGCCGGATACTAAAGCTGTGTTTGGAATCCTGAGTTTCTAACCCCTCTCCATCGTATTCCGTACGCATGCTTTTCAAACCGTCTTTTTGCAAAAAATTTTATTAATATAATAGTAATCATATATAGTATTTTTTTAACCAGCGCAGATGAGGGGTACGGATTGATTGTTGTGTACCGATGGCATGATCAAATATGGTAATAGCACATACATTTAAATGACAGCAAAGCTTAGAGCCATCGCTGAATCTTAATCTCACATCTCCACGATGACCTTTCCAGTGGCATGGCCGCTGAGGCTCCTCGCCCATGCGTCCGCCGCCTTCTCGAACGGATGCCGCGAGTCGACCACCGTCCTGAGCTTCCCTTCCCGCATCAGCTCGAGCAGCAACCCCAGGTCCTCCTTGCTCATCTTCAGGCTCACCAGCGACAGCTTCTTCCTCCGGGAGAACAGCGTCACCACCGACGCCACGAAGTTGCCGAAGTTGGGGGCGACGTCGACGACCCTGCCATGGCTGCTCAGGCGCGGCTTGAACACCGACCACTTGTTCTTGTTACTGATGTTGACGATGTAGTCGTACTTCTTGCCGGAGGGGCTCGACAGCGCGGCCCCCTCCGGGGTCTTGTAGTCGAGGACCTCGTCGGCGCCGAGGCCAGCGACGAGGCCGAGGTTGCGCGCGCCGCATGTGGCGGTGACGCGGTGGTTGCCGAGCTTGGCGAGCTGGACGGCGTACGTGCCCACGCCGCTGGAGGCCGCGGTGATCAGAACGTCGGCGCCGCCGCTGGTGCCCGAGCCGTCGAACTTGGTGCCGATGGCCTTGAGCGCCTGGAGCGCTGTCAGGCCGGCGACGGGCACACCCGCCGCGTCAGCGGCGGAGATTCCGGCAGGGCGAGCGACGGTGAGCTTGTCCGATGTGGCCACGTACTCAGCAAGGCCCCCTGCTGTCTACATTGCAGATTTGCAGAAAGTAAATTGGTCAAGTTATATTTTTTTTAACGACTCGCACTACACAGAGCGAAGTTCTAGTGATATATAAAAAGAGAAAAATATAAGATTACAACCATGGAAGGTTATATATAGGAAGAAGAAAAAAATATACCATCATCCACACACTGACAACGCCAAACACAGACCTAGTAGAAAGTTAGCACCGGACCAGCTGCCGCTAAGTGGTATCGACCGCCGCTAAGCCAGCAACGGAAAACATCCGAGATTGCCCAAAACCCAACCCTTACAACTAATACAAAACCACGCTCTATCCAAATTTTTGGGATTCAGGGAGAGAGGGTGAGAGAGAAGAATCGAACCGCTCTCCGCCTAGACCATTCGACGTGGCCAACTTGCGGAAGATAGGACGCCGACATAAGAGGATAAGAATCTAGAGCGAGATTGCACCAATTGCTTGGGAGGTTTTGATAGAGGGGTGCCTAGACGACGTCTCCAAGGAGAGTAGCAACGGAAGAACTGCCGCCGACGTCTGTCAAGGTCCTAAAGAGAACCGAGACTGGGCTTTTACCAGGCAACCACACTAGAGGGAGTGAGACGGCACGACAACACCCTCAGGAGGGGAGTGGCGCTCGAACGCCACTGTTGCCAGCCCGGCCAAGGCCGTGCTGGGTTTTCACCCGCCGTAGACCCCCTGTTGCTCAAAAGCTGTCCTCCATTGCTCCAACTACCAACCCTTCACCATCAGCGTGTGGACATCACTGAACCAACGCCCCGCATTGGCCAGCCTTCACATGCCTCCACATCAGCCTCCCACTCTCCGCTACCGGACAGCCGACAAGCCGCTGCCACCACCCGCCGTGCCTCCTTGCGTCGTACTGGCTTCTACCGTTGCCAACCGCACCTCCTTGTGTCGTGCAGATCCTCAGGGCCGCTGTGCCATGGCCTGCAGCCTCCACTGCTGCCTTGTTGGCCTCCACCGCCGCCTGCACGTGCCAGTCGTGCCTCGCCGGCTTCCGCCTCCCCTTGCATGCGCCGGCCGCTCCTCCCCGACCTCTGTCGCCACCTAGACACGCCGGCCACGCCTCGCCGGTCTCCATCGCCGCTTGCACGCTCCCGTCGGCCTCCTCCACCATCTGGACGACCGCCCCTACCACGAGAAGCTGCCGTCTACCACTCCGGTGCCCACGCCTCCTACCCTGCCGCCACTTGCTGCCTCCGACGAAGACGTGCCGTCCCACCTCATCCGTGACGGCCTGCCGCCGAAACCTCGCCACCCTGACCGCCACCGTCGCCCGTCACCGCCGCCACCACTCATCCCCGCCGCCAGCCACCACCCGGCCAGATATGGCCGGGGTGGCGTGGATATGGACAGGGCTCCGCCGCCGTCGCCGCCGCCACCACCGTCAGCCCCCGCCGCCAACCACCCCCTGGTTAGATCTGGCCGGACTCGGCCCTGATCTGGCCTCCTCCGCCCTGGACAGCCTCCCCCAGCCGTCGAGCGTGGGGTGGGTGAGACGAGGCCCCGCCGCCGCCGTCCTTGCGGCCGCGTGGCTTTGCCAGCGCCCGCTCAGGCGGCGGTGAGGCAGGAGGAGTAGGAAACGGTGGGAGGAAGGTGGCAGCAAGGTGTCGTCTCTCATGCCGCCCAGGGGAGGGCGACGTGAGAGAGAAAGTTTTGGTCAAGTTATATTGGCGTCCAAGCTGGTGAAAAATTCGGTGCATTTTGAATCGAAAAATGATTTGCTGAGACGAATTTGGAGCCAGATCATTGGAAGTACGTACCCAGAAGTCTAGTTTGGAGACAACTTTATCACCAACTTTGAACTCGCGTACTGCAGAGCCAACCTCAACGATCTCTCCGGACACATTATTTACTGCTCAAAAGAATTATACAAGAGTGAGTACATCAATTTCATCATCGTTTCATGGTAAGAAAAAAAAAATGATCTGAAACGAATGCTACCTGGAATAAATGGAAATTTCGGGTGAAAGGGGCGCATCATCCCTTTCTGAGTCATCAAATCGGATTGATTGATGCTTGCAGCTTCTACTTTTACGAGAACTTCGTCCTTCTTCACAGAAGGAACAGGGATTTCCACAAACTGAAATCAAATTACCCCGAAACGTATATGGAATTCAAATAAATCACCACGGTAATTTGTTGACCAATTCCTCTCTTAGACAAACAGGGCTCTTCACATATAAATTAAACAGCACAACTCACGCAGAAATCCAGGCAGAAGTTCCCCATTGCGAATATGAAAAAGTAAGAACTTTTGAAGCAGATAGAACTCACCTTAAGGGCAGCGGCGCCGCCGCCGTAGCCACTGTACTGGACGGCGCGCATGGTCGCCGGCCTCTCGCCGGCGGCCATGTTCTTGGTGAGATCAGGTGATGTCTGCTCACGCCGTTGTCAGAACTGGTGAGCTATTTGTGAGACTGGAGGAAGAAGAAAGCTCCCCACTACTTCATACAACAGCTCCATTTGGTAGTTGAGCTATCTGCGTCTGTAAAGCTTGCGTTGGTGCACAAAGAATTTCGGAATAATTATATAAATTTTATAGTGATATTAAATTACACAGTCTCAAAGCATCTCCTGCTTAGTGGGCGGGCAATCATTGTAGGCAATCAGCTTTTGATGTACCGACTAGATTATTAAACATCACCATAACCACTGATGCTTAGACCTTGCGTGCTTTAATTTCTTTTCAGCAACTTGAAATATTTTATATGGAAGTCCTTTAACCATAAATAATCATGCGCCATTGATTTTTTTTTCATTTTTCGTGCCATCAATGAGCTACCGCCAATTAATAACCTATCCCCCGGATTCCCCCCCCCCCGCATCGCCCACGCGCTGGCGACACGGGGGGCGAAACCCTAGCGGCGCCGCCGCCTTTCCTCTCCCCCCTCCCCCCACCTCGCCGCCGGAAAGCCGGCGGGCGAGCCATGATGGCGGCGGCGGGGCCTCCTTCATGGCGGTGACCCTTCCCAGCGCGCGAGAGGCGGCGAACGGCGGCAGTTGGGGAGCAACAGCGGCGGCCGATCCCGGCGAGGAGACGGCAGATCCGGCGTCACCTTCGCCGGATCTGGCCATCCCCTGGCCGGATCCGGCCGGAGTGGGTGCTGGTGGCGGAGGAGGCCGCGGCGCGGCGACGCGACAAGGGCGGCGGCGACGGCACGGTGTCCGCAGCGGAGGCGGCAGTGACGGCGCGGGGACGCGGCAGCGGTGACGGCGTGGCAGCTGGTGGCGGCCGCCACGATGGCGAGATGCACGCGGGCGGCGGTGCTCGCGCCGCCGGGGGTGAGCGACGGCTGCGGTGCCGCCGGCCCTGGTGGCAGCGGGCCGAGCAACAACGGCGACGGCGGCGCGAGGCTCGCAGACGGCGGCTACCGACAGTGCGGCTGGTGATGGGCAACGGCGGCGGTGCCAGTGGCAGCCGCGGCTGCGACCTGAGGTAACAGCGGCAATGCCGTCGGTGCGGAGGCAGAGGCCTCGGAGCTTGTCGCAGCGGCGGCGTCATCGGCTGCTGTGGCACGGTGGGAGGAGGCACGATGGTGCGTTCGGCAGCAGCGGCTGCGGTGGCGGTGACCACGGTCGCCGGAGGCGCCGGAGGCATGGGGGCCTCGGACGGCTAGCTAAGGGGGTGGTAGACGGCTACATCGGGCCGGCACGGCATTGTTTGGAGGAGGGGTCGGAGACCGGCTTGGCGAAGAGTGGCGCAGTCAATGACAGTGGAGCCGGCTCGGCGCGAGAGGCGCGAGCGGTGGAGTTGGAGGCCGCCTTGGCACGAGAGGCGCGGCCGATGGAGGGAGGCCGGATTGGCGCGAGAGGCGCGTCCGGTGGAGGAGGCCGGCTTGGCGCGAGAGGCGCGGCCGGCGGTGGAGGAGGCGACCTCGGTGTGAGGAGGAGCTGCCGGTGGGTGTGGCGAGTCTTTGGTGCATGAAGACTGGCCGGCGGGGGACGCCGGTGCAAGGGTCCCGCATGTCAGCAGAGCTGGAGAGGTGGTGGAGCATCGGTGTGTCAGCCAAGGATTCACAAGGGTGATCTTGTCTTTGTTCCTTTGTTGGTCTAGCGGCAGTCAGTCACGCTTAGCGGCGGCCGGTCTGGTACTAGCCTTCTCCTGGTTGTGTGTTGGCGCTGTCGGTGCGTGGGTGGTGGTATATTTTTTTTCTTTTTGCTGGTTACGACCCTCCAGGGTTGTAATCTTGTAATTTTTTCCTGCTCTATCAATAGAACTTTGCACCGTCTCGTGCGAGTCGTTAAAAAAAATTAATAGCCTATCCGAACTGGCCGTAGTTTTTTTTTTCTAGTGACACTCTGATCAGGAGAAATCAACCCGGCTATTGTTAACATCTGCCAGTTTTGGACTGTAGTAAGTGTTTAAGTTATGCATTTTGTCCCTCGGTTATTTTTCAATAATAGAATATAAGTTTCATCCTCTGTACTACTATGTCCAGCCATGGACACTAACACCTGAACCTGTTCGACCATATACCATATCCCTGCAAACGGGCAACACCATGTCACAGTCTAGTGATCTTCAGGTGCAAACCTGCAATTGGGGCTCTGTTTAAAGGACTGCAAATGTGAAGGGAAGGATCATACTGCAAAATCATTGCTATGGAAGACATACGACAGCACAAGCTACGATGCTATGAATGCGTAGTCAGTCACAACTCTGCGAGGGTATATTTCTCCCGTCAAAAAAAAAAAAACAATCATGCTGGATAACGTGTTCTTCATCTGTCCCATAAAAAACTTAATATTAGGTTTGTATCTGGACATATATTTATATTCAGATTCAAAATTAGGATTGGGTTTTTTATGGGACAGAGAAAGTATGTATAAATACATCTTTAGAAATAGATTTTTCATTTTTACGGGGGGAGTACTTACAAATGAAAATACACCAGGGTGTGCATAATTGTGGGCACCAGATTTAAATATTGGTAGTATATGTACCATCGATATGGATTCGGCAGTGGAAATATCTATATGTATCTCACCGCAACACTTTTTGTTCTTTCGCTAATTTCCTTATATAATGCAAAGCGGAGAGAGAATACTTGTTTGACAAGTTTAGAGCATCTAAGTCAGTATTATCGATTGCAAAGTTATAAAAGAAAATTTAACAATTAATAACTTTGTTGAGCTACCTGTTCACCCCTCCTACCAAATATCACTCATCAGCCACTAATAATCAATTCAACAACAGAGCCAAAGGATTAAAAATTCACAATCCGTCTCCATCCCTAGCTAAAAAAAAAATTGCTCGCTTACCAAGTTACCATGATTAACATTTCTTTTATATATAGTACCAGTAGCTGCCAAGCAAAGTCACATTATGGGCATGTTTGGATTCTTCAGGCTATTAAATATCCTTACAGAATCTTGCTATTTAGTAGTATTAAACGTAAATTACTAACAAAACTCATTCCATAACCTCTAGGTTATTTTGCGAGACGAATCTAACGAGGTATATTAATCCATAATTAGTGGATGATTACTGTAGCATCATTGTAGCAAATCATGGATTAATATACCTCGTTAGATTCGTCTTACAAAATAGCCTAGGACTTATAAAATAGGTTTTGTTAGTAATCTACGTTTAATACTCCTCAATAACAAGATTCCAAAGAGTCCATCGAATAGCTCAACGACCAGCTTGCTTTCTGGTATCTTAGCACAAACAATCATGTCAGTCTACTAATAAGTGAGGAAAATATCTTATACACATAGGTTTTCCCAACACACTTCGTGCACATTTTTCTAATAGCCGTAACAAAATGGATAAAATTCTGACATATCATTACTCTTAAAATTGTAAGAATTTTTTTCTATAGATAAAATATAATGAATTTAATTATGAGACTTACATTGATCGGTTTTCCGATTTCTTCGGTCTCCACATATTAAAACACATGAATCCGAACACCGAATCTTCACCTATTATAAAAGTTTTAAGATATTTTTGCCGAAGACTTTCATACGTCGCGCAGTCTGATTCCCTCCAGTATGTGAAACGGACAACTCTAGGGTTTGCTATATGGCTTGATTCCGAGATCGATACGATGCGATTTTGCTCTAATTCTTGGAAAAGGGAAATAGAAGGAGATAAGGATCAAAACCCCTCAATCAATTTCGGATTATCTCCGCGAATGCGGATGGATTTCATCGAAGGAGGCGGTGGTTTCTAGCGGCGTCGGGAAGCTGTGGAGTCGGACAGAGGTAGGAGACGACACTGTGGCATTGGGACCCACGTGACATTGGGACCCACGTGACAGGGAGAGGAGAAGGGATTCTGATTAGACTTTCTGGTTGTTTGATGGGCCAGATGCGCGCTTTCAGGCCGAGGTGGAAGGGAGGAGTATGGGCTAAAGAAAAAATGGGCTCAAAATGGCCCAGGAGAAAAGAGGGTTTTCATTTAGATTTTCATTTAAATAAATGCTAAAATAATGTTTGTATTATTAAAATTAGCAATGGAGCTCTGAAAATACTGAAAATTTTTCACATAGTGTAATTAATCATGGAGAATTTAATAAAAATTAAATCCAGCCATAGTTTATTTGGAAAATTCTATTTCCACATTTACCGTGACTTTTATGACCCTTTCTTTTCTTCAACATCGTATAAATGTATTCCAGTAAAAAAACATCGGATACATCTATAGTTGCGATTTTATATTTTAATTAATTACATAATGTAAATATTTCTCAACCTTTTCTTAAATTTCTCATGTTTTTTCCCATTGCAATGCACAGGCATTTTTTCTAGTAATAAAAACAGAAACCGAAAGAAAAGACCGATCACCGAAAAACCGACAGTTTGGTTCTGTTACGGTGCGGTCCGGTTCGGCTTTCGGTTGTCAATTTTTTATGCCCACCCCTATAATCCTGCTGTCCTGGTCTCTTCCCTAACATATCTCTTTCCTCTCCTCCTCAAGTTTGGTCTCCACTCCAGTGCACCACCGTAGAATCCATCACACTACTACATAAATGATATTCTTGTACGCTGGGCCCTGTTGTTTCTAGGCGGACCATGATTGGGACCGCATGAGATAATGGGGCAACCGGCGCCGGGCGGACGCCCGCACGGGAAAATAGATTATCCAGTGCGGGCATCTTAATCCAACCGCACAGGATAATCCTCATTATCCCGTGCGGTTGACTTAAGTGGATCGCACAGAAAAATCGATTTTCGCGTGTGGGCTTTTTAAGTGAACCGCACAGCCATATAAAATATCCCTTCCTATTTTCCCTCTCACGCACTTCAAATTTTTCACACCCTCTCTCCTCCCCTCCCCTCTCTCTCCTTTCTCTCTCTTCCTCTTTCCTCCCCTCACTGAGCGGCCTCTTTCCTCTCCTCCCCTCCTCTCCTCACCGAGCGCACGGGGCTCCACGGGCGCCGCCGCTGATGGCGCGGGAGGCGACGCAGCTGCTATCGGCGGAGCGGTGGCGAAGGCAAGCTTGCGGTGAATACAATGACGCCCATCGACGGCAGTGCGATCAACCAGCCATGTAGGTGAAAACACCAGTCGACGGCAGCGGAGGCAAGCCGGTGGTGAAGACGTAGATGCCCATCAATGGCGGTGTGACCAGCCAACCGTATAGACGGAGACACCAATCAGCGGTGGCGCAGGCAGCCGGTCGGTGAATATGTAGATGCCAAACAACAGTTGTGTGACCAACAACTTGTAGAGGCGGAGACAGCAGATGGCGACAGTGAAGGCAACCGGTCAGTAAAGATGTAGACGCCCAACAACGGTGGTGTAACCATCCAACCGTGTAATCAAGGACACCAGTCGGCAGCGGAAGTAGGCAGGCCGACGGTGAAGACGTTGATGCCCAACAACGGTGATATGACAACCAAACCGTATAGGCGAGGACACTAGTCGGCAGCGGCAAAGGCAAGCCGGTGGTGAAGACGTAGACGCCCATCAACAGTCATGTGACCATCCAACCGTGTAGGCGAGACACCAGACGGCGGTGACGAAAGTAGGCCGGCAGTGATGTTCTGACTGATCCATTTCCGACGCGTAGGAGATAAGCTTAAAGCCATGAATCCCTATTATGCATATCTGGATTTGGATCTTGCAGAACAAACATATAGGCTAAGTAGTATTTGATGCAAATACAGTACTTGAGAAAAAATCAAGTATTTTAAAATGTTTATAAATATGTATTTCTTCTGTCGTCAATTTTGATTTCCTCGAACAGATGGCTCCTTACGTTTAAACACTCTGCCCGACTAGTGATTGCCCCCACGCACCGGGAGTCATCCAAGGCACTTCCCAGACATGCAAATGAGTGACATGAGTTCGTCATTAATGGAACAAAGTTTCACGGATCAGAATTTACTACTCAGGTACTTTTGCAATTGTCAAGAGCAGAAAATAAATTATCTGACCTCTATGCTTTTGATTTTTTTTTTCGAGTAATACTTAGCACCTTGTGTTACTCGGTCTATCCAACAAGACCCGGGTGCTAGGAATCGGTCCAAAGGCAACTATCCATCGACAAACCAAACGGAAAGCATAGAAAGATAGAATTCCATAACTCGATAGACACTTTTGTACTTAGATTATGTCGCAAGCAATCAAGATAAATATTATGAAATTTGTTGAAAAAATATGATATAACATCTGTAGCCCCCGACTCACTAGTCAACAGTGAACCAGTTGATGTAGTGAGGTAGAGGAAAAGGAAAATATCACATAGAGAATAAAATTAATGATGAGTTAGCTTTTTCGTATTCCCTTGGTGACAGTAGAAGTAGCCGATGTGGAAACGAAGTAGTCCATCAATGGTGACGAAAACTCCAGTCAGCGGTAGCGGAAGCAAGCCTATGGTATAGATGATGAGGCCCATTAACGGTGGCAGAATCCGTCAACCTCATAGGTGGGACACGATGCTAATGAAAGCGAGACCAAGCTACTCCTCATTGAAGCCATCAATGGCTGCCGCCCGAGCCTCGAGGGTCTCACCGTCGAGCAGATTACCAGCCTCGGATGGATGGCAAATGCACGCCTCAAGATTGTCAACGACCGCCTCAAGAAGCTCCATGAGGAAGGCCTCATACCAGCATCCGTGTCATTGTTGGGCACCGAGGTACCAACCCAGAGGGAGGGATGGCTGATGGATGTTGCAAGGGGCATTGGCTCAATGGGGTACAATCGGTTCAGAGGTAGTAGCGGAAGCGGCACTGCTGGATACAATGGTGACCTGGCTTAGCCTTTCAGCAGTGTTGCAGGATTCTCACAAGCCAATCAGGAATTTTCAGTCCCACCCAAGTAATGCAAGATTCATTATCATTTTCCTGCCTGGCCAACATGGCAAAGGTGGACTTTTTCTGAGATGATATTTTGCCAGAGAAACCATGGTCAACTATCGATTTTGGAGAGTGTCAATCACTCCTTTATTTACATCCCAATATATCATTCCTTTCTATTTTGTATCCCATCATCCCATTTCCTTTTTTTAATCATAATATCCCTTTTCCCTTTTTTAGATACCTACAAACTATTCTTGGTTCATGTATTTATTGCATCTGAATTACCAGCTTAATGCTTATAAACAATGAAATTCCTATCTAGAAAATGAGCTACTAGAAAAACAAGATCTGAGTGGATCAATTGAAAAAAGATCTATGTTCAACACAAGAAAAAGAAAAATCTTAAGTGCAAGGAAAATGGGTTTTTTGTCGATTCAGCCTACAGTACCATATGAAATAGTTGAAGCATGAAACATAGTAAAACTTTAATTTTCCCACAGGATCTCATGCCAGAAGATGAATCTTTTCCCACGATATTTGTTGTCCTAACGAGGCAGACATGTTTTTCCTATCTTTCTTTGCATCGTGTTGGTTTCAGGTGACAAACCACATGTGCACTATTCAGTGGCAGACGCAGGATTAAAAAAGAGTTGGGGCGGAAATGCTCGCTTCATAAGGACAACTAAACACAACAAATACCATATTTATATTGTAATCGTATAAAAAAATAGTATAATCAATAAATTCAGGCAGACAAAAAAAATTGCGCCATACATAATTCATTATACACCAAAAGATAACAATAAACATGTCAATTTGTAAATATGAGTCAATTCATAAAGCATGGTGGATAAAATCTTTAAATAATAATAAATATATGAGAAGACATACCGCTGATAAATCACTGAGCCTTTCTAAGGAATCTAGGAGGCTTAGACAATTCTATTCGTTCATGGCCTAACTGATGAAGATGAGGTTGGCTGCCTAGCCGGCTAGCCACCGACAGGCTGGGCCACTGGGGTAGTGCAGGCGCCTAGGCGGCTTGTGCGATGGCAAGCTGCTGCCTGCTGGCCTGGCCGTGCGTGTGGCGCCGCCGCGGGGATGGTCGGAGGGTCGCGGGGACGGGCGGACGACCGGAGGACGGCGTCGCATTGGCGCGTGCGGCACCGTCTCGCAGAGCAGGATTGAGCGGCGTCGGCGAAGTGGCAGCGAATAGGCGGAAGTTGAACTGTGCGCGTGCGGAGTGGCAGAGACAACAGCGCAGAGCCGATCGAGGCCTGGCAGATGAGGAGTCGTGTGCAGCTTGTGTCACTTGGGCTTTACTTATGGGCTAATTGTGGATAAGAAGTGGTGGTAGGCAGCCCCAAAGGGGTGGGGTGGGGTGGGGTGGGGCGGCGCGGGCTGTAGCTGGGCTGGCCGACCTACCCTGCCCAATGGGTGGTTCCGCCCCTGGCGCTATATTTGGAATGCAACCACGCACAACGGACCTGATTAAAGCATTTATGTGGTACGAGTGCTTCATATTGCCGATATATTTTGTGTTTTTTATGAAAGAACATACAGTTTGTTGGACAAAATATTATCTCAGCGAACATGGCAAGTGCTCCCTCCATGGGAGACAAGGAGAGAGCTCAACCTTGAAGACCTGTAGGGAGGAGGTGGGAGCTTGAGGAAACAAGAGGTGGTAGTGTGGAGAGGATGAGAATGGGTCTTCCCCACCTTTTGCCCACTTGAGAGTTTAGGCTATGAATTTTAGTTTGGATCTCTTGCATGTCCTTTCCGCTAGTTGACTGTTAAATTCTTATGAAAAAACACATTTTGCCCTTTGCTACGAAGAAGCATATAAATTAATAGAGTGTATTATTGGAGCGTAAAAAATTGTTAGATGGGACTATTATATTTATGAGTTAGTTATGCACCATAATATTTGCGATAAATATACATTTAGATATGACATAAAAAAATACTTAATTATTTTTTATTGCAAGTTGTTTATGTTTCATATAAATATATTTCTCTTATACAACAATCTATTGTATTATTATTAAAACACATATGTGTTAACAGTAAAATTTGGTAAGCCCCTAAGAGAATAATTACGTCGCCAATAGTCGGATTCCTGCTATATTCGGTTAAGGAAATTAATCGATTAAAGGAAACTTATCCAAAAGTGTCCGAGTTCGAGGAGGATGCGGTATGGCAAGTTATCTATTAATTAGGAATAGTTTATTAGTTTCCTTTTATCTTTAGAAAAGTGTGTTTGGTGTCCTATAAGGACTTTATGTTTTCCTTTTATCTTTAGAAAAGTTTCTTTCTTGTCCTACAAGGACTAGTATCTACCTATGGGTATAAATATGCACACCCAGGGTCATTGTAATATCTCCACGATCAATACAATTCGGTGCATCGCCACCTTTTACCTTTCCTACTTTATTTTATTTATCATGGCTCGACGACGGTGTGGCGGCGGCACGGCGAGCAATGCAGCCGCGGCCGAGCCCCCTCGACGACAATGACAGCTGACCTCGACGACGACAACGACGGCACGACAGTGGTGAGCTCGTGACAACGATTTTGGCCTTGGAGGAAAGTAGACGCTATTGTCCAATTCATCAAATCTGAATTGATTGGTTGATAACTCTGAACTCTCAGACATGTTGATTAAATCCTGGACTTGATACTTGAGAAACCTGGAGTAGACCGTGGCATCAGCTGAGGGCCAGAGTTGTCGCTCAAAATGTTGGAGTTGCCTGCTCTAGAGCGAGGATGAAGATAATGACTCCTGGAGTTGACTCGTTAGCTGATTAATTGATTGCTTCATTTTGAAATAAAGCTTGTCGAATTTTGAGCCTTGTATTTGTGGAGCTCCTGACTATGCTTAGTTGAAAAACAACAGATCATAGAGTCAAAAACCGTTGCTTGAGTGAAGATATGCGTTGAGGATGTCCGAGTAGAAATCTTGAAGAATTCAGCACCACATGTAGTAGTAGTTTAATGCGGTGTCGAATCTGGTAGCACATGCCAAGATATCGATCCTGTTGAAGACATCCTGGTTGGTGAAGTAGTAAAGCTCGCAATGTAGAGGCAATAGAGTTTTCGGATGCCGAAGACAATGAAGATGAAGTCGTCCCAAAATTATAACAGAGTTGCACAGCCGTGGTAACGTGAACATGAGCCGGCAGCAAGAGAGGTAAACCGGTGATGAAGACGCGTAGTGGAAGCGAGGAGATGAGTCGGCAGCGGACGAGACAACTGGTGGGGAAGAAGATAACGCCCATCAACGCAGCCGTGGAGGTGAAGAAACAAATCGGTGTTAGACAAGGCGGCAAGCCATGAAGTCGAAAGTGTCAAGCAATGACGACGGAGTTGTGCACCCATGGCGGTGAGATAATTAGTCGGCAACAGAAGAAGCAGCCGGAAGTGAAGACGATGATGCGCATCAGAAGCGGTGTATCAGGCCAGTCATGAAGGCGAAGACACTAGTCAGCGGCGATGAAGGCTAGCCGGTGGTGAAGACGAAGGTGCCCATCAGCAGAGGCATAGCAGGCCAGTCGTGAAGTTGAAGACACCAGTCGACGGCGAGTAGGCGGCTGGTCAATGAAGACTTAGACGCCCAACAACGATGGTGTGACCATGCAACCGTGAAGGCGAGGACACCAGTCGGCGATGATGAAGGCAAGCCGGTCGGTGAAGACGTAGGCGCCCAACAACGTTGGTGTGATCAACCAACCGAGAAGGCGAGGACATCAGTCGTCAGAGACAAAGGCGAGCCGGTCGGTGAAGACATAGATGCCCATCAACGGTGGTGTGATCATCCAACCATCAAGGCATGCCGGTGGTAATGTTCTGACTGATACATTCCCGAAGCGTAGGAGATAAACTTATAGCCATGAATCCCTACTATGCACATCTGGATTTGGATCCAGGAGAATAAACATGTAGGATGAGTAGTATCTGATGTAAATACCGTACTTGAGGAAATTTCAAGTATTTTAGAATATTTAGAAATATGTATTTATCCTCGTATCAATTTTAATTTCCCCGAGGAGATAACTCCTTGCGTTTAAACACTCTGCCTGATTAGTCATAGCCCCCTAGCACCGGGAGTCGGCCAAGGCACTTCCCAGACATGCATATGAGTGACATAAATTCGTCATTAATGGAACAAAGTTTCACGGATCAGAATTTACTACTCGGGTATTTTTGCAATTTGTAAGAGTAGAAAACAAATTATCTTATCTCTATGCTTTTGATTTCTTCCGAGTAATACTTAGCACCTTGCGTTATACACTCCATCCAATGAGCCCCTGAGTGCAAGGAATCGGCCCAAAAGCAACTATCCATTGATAAACCAAACGGAAAACATAGGGATATAGAGCTCCATAACTCGATAGGTATTTTTAATTTGATTATTTCACAAGCAATCAAGATAAATATTATGAAAATTGTTGAAAAAAAAGATATAATGTAGCCCCTGACTCACTACTTAATGGAGAACCAATTGATCTAGTGAGGCAAAGGAAAAGAAAAATATCATATAAATAATAAAATAAATGATGACGTAGCTTTTTGGTATTCCCCTTGGTGACAACAGAAGTGGCCGATGTGGGAACAATATCGTCCATCAATGGTGACGAAGATACCAACCGTGGAAGTAGCTGAGATAGCGGCCGGTGGTGAAGATAAAATGCCATCGACGGTGATGAAGATAGGCCGGTGATAAAGACGTGGATGTCCAACAATGGTGGTGTGACCAACCAACCATGTAGGCGAGGACACCAATCGACGACGGTGAAGGCAAACCGGTGGTGAAGAAACTTGTCGGCGGTCGCGGCGGCGGCCGTCTTGGCCGGTAGAGACCATGGCGAATTTGGATGTAGCTCCAACAGTAATTAGATGCATCCACACAAACAGATCATTAAACCGATCCATGCTCTTGCCATGCGCGCGTACAAGTCACAGATCCGAGTCCAGATCAAATCCTAGTCCGAGGGAATCGGGCTCGGGCAACTATGGTACGTGCAAAATAATAAACCACAGATCAAATTGAGATTAGTAGTAATAAAAAGTATAGATGTACATGTAAACGCATGCTTTTGCATACTCCTGATGGCATGGAGGATCATATTGACGGCGCCATGACTGGTTGATGCATGCCGACTTGGATCCCGGCCAGAACAACCGATAGTTGACGCGCGTGTGGGTGTGACGGCACAGTCAAAGGCTGTCATGAACAGCCGGTTGATCTTGGTCGGCATATACGAACATGCAAAAGAAAGCAATTAGTAGATTAATCTGTTATTAAACGGAGAAACATATAGACTTGTATATGTAAGAGTATTAAAAAATTAAAGATGTTTCCTTCGTCCGTTAAAATTAAAAAAGTAGCGAAAAAACAACAGAAAACCTAGACAACGGTATCCCGTTGGAACGGGATACCCTTATATGAGACAAGACAGTACCTGATACCTGATACCTGTTGTGTTACCAGCTGCATGGTACCCGATACCTGTGAAACCTGTTACCCGGTACCTGTGATACCTAGGACCTGATACCTGTGATACTCGTGCAAGACAATTGTTAATATGTCTATCCCGTTGCAACGGGATCCCGTTTTGTACTAGCCCTCAAAAAAACAACCCAAAATAAAAAAGTCCGATTCCCCTATAATTTTTTCCTTTTTTCCGTTTTATTTTCTTTTCGCATTTCTTCTTTTTTTCAGCGTTTTTTTTCCGTTTTCTTCATCCGTTTTCTTTTTCTTTTCCCTTTTTTTGTTTTACTTTTTTTCCCTTTTTTCCCTTACTTTTTTTCTGTCACCCTTTTTCCGGTTTATTTCTTTTATCGCGATTTTTTTTTTTGCAGTTTTTTCGTCGGGCCAAACCATAGCGCCGCCGCCATGTTGATTTGCATCCCTATATGTTTCCTCCTCCAATTTATTGCAAATACCAACTCTCCACTACTCTCGCATCATTTTCCCCTTGAATTCCCCTTTCAATTCGGCCTTAATTCACTGGATAGAATTTCCATTTATTCCTCGGTATTTTTTATCCCGAGTTTTGTGGATTATCGTTGTCAATTTTTTATCCCGAGTTTTGCGGATTGCTTCGATTTTGATTAAAAAAATAGAAAAAGGAGATTGACTGGATCAAAATCCCTCAACAATTTTTGGAGATGGAGAAACATTCAACCAAATTTTATGGAGAGGATCGGCTCTGCTATCGTACGGGCACTACACTACGCAAGAACAATTTTGGAGATGGAGAAAGCAAGAACAATTTTGGAGATGGAGAAAGATTCGATCGGATTTAATGGAGAGGATTGGCTCCATCATCTTACGGGCATGGAACTATGCGACCTCGAGCGGATTACCGGAGATGGGAGGAGCTCGAGCGGATTACCGGATTTGATGGCAAGATCGGCTCTGTAATGGTACAGGCACGAGACTGTTTGAGGTATGCCTACAGCTCCACTTATGGGCTAAGCCGAAGAGAGGTAGACCAAGCAGAGAGAGGTAGCGGACTGTGCTAGGACTGGAGCTGCATAGTCCTGGAGCTGAAAAGGAAGGAAGGAATATGTGTTTGGTCTAAAACCAAGAATGCATCCGGTCCAAAACCAAGGGAGAATAATATATAGGACAAAAAACATTTTTACCCATTGCAACGCATGGGCATTTTTTCTAGTGTAAGAGTAAATTCACTGTGTACCCCTGAAAACTCACTCAATCCCTTTTCTACCCCTGAAATTAACCCGATCGCTTCTATATACTCCTGAAATTTCAACTTGATCCCTTCCATGCCTCTACCATTACATTTTCCATCGCTTCACTGTTATTTTTGTCCTTGATACTTTAGGTTTGAATATAACCTTCAAAAAAATTAAAATTTTTGTTTAAGTGCGCAATATATGTATTTTATGAAACTAATGAGACTAAATAATTAGTGCAGAAAATTTTGACATAAATTTTAGAAATAAAACAAATGTTATAAATTAAATTTTTATTTGAAATTTTAATAGGACAATGGATTTTTTTATCAGGAGCATTCATAAAAACATTATTGTGAACATTGGTCCTATCTTTGTATGAATGCTCCTTATTTTTTATAATTTTTTTAAAACTAAATACATATTTTTTATTTCATTATATAAAAATAATTTTTGGGATAAATAATGCTTCGCACAACAAACTCATAACTATAATAGTCTCATACGAGAAGCTTTTACATTTTTAATATTGTAATTCATAAATTTATATGTTTAACCAAAGGGTAAAATGGACATTTTTATAGAAATTAGACGGTCAACTGACGGGAGACGTATCGAAGGTGTCAAAATCAAATATTGGGTGTATACAAGTAAGTAAAATTCACGGGTGGGTATATAAGGGATTAGCTAAATTTTCAGGGGTATAAGGGGATTTTCTCATATTTTATATATGGCCCGCATGATCAAGTAGGTCATGCAACACAAGCACGTACGAGTGTTCCTTATAACCAGCAATGCTCCATGCGTGAAGACTGTCACTGGGCCATGTGCCGGCGTGTAGATCAGCGCAAAGCGTGATCAAATTTATGTCGGTAGGATTCGCGAGGTCGCTGACTGCTTCCTCGCAATCTCAGTTGGCATATAAAAAGGCAAAAAATATCAGAAGATCAAATAATGATTGAAAATTACTCTACTAAAAGTTTATTTGGAACGACAAACCCGATTGAAGATTAGAGCGGTCGAAATAAGTGAGATTGATCTCGGTGTTTCTTCAGAAGTTAAACCCATCACACTTTTCGACGAGTAATTCGACGCAACACCTACTTGACGTACCAACTATCAAAACCAGAATTCGGCAATATAAATAGGCTAGCGCACGAGACCTAAAACTGGATGGATGCGGAGACAAGGATTTATACAGGTTTAGACCCTGTATTACCTCTCATCGAGAGGGCCTGAACCTGTCTAAATCCTTGTCTTCGCATCCATCCACTTTTAGGTCTCGTGCGCTACCCCCTTTATATTGCTGAAATATTGTTTCGATTGTTGGCGCGCCAGGTAGGGGTGCATCGAGTTCGTCGTCAAAAAGTGTGATGGAACTAATCTTAGAAATCACTGGCGTGGTCTTCGGTCCAAGATCCAACTCAACCGGGAAGATCAATCTCATCGAATCCGATGGATACATTCCCCGTGTCGCGGGATTTTCCTTAATTTCCAATCTATTATTATTTATCAATTTCTAATACATAGATAGATGTGTGGCCTAAATTTTTGTTTTGCATGCATGTCCTGGCTGTTGATGAGATCCGTCGGCTACCTTCAATGACGACTTCGTGCTGAAGGACCATCAAGCTAGCCATCGGCTACAGGGCCAGATGCACATATGTGGTGGTGGTTAATTTTTTAATCACCCCTGGCAAGCTGGCTGATGTCGACTTCTTCTACAAATCGATCTACATGCAAACATACATGCATCGATTAATATGCATAATCATCTATACTTTTTTATTTGTTTCTGCTACTAATCTCTATTCGATCTGTGGTTTGTCTAACGATGTGCATGTGTGAATGCATCTAAGCATTCATACCACACGAGATTAATTGGCTAATTAAACAATATATGCGAGCCGCATATAAGCGTTGATATATGCAAACATACCTGCACAAGCTTCTTTATACCTATATCTATTTTATGTGGTACTAAGCAGATGATATGTTGACTGATTTATTTTGCATGTACCCATCTCGGCCATCGTTGCTGTTGCCGACTAATTCCTTTGCCTCCGTGGTTGGTGTACTCCATCACTGTTGCTAATGGCGACATTGTCTTCAACGACTGGCTGCCTCGTCGCTGCCGACTAGTGTCCTCGTCTATACGGTTGGTTGGTCACACCACCGTTCATGGGCGTCCACGTCTTCACCGACCGGCTTGCCTTCACCGCCGCCGACTGGCGTCTTCGCCTACACGGCTGGCCTATTATGCCGCCGTTGTTGAATGTCTACGACTTCACCGCCAGCCTGCCTCTGTCGCCACTGACTGGTGTCCTCGCCTATACGGTTGGTTGGTCACACTACCGTTCATGGGCGTCCACGTCTTCACCGGCCGGTTTTCCTTCGCTGCCGCCCATGGTGTCTTTACTTTCACGGCTGGCCTATTTTGCCGCCGTTGAAGGACGTTGTCACGTCCCAAAACGACCCTAAAATATATCCTTTAAATTATGCCTAGAATAATTAAAATCCGTGTGAAAGCCTCCAAAAATTAAAATGTGCAAAGTAAAAGTCAAATAAGGCTTAGAGGATTTTTGTATATTTCCTAAAAGCCTAAAATGTGTAAATAAATTTTAGTGGAATTTTCAGAGCACAAATAATAATTGTTAAGAAATAAACAAAGTTGAAAAGGTTTTATAAAAAGAAAAAAAACCCTAAAACCCTCCCTCCCTCTCTTTGGCCGGCTCGGCCCACTTCCCTCCTCCTCTCTCCTCTTCCCCCGCGGCCCACTCGGCCCCTCCCCGCGCGCACGCCGCTGACGGGCGGGCCCGCCCGCCACCGTCGCTGATGGGTGGGGCCCACCTGTCATCTCCTTCCTCCCGCCGCTCCCGCCGCCTCGCCCGCGCCTAGCGCCGCTGCCGCCACGAATCCCACCGCCTCCCGTCGTCCCCGCGTGAAATCAATAGTGGGGAATTACTCTCCGTGATCCCTTCTCCCTTTCCCCCCATTTTTCCCTCTCTCTCTTGCATTCAAGCGGGCGGATTTGCTCCCGCAAATCTCGCCGGCGCCATTGATGGCGGCCGGACCTCCCGGCCGGTTTCCTTCCTCTCCCGGCCGCCCTCTCCTCCTTCCAACCCTATTTAAACCCTCCCCGCGCCTCCCTCGCCCGTTTCCGCCCCTTGCCACACCGTCTCCTCACTGGCATCGAGCTCGCACCGTCGCCCTCTCTCTCCTCCGTCGACGACGACCTTCGGCCGGCTCTCTCCACTCGCCGGGACCGTTTCCCGCCCCGGCGTCGCGTCCTCCGGCTTCGCCGCACCGTCGCCGTCCCCGTTGACCCCCTTGTCGAGCTCGCCGACCGCCGGTGCGCCGCCGTCCCCGTCGACCCGAGCAGCGCCGCCGCCTTCCTCCGCTCCGGCCGCCTTTTTCGTCGTCGCCGTCGACCTAGGGTGAGCCGTGGACCGCCGCCTCGTTTCCCCCTTTCCCTCCCCTCTCTCGGCCGCCGCTCCGCCGTGCCTATAGCCGCCGCCGGTGACCATAGGGGAGCGGACGCGCCGCCTCCCGCCGGCCACGCCGACGTGGCCGCCTTCGGGCGCGCCGAGTGGCTGCCGCGTGGGGCCTGGCCGTCAGCCGCCCGCGCCCTCGGGTGCGGCTGACGCGTCTGGCCCACGGCGTCGGCTGGTGCGAGCCCGGGTGCGCCCGGTCCACCATGGACCGTGAGGCTGCTGCATGGGCCCCACTCCCGTGGACCCGGTCCGCACGCCCTCTCCCCTCGGCTGACACAATAAACCATTTTTAAATTAAAAGTTAAATGAAGAAATTCGCAAATGTTCACTTAAAGAGCTTATAAACTTCAAATGGCCATAACTTGGCCATTTGAACTCGGAATTGGACCATTCAAGTATCTAATTTTTCCTTAAGAAGTCAAGAACCCATTTTTGTGCTTTGTTCCTGCTTGTTATATGGAGTTTATTAGAGTAAAAGCCTTTTTCCCTTCCGTTGGTCGTGTAGACGCTGCAGCTTCGGAAGATCCGCTCTACGTGGAGGTTGAAGCCGACGTTTGGGAAAGCGAGCAAGGCAAGTCACATCATCCTTGAACATATTGAATTCCAGTTTATAAAATTATTTTGATTTAAATTATTGTATTATCGCTTTATTTAGATCCCCGCGTTATCACTGTTTTATTTAGCCATGCCTTTTTACCTTTGTTATAACCTTATTATTATTGCTATTGTTATTGTTACCTTGTTCACCCTAGGAAAATAAAACCCCAACTAGTGGGTACTCTATTTATGGTTCCACTAGTATGAATTTAGGTAGATGCTTCGCTGCTTAATTAGGCAACAATAGGTGGTTTTACAACTCTAGACTTTGGGAATATTCTTATCACCTGGACACTATGGAATGGTTGGATTATTGTGGAATCGGATTCACACCTCCCCCTCTATTCAAAATCCTCAAAATGGTTTTAGGCTGGGCTCGGGGTGCATGGTTTTGATAGTAGCACCTCGGCCATATAAGGACCGGTCTTCGGGCCTCTGTTGCAAAGCACTACCGTACTTCCACATGTCTAGTGGGTAAGGCTTAGTTTGTGGCTCAGTCTGGTTATAAATAAAAGTACACGGATAGAGATGGACGAAGTCGGGGGTCGATGGACATCTCTAGGGCAAATGAAGGCTACACGAGCTGCGGCCCGGTAGTCGAGATGTCATGGCACAGAGCTGGTGTCCTACTGCTAGGGGCTCAGTCCTGCCTACCTGTCCCGGAGGTTCCGGCCGTAGGTGGGGTTGGGTCGGTACTCTTGTCTATGGCTAGGATGGGTTGGAAACTATGTCATGTCTTCCGTCCGTATACCGTGGTGGTATGTGGCACGTGGTTACACGTGAGGAAGATGTGTCTTGTGGGTAAAGATGTACACCTCTGATCAGAGTATAACCTATTCGAATAGCCGCGCCCTTGGTTATGGGCAAGCCGAGCAATGTACCCAAGTTAGTGTTTTAATTCTTAAAACCTGCTTAACAACTAAAATGTGGAATGGTTGGCCTGGGTTGGCTTGGGACGAGCTAGGACTCAGGGTCGGGTTGCCAGTTCGGTCCAAATCATCGTAGGTCTTAGGTTAAGGCAGGTTCGTGCGGGTTCACGGCCTTTATTAATAATATTGCATAGCTCTAGGATCGTGTTTACAAAGTAGCTTTGAGCAACTAGGTGACTTTTAATGCTGTTTACTGCAAACCCTAACCCCTATATTATGGCTCCCTTGTACACCCTTGCATTTATTCTGCACTTGTGGGTGTGTCTTGTTGAATACGGTGGTTGTACTCAGTCTTGCTCAATTTTTCCCAAACCCAAAAGAGGAGTTCCTGGAAGTTGAAGGGTTTGGTGTCTAGCTCGTGCCTGCCGTCAAGCGCCTGTTGTCGTCGCCCTAGTCTTCTGCTGTTTTTCGTTTGTCTTCCTGTGTGCTGGGCCTTTGCCGCCCATGTAATAAATTATCTATTTACGCTTCCGCTTGTTAAACTCTGTATTGTATCAACTTTTGGTGTACCTTGCCTCCTGGGACAAGGAATAATACACGCACGTAAGGAACGCCCGTTGGGTTATTTCCGGTCGTGACAGACGTCTTTATTTTCGTCATCATTCTACTTCTTCTGTTGCCGACTTGTTATGCCGCCGCCGATTGGTGTTTTTATCTTGGCTACCGGTTTGCTTCTTTTATCGCCGACTCGTGTTCACTTCATCACGGCTATGCAATTTTGTCACCATGGTGGAGCGACTTCATCTTTATTATCTTCGGCACCGGCAAATTCTATTGCCTCTACTTCGCAAGCTTTTCTACTTCTCCGACCACGACGTCTACAAGAGCCTCGACATCTCAGGCTTGTGTCACCAAATATGATGCCGTGTTATTTTACTACAACAAGTGGTGTTCCAATATTCAAGATTTCTACCCGGACACATTACATATCTTCACTCAAGTGATGGCTACTCGACGACGAGAAGCTACAGTTCTCGATTCTATGTTCAGTTGCTTTCCAACTAACCAAACAGTCGGGGGCTACACAAATACAAGACTCAAAATTCGACATGTTTTTTGTCAAGATGGAGCAATCAATCAATCAGCGAGTCAACTCTGGGAGTTATTATCTTCATCTTCGCTTCATAGCCGACATTTTACTTCGGCGACTCTAATTATTACACCGACAGTTTTGATTTCTGGACGCTGCCACAATTTACTCCAAATTTTTCTACATATCTGGGAGTTTGGAGTCATCAACCAATCAACTCAGATTGAATGAGTTGAATAACAGCATCTATTTTCCTTCAAGTGAAGCATCTTCTACAGCTACAACACCAAGTTCTACTGCCATCTTTATAAATCAAGGGGCATTGCATCAGTCTTCATTATGCACATGCTTGCATCAAGGAAATTACTCAAGCTTCAATATCTTCTCAATAGTTTGATGGATTATTGTCACTGACATAATCAGTAGCACCTCTACTTCATCGGCCCTGACGTCTCCGCCGTTGCTAATGGGTTACTACGTTTTCGGCTCCGGTTGCTTCCGTCATTGCCGACTTGTTATTTCGCCTTCACGGTTGACCAACTACGCAAACGCTGATGAGCGTCTTCGTCATTATCATCGGCTGCTACACCGCTATTGACTGGATCACCGATATCGTCATCTTCATCAACACCCTGTCAAGCCTCTTCAACATAGCCAACTCTACTGCTATCGATGGGCAACTTCATAATCATAACCGGCTATTTCTGTTGCCGCCAATGGTCATTATCGCCAATTGCGTTTGCCGTCGCTGATTGTTTTCTTCTTTTCCATGATTGATGGATTTCGCCATTGCCATTGATGAGTATCTATGTCTTCACACTGGCTTGCCTCCGCCGCCGCCCATGGTGTCTTCACTTTCACGGCTGGCTTATTATGCCTCTGCTGATGTGCGTCTTCGTCTTCTTCACCGAGCGCCTCGTTTGTTATCGACTGATTATTTCGCTGCCATGTCTACACTGCTGGCTGAATTGTCTGTTGCCGACTGGTTTCTTCGCCTCCATGGCTATGCGACTTCATCACCTTTGATTGGTGATATTTTTTTACCACTACCAACATCTTCGCCAGCTTTGATGGGTGATATCATCTTCATGTTGGTCATCTCGTTTCTATGCTGATTGTCTCAGTTACCTTCGATGGACAATTTTGACTACAACAGAAGGACAAGCTATACGCTTAGAGGCTTACTAGCTCAAGCACAAGGATCATATTTTTCAGTTTGGACTTCTTCTGAATAAGTGCATCATGAATTTATAGTCATGAGTCGATTTCCTATGCTCAAAGATTAGACTATTCATTATTCCCCATGAGGGCCATCAGCTGAGTGCTTGCGCCAGTCGGGATTCAATTATCATATCTCCTTTGGTATTCTCCATGAGGGATAATTATGATTGATCTACATAACCCAGGATATTTATCACTTGGGATCATATTAATTGACGTGTTCTATACGTCATATTTTAAGGGTATCGGTAGACATATTTTAGGTCTAGGCCTAATGTGTCTGCAGCCCATATTTTCAGGTGTGGCCTGTCACGTTCTTTTAGGGACTTAAGCATTTTTTGCTTAGGCAAAAGTGCACGTGATTACGTGCCCAATACCTTAAAATCATTTTATACCGCAGTTACTCAACTTTTTAGGAGTTGGTACAATGCATTTTAAAAGGTGCCCAACAGTGAAGTTTTTCATTGCTGCCCCGCTGACTTTTTTATATAGTCAAGGCGCTGTTTGGGTTTATCAAAAACTTGATTGGATACAATATCGTTGCTTTTTTGCCATGTAATTGTGCATATTTATTGACCAATATTATAGCTTAGGCTAATTATATGTTTGGTCATTTTTTAGGCGGTTGGTAAATCCTTTATGAGTTTATTTACTCCGATTTTACACCACGTATGCTGTATATTTCTGGGTGTGGTGAAACCGTGTGTCTTTTAGGGAATTAAGCACATTTGTTAAAGTAGTGTGCGCATGCTGTATGCCCAATACTTTGGAAATTTCTTTATTCATAGCATACAAGCTTTTTTTATAGCTGTTTTGCTATGTGAATTTTTCATGATGTACACAACTTTAGGTTGCTGGCATCATATTTTACAAAGCAGTCGGTATATCACTCGGATCATGTTATTCGGGATTCATACCGCATATGCTATATATTAATATTAAGTCACTTGGTTGACTACGATTATCAAAACCACTTGGTTGGTTGGATTATTTATTCCTTGACTATATGCTTAGTTTGTTCAACTAACCACATAGTCGGGGGCTACACCTATTAGGTGCATCTAGTCGATGCACCTGACTTTATTTTTCAGACCTCCGCAGTCTTCAGATTTGGTAAAAGTACTCGGGAGACAATGGCAAAGATGATTGAAGCACTCGGCTTTGGAGTAATCAGGTTCGAGAGAAGATTATCTTTTCGACTGTGAAGGTCTCAGGGGCTACTGTGCAGATTATGGGTACCCCATACCTGTCGACGGGTGATACCCGTAGACCGGATATAGAGGGTATTGGGGTACGTTGGTACAAAGATCTACGTAATACGACATCAAGCAAACAGAAGACGAAGATTATACTGGTTCAGGCCCATTAACAGGTAATAGCCCTAATCCAGTTGATATGGAATTATATGACGGAAATCACAGGTTACAAAGGGAACGAAGGAACTCGATGAAACCGACGAGATCGTAATCGAGTTGGTTCGACTAGATCTCCCGGCAATTTGGCTCCTACAGGCTCTGACTTCGTAGGTTGTGGTGGTTGTGTTGGCTATGAGATTCGATGCCTTAGGTCCTCTCAGGGGGGCCCTTTTATATCGCAGGTCAGGCGGTTTCCAAATAGAACTCGGAGACATCGGACCCTACACGATACATTGATGACCCAGTCTTGTCCGAGTAGGATTCTTTCCATCTGTAAACTCCATGAAGGATTTGCTCCATGTAGGCAGAGGATCGTCCATAAACGCGTGGGCATGCCATATCGATATGTGATGTATATCGAAGGGTAAAGGGTATACCTAACCCGTAACCCTGACAGTAGCCCCCGACTTCTGCTTAAATGAACTCGTGTAACCAATTCGCGACTTCTGGTGTCGAGGCTGTCGTCGTTCTCGGTGTGAGAACCGCAGAGACGGGACGTAGTCAAGAATACCATGTGAAGCTCAACGGTCTTGAGTGAATTTAAACTGAAGTCCGGAAGACTGCCGCGCGTAACGGACCTAGAAATTTCCGGCGGCTATCTCTCTCCTTTCCTTGCAATTCGCACCGTTGGAAGTGCGTCTATTTAAGGGAGTTTTGGGGATTCATTTTGAAGTCTGCCTGTTGTGAAAAAACTTTCCAGCCTCCAAGCGCCTCTCGTCTTCTCAGCTCCCGCAAAAAACCCTAGCTTGTTAATCTCCCTCCTTTCTCCAGCGATCTCCAGTCGGCGATGGATCTCGGCAAGTCTACCTCCACCAACGCGTCACTGAAGAAGCTCTAGGAGGACGGCGCCCTTCCCGGTCGTGGAGCCATGGAGAGAGAAGTAGGAGGTACTGAACCCCAGCCTGTCCTTGGTCGCATGGTTGCGATCGAGGACTACATTCTTTGTCGTTTTCTCCCTCCACTTTCTGAATTTCTTCTCTTGGTCTTGAACTTCTACAGCCTTTCTTTGCTCCATTTGAACCCCAATTCCATTGCCTTCCTTAGTATCTTTGCACACCTTTGTGAGACCTACATTGGGGTAGAGCCCTTTCTTGATCTTTTCTGCTTTTACTATGAATTGCGTTGGATGGAATCCAACAGGGTGTCTGGATGCGTCGGATTCCGACTTCGGGATGGCCTGAAGTCGCGTTATATCCCCTTCCAGTGCCCTTCTTCTCGTAGCAAATGGCGGGCAAGGTGGTTCTATCTTCAGATAGAGAATTCGGATTTTATCTTTGTTGTTCCCGAGGAACAACCAGACAAGATTTTGTCTTGGACCGCAAAGCCTACCTTGACCCCTGCCCTTCGGTCCTTCGTCAAGGCCATCGATGACCTCCGAGTGCGAGGTTTGTCGGGGTATGAAGTCGCTGCCGACTTCGTTGGTAGGCGAATCCAGCCGCTCCAGGCTCAAGCCCATCCAGCCTTTGACTATTCTGGGCTGGAGGAGATGACCCGGGTTTCTCCTCGGGGTATTTTTCTTGTATTTGATTTGACCTCCTTATGTGCATGCTCCTCCTGGCTTACCGAATTCCGGTTCATGACTTGCAGGCTTGAACAGCAAAACGGTGGAGCGCTGCGTTGGCCAACTGATGATCAGCGGCCCGACAATGGCAGGCGACATCCCCGTTCCCCTTTGTGAGAAGGAGGCAACCGAGCGTGAAGCGGTGATCAACGTGAGTGTATTCGGCAATCCCTTTACTTTTGCTCCTGGATCGAATAATGATTTCATGCAGTGTAGGCTCTCCCTCTGACTGACGTCATTGGACCGCTCGTGGACCATCAGGCGGCGGCCTCGTTGAAGGAGCGAGTCGTCCAGGAGACGTCCGATGCGGCCACTGCTGTTGCCGCGAGTAGTGGGAGCCGCCCCCAGAGGAGGGGAAGAAAGTTCACCTCCGTACTGGTAGGTTTCCTGCGCCGTTAACCTTGTAGTCGGAAAATGTCCCCCTCAAATCGCCCTTGGTTTACTCAGGCGTCGGACGCGTCTCCGCCACCTCCTCGACGACAAAAGCTGGTGACGCTAGGCGAGAAGTAAGTAGACGAGGATTGATGTATTTCCTTGTTTTGAAGATCTGGCGACTAGTCTTGATATTCGGATGCAATAATCTTCTATAGGTGGGCGCGGGCGAAGGCGGCACAAGATGGGTCTGGTGAGACCTCCAGCGCGTCTCCTGCGGTGGCCTCCACGGACGTCGTGGTCGCCCCACGAAGTCGGAAGGCGACGCCCCACTGCCTGGCCGGTGATCTCGGGCCTGTTCGCGGCCCGCCTGCCGATGTCCTCAGCAGGGGGGAGCTCCAAGTCGAGATGGGGCGCCTCCTCGAAGCTGGTGCTCGTGGCATAAGTCGCGAGATTGCCGAGGCGAGGACAGCGGCGGCGTCGTCGGCCAACAAGCGCGCCGACAAGCTGGAGCGTAAACTGGCGGAGGTTCGCGAGGACCTCCAGAAGATGAGGGAGCTGGTGGCCGGCAACGAGCGACAGCGGCGGGGTCTCGAGGGCCGTATGGCAGAACTCGAGAGCAACCTATCGGAGCTCCGTGGCTTGTTGCGAGTCACCTACACTGGCCTACACCAGCTCGCCGGGGAATGTGGTGTCAAGACCACGATCCCGGTGAACCCCGACAAGTTCTCGCTGACGTCTTTGCTCGAGGAACTGGCTACGGCGATGGAGGCGATATCCTCCAAGCACACGGCCAGGATCGGGGAGGAGGCGTCCAACGGGATCTACACCGGGGCATGTCACGTCCTCGCGTGTGTCAGGTTGGCGCATCCGGAACTTGATCTCTAGCGGATCTTGGAGCAGGGGGCGACGAACGACGCGTGTAGAGGCGTGATGGAGGAAGTCGGCGATCTGGGAGAGTCTGTTCTCCCGCTCTTTGAAGAGTAGGATCTTAGTTCCCCTGTACCTTTTATCCAGTCACGCTTTGTAAAAACATTGTTGTTCTCAACCTTTTCGCGTGTGCGGTCGTCACTTCAGTTTTCCCCAGCATTTTTGATCCCGAGTATTTGTTGTCCTTTGTAGAGATGTCGATGTCGAGGATGTCCAGCAGCGTGGGCAGCCTGTGGCGCCAGCGATCATTCCGGCTCTCGCGTTTGAGGCACACGCGTCGCCGGACGATGTAGATGAGATTTTACCCTCGACAACGGGGGTGGCGACGACTTCCTTAGGTTGGTGGTCTCTTTATCCCTTTTGCTCCTTCCGACTTGATTAGCTGTGTTCCCGAAAGAGAAGAGCATCTTGACTTAATCGCTTTCATGCTAAACAGATCTCGAGAGTGCGCTTACTGACCAAGATCGTCGTATCCAATATTGGAAGACGAAATTTGAAGTAGCGAAACTTGAGAGAACTATGCTGGAAGTGAAGAAGGAGCAGGCTGTGGAAACACTCCGAGGTCATGAGGTGTGGTTCAACTCGTACTTGAAGAGTTGCTGCACGTCCATGGCCGAAATTTGTAGGGAGCTCCGAGTACCGCGTGGAAATCCCGAGGAGTCGGCGGCCGGATACATCTCGTGGCTGAATGGGGCCTGTACTCAGCTCGAAGGCGTCGTCAAGCGCATTGACGGAGCCCTGAAACAGGAATGCCGTCGATCGAGCCGATATGTTGGAGGGCACGTGTTGGCTTGCATACGAGATCATCGTCCGAACTGCACCTCGAGTTTCTCCATGAAGGGTTCGCTCGTTCTCGGGGGACTCCAGCGGAGATAGACCACCTAGCGAAGTCGATGGCACCGCTGGCGGAGAAAGTTTTCCAGTCTATGGACTGGCATTGGCCTTCCTGGTAGTCTTTGTACCCTGTTATAGATATCTTAGGGAAAAAGTGTAATATAGTTTTGGACATGTATAAAATTGTAAGAAGTATCTTGTGAAATAGAAAAGAAATCTATCTTGATCAATCCTTCTTACTCTCGATGTAGTGTGTAAGAGCGCCTCCTCAGTTCCCGACTTTGGCTAGTCGTTTGAGTGGTACACTCTCCCTAGCCCCCAGCCTTGTCGTCGGAGAATTCTTCTCGGAGGACAAGGCTCTTGGACCTTTGACCTGCCTCGGTTGAAAAAGCATTGATCCTAGCCCCCAGCCGTAAAGTTGGAAAGTTAATTTCTGATTATACGGCTTGGTTAATACGCACGGCGAGAACTCTTACACGACCAGGTCATACATAGTCTTTCGTCTCTACAGGATCTGACAAGGCCTTATCGGCTCTGGGCGTCCCCAGCCGAAGATCCCTTAGGTTCCTCGGAGGCCTTGTCAGGGTGGCGTAAAGGGACATGAGGATAGGTTTCAACGCTAGGTGTCATCTGGGTAAGGGATCATCGGGTTGGAACACTGTGATTGTAATATGCGCCTGAAAATAGGCTTTATTGATGCTGTAAGGTGTCTTACAGGTATGGATGATATTGACTCATACAAAGAAATTACGTAGTTGGTCAATGTTCCAAGAATTTGCCAACTCACGGCCATCGCCGTCTGCAATTTTGAATGCGCCTGGCCACAGGACTTGTCTGATCGTGTAGGGTCCTTCCCATTTGGGTGAGAGCTTGTTTCGCCCTGCTTGGCTTTGAACCCGTCGGAGGACGTAGTCGCCGATCGAAAGCATGCGTGCTCGGATGCGCTTCTCGTGGGGCGGAGGGCCTGTTGGTAACTGGCTACTCGGACGGCAACTTGTTTGCGATTTTCCTCGAGTAGATTCACATCGTCGTTTCGCTGTTCCTCCTGATCCCCATAGGAATACCTCTGTACTCGTGTACTTTGATGTCGTAGCTCGCTGGGGAGCATGGCCTCGGAGCCGTACACGAGGAAGAAGGGTGTTTCCTTGTTAGACATTGTCGGTGTGGTGCGTACGACCCATAGTACTGATGGGAGTTCTTCGACCCATTTCTTGTCATATGACATGAGCCTGTCGTAGACACGGGTCTTGATCCCTTGTAGTACTATGCCGTTTGCCCTCTCGACTTGTCCGTTGCTTTGAGGACGAGAAACCGAGGCGAAGCATATCTTGACTCCCAGCCCGATGCAGTAATCCTGGAAATCGGCGCTGATGAACTGGGAGCCGTTGTCGGTGATGATGCGATGCAGTAGTCCGTATCTGCAAAATATCCCTTTGATGAATTTGATGGCGTTGTCGGCCTTGATTTCCCCCGTGGGCACCGCTTCGATCCATTTAGTGAATTTGTCGATCGCCACGAATAGGAACCTGTAGCCGCCCTGTCCTCGTGGAAATGGCCCGAGTATATCTAGCCCCCAGCACAAGAACGGCCAAGTGAGAGGGATGGTCTGGAGCGCATGTGTAGGTAGCTTTGTGTGTTTGCTGTGGAATTGATAGGCTTCACACCGCTGGACCATATCGCATGTATCTTTGAGGGCGGTTGGCATGTGACCCACAGGTGCCTTCATGTATATCAAGGAGGAGGTGTCTGCTGTCGTCGGACGAGACGCATTTGAGAAGTACCCCGTTTGGCGCTTTCTTGTATAGATTGTTGCCAATCATGCAGTAGATTTTTGTTTACGGGTTATTTTCTCAGCCTCTGCGTCATCCTCGGGCAACTCTTCGCTGTTGATGAATTTGATCAGTGGGGTACGCCAGTCGTCTGTGTTCTCGATATCAGCAACGGCGCGTTCTGCCTCTGTGGCCTCCGAGCTGATGTCGGGGGCGGCTGGGTCAATTTCGCAGCTAACCTCTTTCACTGATGGCTTTGTCAGGTGTCCAGAAAAGTGCCGGGCTCGAGTGGTTCTCGTCTGCACGCACGTCGTGCTAGGTCATCTGGCTCGATGTTGTCCTTGCGGTATACGTGTCGGACCTCGATCCCATCGAACCTTTATTCTAGCTTCCTGACTTCTGCGAGGTACTTGGATAACTCTGGGTTAGAGCATTTATAATCTTTGTGCACCTGGTTCGCGACTAGCTCGGAGTCCCCTTTCACGATCAGTCGCTTGACCCCAAGTGTGGTTGCAGCTCTTATCCCGGCGAGTAGTCCTTCGTACTCGGCTGTGTCATTGGTCGCCCTGAAGTTGAGGTGGATTGTGTGCTTGAATTGATCTCCGGAAGGAGATGTCAAGATGAATCCTGCCCCTACTCCTTGGCTATTGAGTGCACCATGGAACGCCATTGTACACGTTTCGTTGTTGATTTGGTTGTCTGATTTGTTATCAGGCATAGTCCAATCAGCTACGAAGTCGGCGAGTACCTGGGACTTGATGGCTGTTCATGGCACAAAGTGGACATCAAACTGGCTTAGCTCGACTACCCATTTCGCAATGCGGCCAACAACGTCTTTGTTTCTCACAACTTCACCGAGAGGGAAGGAGGAGACAACTGTGACTCTGTGGGCTTGAAAGTAGTGGCGCAGCTTTCTTGATGTCATGATTACCGCGTAAAGCAGCTTTTGGATCTGTGGATATCTTGTCTTTGCGTCATGGAGAGCTTCGCTGACGTAGTAGACTGGTTGTTGCACTTTCTCTCTCTCGACGACAATGACGGTGCTAACGGAATATGGCATGGTGGCAATATAGAGAAATAATTCTTCATCAGGTTGGGGAGCAACAAGTACAGGGGGGTTCGATAGGTAGCGCTTGAGTGCAATGAATGCCTCTTCGGCTTCCTGTGTCCATACAAATTTATCTTACTTCTTCAACAGGGTGAAGAAAGGTTGTCCTCGTTCTCCCATCCTAGCGACGAACCAGCTTAATGCTACCATGCATCCGGTTAGCTTTTGTACTTCCTTGAGTCTTGTGGGTGACTTCATGTTCTCGATTGCCTTGATATTCTTGGGATTTGCTTCTATTCCTCTGCCAGAGTGTCGCGACCGGGAAAATTGCCTTTTCCCGAACGCTAGTGTATTAATCCCCGTCCCAGGAAAAGCCGGGGTACACCACACAAACATGATATAAAAGACACATCTTTATTATATCGATAATATTTACATTATTACAAAGGCGCTTCAGGCCTGACAATCAAAAATAAACAGCAGCGGACTAGCGGGCCTACGGCTCCATCTTCACAGGCGCTCAACTGGGGTATAAGCCAGGACTCCCCCTAAGACATCTTCTCCAAAGCTTCTCTTACTGAAGAGGGGAAGGATTGAGCAAGAATGAGTACAACCACAGTACTCAGCAAGCCACACCGGCGGATGCATAATTAATGCAAGGGAGGTACAAGGGAATAATAATATAGGGATTAAGTTTTGCAGTAAACAGCATTTAAAAGACATTTAGTTGCTCAGGGCTATTTTGTAAACACGATCTTAGAACTACACAATATTATTAAACAAGGCCGTGAACCCTCACGAACCTGCCTTAACCCAAGGCCTACGATGATTCGGACCGAACTGGCAACCCGACCTGGGTTCCAGCTCGTCCCAAGCCAACCCAGGCCAACCATTCCATATTTTAGTTGTTGAGCAAATTTTAAGAATTAAAACACTGACTTGGGTACATTGCTAGGCTTGCCCATATCCGAGGGCTCGGCTATTCGAATAGATTTACTCTGATCAGAGGTGTACATCTTTACCCACAAGACACATCTTCCTCACGTGTTGCCACGTGCCACATACCACCACGGTATACGGACGGAAGACGTGACATAGTTTCCAACCCATCCTAGCCTTAGACAAGAGTACCGACCCAATCCTACCTACGGCCGGGATACCCGGGACAGGCAGGCAGAACTGAGCCCCTAGCATTGGGCACCAACCCTCCGCCGTATGACATCTCGACTACCGGGCCGCAGCTCGTGTAGCCTTCATTTGCCCTGGAGAATGTCCATCGACGCCCGACTTCATCCATCTCCAATCCGTGTACTTTTGTTTATGACTAGACTGAGCCACAAACTAAGCCTTACCCATTAGACATGTGGAAGTACGGTAGTGCTTTGCAACAGAGGCCCGAGCTTTAGTCCTTATAGTGGCCGGGGTGCTACTTCCCACAACTGGCATGCACCCAAACCCCACCGAAAACAGGTTTTAGGGGTTTTGAAAGAGGAAGAGAGGTGTGTGTCCAATTCCAACATAAGCCAACCATTCCATGGTGTCCAAATGATATGAGAATTTCCCAAGTCTAAAGTTATAAAACCACCTAATGTTGCCTAATTAAATTGCGAAGCATCTACCTAAAATTATACTAGGGATACCATGAGTAGAGTGTCCACTAGTTGAGGTTTTGTTTGTCTAGGGTGAACAAGGTAATAATAATAACAATAACAATAATAATATGGTCATAACAAAGGTAAATAGGCATGGCTAAATAAAACAGTGATAACGCGGGAATTTAAATAAAGCGATAATGCAATAATTTAAATCAACATAATTTTATAAAATGGGATTCAATATGATCAAGATGATGTGTCTTGCCTTGCTCGTTTTCCCAATCGACGGCTTCGACTTCCACGAAGAGCGGATCTTCCGAAGCTGCAGCGTCTACACGACCAACGGAAAAGAAAAAGGCTTTAACACTAAATAACTCCACATAACAGCAGAAACAAAGCACAAAAATGGGTTCTTTACATCTTAAGGAAAAATTAGAGACTTGAACGGTCCAATTCCGAGTTCAAATGGCCAAGATATGGCCATTTGAAGTTTATATGCTCTTTAAATGGATATTTACGAATTTCTTCATTTAAATTTTAATTAAAAAACCCATTTATTGCGTCAGCCGAGGGAGGGGACGCGCGGACCGGGTCCACGGGGGTGGGGCCCACGCGTCAGCCGCTCGGTCCACGGTGGACCGGGCGCACGCGGCTGGCGGCGGTCGGCGCCGTGGGTCCCGCGCGTCAGCCGCACCCGCGGGCGCGGGCGGCTGACGGCCGGGCCCACTTGGCAGCCGCGAGGGCGCGCCCAAGGGCGGCCTCGCCGGCACGGCCGACGGGAGCGGCGCGCCCGCGCCCCGATGGTCACCGCCGGCGACCACCGGCGCGGCGGAGCGGCGCCCGAGAGAGAGGAGGGAAGGGGGAAAGCGAACGGCGGTCTTCGGCTCACCCCGGGACAACGACGACGACGAGAACGGCGGCCGGAGCGGAAGAAGACGGCGGCGCGGTTCGGGATGACGATGACGGCGGCGCTCCGACGGTCGACGGGCGAAGCGGAGCGGCGGACGGGGTCGACGGCGACGCGGCGAAGCGGACGGAGGGGTCGCCGAGTAAGGAGGAAGTCCGGAGCGGCGGCGGCGGCGGAACGGAGCTCGGCGGCGATGGCGGAGAGAGCGGAGCACGGCGCGAGCACGGATCCGACGGCGAGAGCGAGCGGCGAGCGGCGGAAACGGAAGAGCGGAGCTCGGGCAACGATTTTATAGCGTCGGAAGGGAGAGAAGGCGGCCGAGGAGGAAGGAAACCGGCCGCGGGGATTTCGGCCGCCATTGATTGCGCCGGCGACGAATGCGGGCACGATTCGAACGAATCCGAGGGAGAGAGAGAGGGGGAATCGGGGGAAACGGGAGAGGGAATCACGGGGAGTGATTCCCCTCTCTTTAATGCGCGCGGAGACGACGGGATGCGGGGGAATCCGCGGCGGCGGCGGCGCTAGGGCACGGGCGGGCGGCGGCGCGGCGGGAGGAGGGAGAGGACAGGTGGGCCCCACCCGTCAGCGAGAGTGGCGGGCGGGCCCGCCTGTCAGCGGCGCGCGCGCGCGCGGGGAGCCGATGGGCCGGGGGGAGAGAGAGAGAGAGGGAGGGACTGGGCCGAGCCGGCCCAAGAAGGAAGGGGGGGGGGAAAAGAGGACTTCTTTTAGGGTTTTTCTTTTTATAAAACCTTTTCAACTTTGTTTATTTCTTCTCAATTATTATTTGTGCTCTGAAAATTCCACTAAAATTTGAGGGCTCCTTTTAGACCAAGGAGAATCTAACAAAAATTCTCCGGGTCACATTTGAATTTTTCTTGTACGTATTTTAAGGTTTGCCAATTTCTTTTCGAATTTTAATTAATTCTATTATTCCTTTTAGAAGATGATTTTTATTTCGGGATGAATTTATCAGGACGTGACAAATCCACCCCCCTTACAAGAATCTCGTCCCCGAGATTCGAGGAGGCTAGCAAGAAGATAGGTTGGGCGGTCTTCTCTTCTTGTCTGACTTCTTCCGTTGCGTCTTGACAAACTTCCAGCAAAACTTTACCACTCGGAACTGCTTGGCTTGACCTCCTGTTGCGGATGGAATCTTCTCTTCACCTGACTTGGACCAGGGTGCACCTTTTGGCTGACTCAGACTAGGTTGCGGCACTTGAAGATGGGGCTTCAGTTCCAGAACTTCGCATAGTTCATATCTTTGGAGTCAACCTCATACAAGTTACCACTTCATGTCAGGCGTCAACACTAGCTTGTCATTACTAGGATACCATGCTTGTCATCATAAGGATATCAGGCTTGGCGTTTCCTTCCAGCTTACCACCATACGCTTTAGACTATGATATCCCGCTTACTAAGGATACCATGATTGACAACTTGCCATTAACTGTCTCATATTGGCTTTCCTGGTCTCCAGTGCTAGGTACTTCTGCTATTCGATGCCAGGGTCAACCATTCTAACTATAAGTTATGCTTCCCAAGAGAACCAATTTATCCCGCTTGACATGCTTTGACGTCTTCCCGAATGACTTTGCTGCTGGACTTGTTATTGTCTGATCGTGATCCTGCCAGATCTGAAGCTTCGTTGTTAGAGGTGATTTTAATCTGACCTCTGTAGACTATCTTCGAACATATCACTGGTTCTATAACTGGGAATGGCTCTCACGAACAAGCAGCTCGGATTCACTTTCTTTACATTCAGTTTACTTCCCATTATTATCTTCAGGTTGTCCTCAGTTAGCATTCAACGTATTCCTTTACACCTTTAACCTTGATGTGTTCTTTCCCATTGGATCATCTCCCAAGACATGGCATTACCTGGTAACCGGTGCTTGCACTTTTCACTCCGTGTAGCATCTGATACCGAGTTGAAGATTTCACTCCTTGCCTTCATAGAAACACTTTTACCTAGGTCATCTTGCTTACTTAATGACAAGGTGACTGTTGCGGGGCAATTTACAATCAGGGGTCTTCCTTGAGCGATGCAGAGCATGTTTCTGTTTATCAATCACCTTTCGGCCTACTTCTTTTATGCTAGAGAACATCTTTGCCAATCTCTTTTATCAATCATCTTTCGGCTTATCTCTAACAGGTGGTATTCTTGAATGTGGATTGCGGACGCTTCTGGGGATGATGAGGTCCTTTGGCTTGCTGCCTTTCAGTGGAACCTTGATGTGGTGCGTCAAAAGCTGCACTGACTACCTTCAGGGAAATACATTGCCTGCTATCTGTATCTATACCACTAGGGTTTAATTGCCGATGATCATCCTTAGTGCTTCCTCGAGATGGGGAGCATCCAAATTGTTCTTCTGCCATATCACCTTTGACCCTTTTTCTGATACCAGATAAACTAATTACCAACCATCGACTATTATGTTCTTCAAACATTGATGTCTCCTGGATCTCCTTATCTGTCGGCAGGTGTATCCGATCTTATCAATGTAGAGGCATGGCGGGTACCCTTAGGGGTTTCCTCCAACAATCCTTATCTTGATCTGTAAAAGGCGTATCCAAACTCCTATCCTCAACTACTGTCTCGTTGGCTTTTTAACCCAACACAGTTTAATTGTTTTTCTTTTCCATCCACAGGTTGGTTATTAACTCGAGGTTAGAATATAGTTCCTCTGACACGAGACCCTAGGGCTCCTTTGTCAGTAAACAATTATACACATGATCACGCATCCGCATCTTTCAAACGAATCCTCATGGAACTTGTCTGTATTACACATTTCTCCCTCATTACATGAATACGAGGCACTGCCTTAAACAAAAAGGGACGGTGCTTAACATCGGTACATTGTATCCTCAACATGAATCATCTCTAAACATAGCAAGCTCACTGTTTACAGACATGATTATATTTATGAATTACATGATTGCTGCAAACTTTCGATTACACCATGATAAGTAGCGAACTGAAAACCACAAACATGGCTGCTCATTTTGATTCTGGGGAGATATAGCTGGCATTGTTCTAGTGACTGCATCCTTGATTGGTTCTGTGATGATGTGATAGGACTGCATAATGCTATCATTCACAGGAGAAGCTTCCTTCTGAAGCGGATGACGGTCTTCTGCTTGGTATCGCCCTCCGGATGTTGATTGCCCTTGGCTCGGCCTGGAGTAGGTCGGGGAGAGACACAACTTCTTCCATCTACGACAATTCTTTGCTGAGGCTGTCGATGCAGAGAGTGGTTGCTATGATTTATTGCCGAGTCAGGTGCAGCAGGAGGAGCATTGGTGCATTGTTTCTGCTATGGGTTCTGATTATCACGAGGCCTTACGGGTACGGCGTTTGCTCCAGTGACCACAATACGATTGGAATGTCTGCTTCGTGTAAATTGGCGGTAATGTGGAGGTCGATTTTGCCTTGGTTGGGGACAGTTTTCGGAGTAATGCCCTTCTTCACTGCAGTTGTAACAAACAATAACTTTCTTACACTCGGGTTCTTCATCTTGTACTTGATTTCTCAGCTGCTGTATTGGAACTTCCAAAGGTACAACGCAGATACTGGCCTCTGTCTTGTCAGCTGGTGGCTGGGGCTGAAATTGAGCATTGACACCTTGTGGTAGTGCACTCATTGGAGTTGGAGCTGTTGCAACGCGGGCTATAGGACTGCTTCGGGATGTATGGATGACAATTCGTTGAGGAGCAAGCTTCTGGTTGCAGGGAGTCGCGTGGACTGACGTGCCGGCAGCTATGTTTCTCGGTTTTGGGCACTTGTCGGCGAAATGACCCATTCCTTGACAATTGAAGCAACAGATGTCTTCCCGGACTCGGCATTTTCTTTTCTCATTTTGTTTCCTCTGTCCTGGCACTGGAGTTAGGCTGAAACTGTAATCTTGGCGAGGATTTGTGTTTCCTTGATGCTTCTCTCCGTTGGAACGGGCGTGTTGGTTGGCCATCTTCTTCGTCAGCAGAAAACTGAATCGACAATCTTTTGGTACATGATCAGTTCCTTCACAAAAGAAACAAGTGATCCTGCTCGTTGGACACCTATTGGGTGGATGGTCTTCCTCACAATGAACGCATGTAGAGGCACACGAGCTGGCAACATGACCGATTTCTCCACAACGAGAGCATGCCTTAAGTTCTATTTTATTCTGGTTGAAACCTTGGGGAGACTTCTCATCTTCCTCATCTGAGGAGACTTGATCTGAATCTTCACTACCAGACACTCTACCTCCATTAGCTAAAAGATGCTCTGTCAACTGTTGTGCACCTCGGAAGGAATTCCTTCTCTGACGTTTTGTCATTCCTGGTGGAGGCCATTCTGTGCTGGTAATGACCATCTTACGGACTTCATCTTCGGTTCGCATTGGTGCTTTTCTTTTCTGCTGAGGACAGTTCCTTGCATAGTGCCCTTGCTCATCACACATAAAACAGATGATACTTGCTTCTTTTGGGTCAACATGTGGCATGGCATGAGGGGCCTTCTGGGATGTTGGCGGTGCGCTGACTTGTGGTGTGAGTGCTTGGACTGCCTCCAACTGCACTTGAGGTTGTATTTGACTCAAATTCAGAATTGGCGTCTGGTGTTGCTGTAGTATCTCTATAAGCAATCGGTTCTGGTTAATCAGGTGTTGGACTAGTGTCACACAACTGGTGTCTGGTGCTTCATTCACTCGGGAGCTTGAGGTACCAATGTCCTGACTTCTGACCTTATTGCCTTTCTCATTGTCAGCCATCTGTTGCAAAGGTTTGGAGGGGGAGAGAGGGAAAACAAAGGGGAGAGACAGATTAGAAACTAAGGATAGGACCTTAACAGATCTAAGTCTTTTACTGTTATGATGTATGTTAGGCTTATTCTGCAAGTTGATTAAGCAAACAACCTAGCATGGTTACATCACAACCCACCGATGCAAACCACGCGCTACACACACAAGCAAGGAAACACACGACAAACGAAACACTAGAGGGTGGCTTAGGTTCTGCGACGGGTTCTCCAAGATCTTCACTCCTGCTTCACAGCTGGCTTCACTGCTTCCTTCGCTTCGCTAGCGGATCCTGCAGTCTTCTGGAGCTTCGGCAAACAACTGACGACATCTTCTTCTTCGCCAAGCTGACCATCTAGTACTTAGTTGAAATCCGAAGAAAGAAAAGAGTAAACTTTTTGCAAATAGCATTAGGGGAAGGAGAAAAAGAGGAACTTTCGCAAATAATTTTATTTATAAAATATGTCCTTAGGTTTTATCCATTTGGCTTATCCTACAGTCGAGATGGCTCTGATACCAGCTTGTCGCGACCGGGAAAATTGCCTTTTCCCGAACGCTAGTGTATTAATCCCCGTCCCAGGAAAAGCCGGGGTACACCACACAAACATGATATAAAAGACACATCTTTATTATATCGATAATATTTACATTATTACAAAGGCGCTTCAGGCCTGACAATCAAAAATAAACAGCAGCGGACTAGCGGGCCTACGGCTCCATCTTCACAGGCGCTCAACTGGGGTATAAGCCAGGACTCCACCTAAGACATCTTCTCCAAAGCTTCTCTTACTGAAGAGGGGAAGGATTGAGCAAGAATGAGTACAACCACAGTACTCAGCAAGCCACACCGGCGGATGCATAATTAATGCAAGGGAGGTACAAGGGAATAATAATATAGGGATTAAGTTTTGCAGTAAACAGCATTTAAAAGACATTTAGTTGCTCAGGGCTATTTTGTAAACACGATCTTAGAACTACACAATATTATTAAACAAGGCCGTGAACCCTCACGAACCTGCCTTAACCCAAGGCCTACGATGATTCGGACCGAACTGGCAACCCGACCTGGGTTCCAGCTCGTCCCAAGCCAACCCAGGCCAACCATTCCATATTTTAGTTGTTGAGCAAATTTTAAGAATTAAAACACTGACTTGGGTACATTGCTAGGCTTGCCCATATCCGAGGGCTCGGCTATTCGAATAGATTTACTCTGATCAGAGGTGTACATCTTTACCCACAAGACACATCTTCCTCACGTGTTGCCACGTGCCACATACCACCACGGTATACGGACGGAAGACGTGACATAGTTTCCAACCCATCCTAGCCTTAGACAAGAGTACCGACCCAATCCTACCTACGGCCGGGATACCCGGGACAGGCAGGCAGAACTGAGCCCCTAGCATTGGGCACCAACCCTCCGCCGTATGACATCTCGACTACCGGGCCGCAGCTCGTGTAGCCTTCATTTGCCCTGGAGAATGTCCATCGACGCCCGACTTCATCCATCTCCAATCCGTGTACTTTTGTTTATGACTAGACTGAGCCACAAACTAAGCCTTACCCATTAGACATGTGGAAGTACGGTAGTGCTTTGCAACAGAGGCCCGAGCTTTAGTCCTTATAGTGGCCGGGGTGCTACTTCCCACAACTGGCATGCACCCAAACCCCACCGAAAACAGGTTTTAGGGGTTTTGAAAGAGGAAGAGAGGTGTGTGTCCAATTCCAACATAAGCCAACCATTCCATGGTGTCCAAATGATATGAGAATTTCCCAAGTCTAAAGTTATAAAACCACCTAATGTTGCCTAATTAAATTGCGAAGCATCTACCTAAAATTATACTAGGGATACCATGAGTAGAGTGTCCACTAGTTGAGGTTTTGTTTGTCTAGGGTGAACAAGGTAATAATAATAACAATAACAATAATAATATGGTCATAACAAAGGTAAATAGGCATGGCTAAATAAAACAGTGATAACGCGGGAATTTAAATAAAGCGATAATGCAATAATTTAAATCAACATAATTTTATAAAATGGGATTCAATATGATCAAGATGATGTGTCTTGCCTTGCTCGTTTTCCCAATCGACGGCTTCGACTTCCACGAAGAGCGGATCTTCCGAAGCTGCAGCGTCTACACGACCAACGGAAAAGAAAAAGGCTTTAACACTAAATAACTCCACATAACAGCAGAAACAAAGCACAAAAATGGGTTCTTTACATCTTAAGGAAAAATTAGAGACTTGAACGGTCCAATTCCGAGTTCAAATGGCCAAGATATGGCCATTTGAAGTTTATATGCTCTTTAAATGGATATTTACGAATTTCTTCATTTAAATTTTAATTAAAAAACCCATTTATTGCGTCAGCCGAGGGAGGGGACGCGCGGACCGGGTCCACGGGGGTGGGGCCCACGCGTCAGCCGCTCGGTCCACGGTGGACCGGGCGCACGCGGCTGGCGGCGGTCGGCGCCGTGGGTCCCGCGCGTCAGCCGCACCCGCGGGCGCGGGCGGCTGACGGCCGGGCCCACTTGGCAGCCGCGAGGGCGCGCCCAAGGGCGGCCTCGCCGGCACGGCCGACGGGAGCGGCGCGCCCGCGCCCCGATGGTCACCGCCGGCGACCACCGGCGCGGCGGAGCGGCGCCCGAGAGAGAGGAGGGAAGGGGGAAAGCGAACGGCGGTCTTCGGCTCACCCCGGGACAACGACGACGACGAGAACGGCGGCCGGAGCGGAAGAAGACGGCGGCGCGGTTCGGGATGACGATGACGGCGGCGCTCCGACGGTCGACGGGCGAAGCGGAGCGGCGGACGGGGTCGACGGCGACGCGGCGAAGCGGACGGAGGGGTCGCCGAGTAAGGAGGAAGTCCGGAGCGGCGGCGGCGGCGGAACGGAGCTCGGCGGCGATGGCGGAGAGAGCGGAGCACGGCGCGAGCACGGATCCGACGGCGAGAGCGAGCGGCGAGCGGCGGAAACGGAAGAGCGGAGCTCGGGCAACGATTTTATAGCGTCGGAAGGGAGAGAAGGCGGCCGAGGAGGAAGGAAACCGGCCGCGGGGATTTCGGCCGCCATTGATTGCGCCGGCGACGAATGCGGGCACGATTCGAACGAATCCGAGGGAGAGAGAGAGGGGGAATCGGGGGAAACGGGAGAGGGAATCACGGGGAGTGATTCCCCTCTCTTTAATGCGCGCGGAGACGACGGGATGCGGCGGAATCCGCGGCGGCGGCGGCGCTAGGGCACGTGCGGGCGGCGGCGCGGCGGGAGGAGGGAGATGACAGGTGGGCCCCACCCGTCAGCGAGAGTGGCGGGCGGGCCCGCCTGTCAGCGGCGCGCGCGCGCGCGGTGAGCCGATGGGCCGGGGGGAGAGAGAGAGAGAGAGGGAGGGACTGGGCCGAGCCGGCCCAAGAAGGAAGGGGGGGGAAAAGAGGACTTCTTTTAGGGTTTTTCTTTTTATAAAACCTTTTCAACTTTGTTTATTTCTTCTCAATTATTATTTGTGCTCTGAAAATTCCACTAAAATTTGAGGGCTCCTTTTAGACCAAGGAGAATCTAACAAAAATTCTCCGGGTCACATTTGAATTTTTCTTGTACGTATTTTAAGGTTTGCCAATTTCTTTTCGAATTTTAATTAATTCTATTATTCCTTTTAGAAGATGATTTTTATTTCGGGATGAATTTATCAGGACGTGACACAGAGACGAGGAAACTGAGCAGCTTGCCCGACGGTACCCCGAACGTGCACTTCTCTGGATTGAGCATGAGGCGATATCGTCGGAGGTTGTCGAACGTTTCCCGCAGATCGTCAATCAATGAGTCGCTTGTCTTGGTCTTGACAACAATGTCGTCGATCTATGCCTCGACATTGTTGCCGAGCTGGTCACTAAGGGCGCCCTGGACCGTGCGCTGGAAAGTATTCCCAGTGGTTATCAGTCCAAATGGCATCTTAACATAGCAAAATACCCCGAACGGCGTGATGAATGTTGTCTTCTCTTCGTTCTCTTTCGCCATCATGATTTGGTGGTAGCCGGAGTAAGCGTCGAGGAAGCTCAACAGCTCACAGCCGGCTGTTGAGTCCACCAGTTGATCTATTCAAGGAAGAGGGAAGTGATTCTTGGGACACGCCTTGTTGAGGTCGGTGAAATCGACGCACATCCTCCATTTCCCGTTGGCCTTCCGCACCATGACTAGATTGGCTAGCCACTCTGGATAAAGTACCTCTCTGATAAAGCCAGCTTTGAGAAGTTTGTCGAGCTTTTCTCGTATGGCTTGTTTTCGGTCTGGTGCAAATCTACGCAGTTTTTGCTTTACTGGTTTGGCATCGGATCGCACCATGAGTTTGTGTTCAATCACCTCTCTGGGGACCCCCGGCATGTCGGACGGCTGCCAAGGGAACACGTCAGCATTGTCGCGGAGGAAGGTGATGAGCGCGATTTACTATTTCTCGCTTAGTGATGCCCCGATCTTGACGGTCTTGTCGGGGTTGGCACAAGAGAGTGGAACGATCTTGATCGCGCCGTCCGGTTTCGGCGTCTTGTTTGTCTTGCTCATTTTCTTGGGAGGCTCAGTTGTGGCGGGTAGGTTGGGCGTTTGCTTGACCATGTCGAGGCTCCGCTTGTCGCATTGTACCGCTAGCTTGCGTTCCCTTGAATAGTGATTGTTCCCTTCGGTCCCGGCATCTTAAGCACTTGATACGCGTAGTGAGATGCAGCCATGAACTTCGCAAGTGCAGTTCTGCCGATGATGGCATTATACGCTGTATCGAATTCAGCGACATCAAAGATGATCTACTCCGTTCGGAAGTTGTTTGTTTGGACGAGGACTGGGGAGTAATTCCGTGGAAGGGCTGATCGGTGGGTGTCATCTCGCTTTGTGGGTTTCCCATCGCATCCAAGGTGCTGGCGAAGAGAAGGTTGATTGAGCTACCACCGTCGATAAGAACCCACGCGACCTTGATGTTCCGAATAGTGGGTTCGACGATGACGGCAGTCTTGGGATGGTCTTCTTCCAAAAATTCTATCTTCTGTTCGGACCACTTCATCTTGGGTGCAGCCCCCTGCCATGTCGAACAGACTTCACGTTCCACTTTCTTGTATTCTCGCTTTGAGGAGTACGCTGTGGAGCCTCCGAAAATGTGTGAAACGTGGAGGTCAGAGTCTGGATATGCTGAGTCCGATTCCTGAGCAGCCGCCTCCGCATCCTTCTCGACCACGTGTACTCGCTTGCCTTTTTCCGATGCCATGTGCTTCTCGAGCGACTTTTTGAAAACAAGGCAATCTTCCAAAGAATGTATGTCCGTCTTGTGTATGGGGCACCATGCTTTCTTCGCCTAGCTACCTTGTGGGTCTGGGCGCTTGGGTGGGTTCGCGTATTCTGCTGCGAGAACTTCCGCTTGAGCTTTCTTTTTCCCACTTTTGCGATTTTTCTTCTTGCTTGACTCAGGTGCGTCCGTGGCTGGTTTCTTCTCTCCCCCGGTTTTCGGCTTATCGTTCTTGCGTCTCAGCGCATCGTCTGCGTGGGCGCATCACTCAACAATCTCGAATAATCTCCGAGTAGTTGTGATGTGTCTTGTCGCCAACTCCTGGGTGGTATAGCGATCTCTGACACCGGACTTGAAGGCGCGAATTACAGAAGCGTCGGTGATTTCGGGGATTGTATTTCTGCACTCGTTAAAGCGCCGAACATATTCCCTCAAGGATTCACTCGAGTTCTATGTCAACGCATGTAGGTCGTCCTCGATCGCGTGGCGCTTGTAAGTTCCTTGGAAGTTGGCGACGAACTGCTGCCACAGGTCTGCCCATGAAGAAATCGAGTAGGGTGGGAGATGCATCAGCCATGAACGTGCAGAGCCTTTTAACGTACTTGGCAAATAATTCGCCAACGCGTTGTCGTCTGCTCCGGCAGCGTAGAGTACTGTGGAGTAGACTTGAAGGAATTCTTCTGGGTCGGTACTCCCATCGTACTTCTCTATTGCTCTGGGTCGGAATCTCTCAGGCCATCGGACATCACGCAGGGAACGACTGAAAGCTCCACACCCAGCGGTGGGGGGCGGTGGGTTGTCGGCGATCGTGTGTCCTTCGTGGATGTCTGTCTGACGATGAGGATGAAGAAGAAGACGACGATGACGATGGATCGCTTGGTTCCGGTGTAGGATTACGAGGTCGTCGGCTGGGTTCTCGAGAATCCTGTCGTCGGCCTCCGTTGTTGTCCCGGCGCCGTTCTCTGTCGTTTTCGTCGTTATGGCGGTGTCCTCGACCAGTATCGCCCTGCGTCCGCCTTTCGCGATCATCATGATCGCGGCGATTGTGGTGATTAGCACGGTCTCGGTCTTCGTTAGAGCGGCCCTCTCGTTCTTCATTATCGCGATGTCGTGAAGAGACGCGATGCTGGGAGCGATTCCCGTTGTCTCGTGTGCGTCGTGCCTCTCGGTGGCCATTGAGGTGGTCGCGTAGATCGCCAGCGCCGCGAGGTGGAGGGGTAGCTCGATGGGGTGATTCCCGCTGTTCGAGATTTTCGCCATTGATACCACCAGTTGGTGGCTGTTTCGGGTGCGCTGCAGCGGCGGTCTCTTCGAAAGCATTGTTGAGGTTGGTTACTGACTCCCGTAGCCGCTCTGTCCACTGTGTGAGATCATCGTTTAGAACGGGATCGTAGGGGGTCTCCCTCAGTATTGCGTTGATGGTCCTGAGGTGCTGGGCCGGTGTAGTCACTTGATTTTGCGCTTCCGCATTAGCGTGTGCTGATGTGCTGGTCCCGTCGATAGCTAATACCTCGCGTGGCGTACTTGTTGGCGATGAGACATAGTCCTCGAGTAGATGCAGAACTGATGGTTCGTGGGAATCGATGTCGATTATGCCAACGAATCGATCTGAGACCAGCGTTTCTTGTTCCTTGTCTTCATCTCTAAGGGATATGCCTGGCTGCTGGACCTTAGGATACGATGTCTTCATGGCGCTGAGAAAGACCTTGCAGCTTGAGAGGTCGTGATTCTTTGTCTTGTGAATAGGACAATAGACATCACAAGTTGGAGAAATACGCTGAATTCCACCCTCTTTGCAGGCGTGAATTTCGGCGCGAACGTTAAGAAAAACCGAGCAGGCTTGCAAAGTGTGTTTCTTGATTTTGTGGATAGGACACCAGGACATTGTCGCTTCGGAAGTTATTCTCGTCGGCTCGTGGTTCTTGTTGGAACGACAAGGTTTGGCCGCATTAGAATCTTTCTCGAGCTCGGATGTCGTCGATGTTCCGTTCTCCGCTTCGGCGGGAGGATCCTTCGACATGGAGTCATCCTAGGCTGTAGCCACTGCGTTCTTGTTTCCGGCCATTGATGGACCGGCTGAGATCGGCATCATGGTGTAAACCGGGAAGACGATTTCGCCGACTTGAGTCCACACCAGCATTGTTGAAGCAGGAACTCCCTGGTTGAGGTTGGTGTTGACGCTGTTGTCGATGAAGCTGGATGTCATAGTAGTAGAACCTTCAGCACCAAATGCCCCTACCTGGCGCGCCACTGTCGACGGGTGATACCCGTAGACTGGATATAGAGGGTATTGGGGTACGTTGGTATAAGGATCTACGTAATACGACATCAAGCAAACAGAAGACGAAGATTATACTGATTCAGGCACCTTGACAGGTAATAGCTCTAATCCAGTTGATATGGGATTATATGATGGAAATCACAGGTTACAAAGGGAACGATGGAACTCGATGAAACCGACGAGATCGTAATCGAGTTGGTTCGACTAGATCTCCTGGCGATTTGGCTCCTGCAAGCTCCGACTTCATAGGCTGTGGTGGTTGTGTTGGCTATGAGATTCGATGCCTTAGGTCCTCTCAGGGGGTCCCTTTTATATCGCAGGTCAGGCGGTTTCCAAGTAGAACTCGGAGACATCGGACCCTACACGATACATTGACGACCCAGTCTTGTCCGAGTAGGATTCTTTCCATCTGTAACTCCATGAAGGATTTCCTCCATGTAGGTAGAGGATCGTTCATAAACACGTGGACATGCCATATCGATATGTGACGTATATCAAAGGGTAAAGGGTATACCTAACCCGTAACCCTGACAATACCCACACGGCATGGTTATCCGACTGGTTATAGGGGATAACTTATTTTTATGAAATATGTAACGGATCATGACTTGGGTATTACGTTTCCTTGTATATTATGGAACGGCCTAAAGTCCTGATTTGATAATATTATAAAGTAGATTTAGGAAACTGATACCGTATTGGTTAAGGTTTCTATTTTGTAATACTGCCCCCCATCTTATATAAGGTGGGAAGGAGGCCTCTAGGGGCAGATGATTCACAACTAAATCGTCAGATCTATAATATACCCGGCGGATTCAAATCCTCAAACAAGAGTAGGGTATTACTTCTCATCGAAAGGGCCTGAACCTGTTTAAATCCTTGTCTCCGCATCCATCCACTTTTAGGTCTTGTGCGTTACCCCTTTATATTGCTGAAATATTGTTTCAACAGGTATAGTATAGATCTGATGATCTGGTTGTAAATCTCTGTGCTCATGTTCTTCGAGGGCTCCCTACCCATCTTATATAGGTTAGAGGCAGGGTTACAAAAGAGGAACCTAGCAGATGCCGAGATGTCGAGCCTCTTATTGTAATCTAAAGCACAAGGGAGCGTGTATAAATTATTGTTCACCAAAGTTGTTCTAGACTACTTTCGGGCAATAAAAAATGAAAAATCACTAGTTTCCTGTGAATGCAGGCTTGAATAAGAGCACAACCTTTAATTTTCTTGCCAATTTTACGTTTCCCGCTCTCTCAACCAGAGCTACCTCTGCAGTTGAAGCAATTTTTGTTTGATGCCCTGACCTATATATATAGTCGACAGATTCTATGGTGTTCACGAGATATTTAGGGATATTGAGAGGTGGAGTAATATGAACAGTTCATCTGTAGAGGGGCAAGATATGAAATAGAAATTATAGTATATATTGATAGCGGAGTAATTAACTAATGAAATATTGGCATTATTGTCGAATTGGATACCTGGCTCCATTGAACGGTACTGCATGTACATTAGAGAAAATGTAAATATTCCTAAGCACCGATTGGATCTACACACCAAAAAAATCAGATTGTATCTTCTTTCTTTTCTCCCACATCATTTCATTCCTATTCTAGAGTTTGAATTAGTTTACTAGAAAAAAATAGAGGGAGAAGTAAATCCTGATAAATAATTAATTCTACAAAACATTTAAATAATGTAACGGAGGATTACCTGTGAACATGTTCTTACGAAGAAATATAAATCTCAAAAACGAACACGTAAATAACAAGATAAGACAAGACAAGTACAATTACCGATAGGTACCTATGTAGCTAGAACTAATACTAAAAACAATTAAACCCTTCTCAATCTCCTAGAACAATTATTATTTTACCCTAACTACCTAAGTACATGTGCTAGGTTTTAAATACCTCTTAATGGTATCTTTTACTGTGGAGCGTTAGATGTTTACTTTTATTTTTAAAATGCAAACAATGTAAAACCTCTCTTGTTAATAAAATATTAATGCCTGCTTTTATGAAATAGCCGTGGAACTCTGTCATAAACACTGCACACCATACGTGACCAACCACACAGCAATTTCATAAACACTGTACAGTGCTATCTTCAAATGTGCTAGTAGGAAACAATGCACACGCATTTCGAGATCAATTAATCCATAAACACTTTCAAGCAAGACCACTACGCCAGATCCTCACACCTCTGACGGCATATCTCTGACGGGCAAAGAAAACGGTCACTGATGAAGGTCACCTTTGACGGGTCCTACGGGATGCCGTCATCGGTGAGCCATCCGGCCACGGCCCGTCACAGGTAACTAGTCATCTGTGACGGGCCGGAAGTGGAAACCGTCGAAGGTGGTGTAAACCTCACCTATGACGGGTTTCATTTTCAACCCATCACAGGTGACTAGTCACCTGTGACGGATCGCAACCCGGATGGCCGTCAAAGGTGAGGTAAGGCCGGCTTCTCCACTACTTCTCTCGATTTTCTCCCAACGGGGCAGACACCTAGAGGAGATAAGACCGGTTCTCCACTTCTCTCGATTCTTCTCTCCCTCTCCACTCGCTCTCCCTCTCCCTCTCCCTCTCCCTCTCGATTGTTCTGCAGCTGGGCGGGAGGGGAGGCGCGGTGGCGGCGCCGGTCCGACAGGGGCGGCGACACCCTCCCCTCCTCCAGATCCGGCAGGAGCAGGAGGGAGGCGCAGGGGCAGCGGTCCGGCAGTGGCGGGAGGGGAGGCGCGGCGGCCCGGCAGTGGCGGGAGGGGAGGCGCGGCGGCCCGGTGGCGGTGGCGCCCTCCCCTCCTCCACATCCGGCAGGGGCTGGAGGGGAGGCATAGGGGCGGCAGCCCGGCAGTGGCGCGGCGCGAGGGAAGGGTCGAAGGAGGCAAGGTGGAGGCTGGCTTCTCCACCGCGAGCCGTTCTTCTCGAGGGCCAGCCTTCGCCGGGAGATTGCATGCGCCGGCGGGATCTGGAGCTCATGGGCGGATCCCAGCCCCAACCACCGGATCTGGCGGCGCCGCATCCATCCCCATCCTCCTCCCCCTTCTTTCTCCTCTCCTCCCCCTTCTCTAATTTCTAGATCCGATGATTCTTGCAGCGACAGTGGCACGGTGCGGCGGCGAGGTAAAGAGGGGCAGCGGTGCGCGGCGGCAAGGCGGATGTGGAGGAGAGGAGGATGGCCCAACGCAGAGGTACACCCCTCTCCCCCTTCTTCCCTCCTCCCCTTAGAAAAATTTGCTCATGTGTGTGATGGATTTGTCCCTTACTGTCATGGGTGATAGATTTGGAATTTGGGAATATATGTGATATATTTGGAAATGCAGGGAAATTTTGTTATGCAAATTAGGTTGATGGATATATTGTTGATGAGAAATTTAGGTTATATTCTGGCTAATTTGTGATGGATATATTTTGTGCTGCTGCTGATATATAATTTCTAAATATTGGCTAGCAAATCCTAGGGCTAGCCAATATTTAGAAATTTTTTTTTTCTGGATGTACCTCCTCACTAACGGTTCATATTGAAAAAGCCGTCACAGGTAACTATACCAGTGACGGCTTTGCACATACATGCCGTCACACGTGACACACCTGTAACGGTTTTTACTCTCCGAGCCGTCACAGGTGAGTCATCTGTGACGGGTTGCAAAATGGCATGGATTAGCGCAGACACTTACCTCTGACGGGCCGTAGAGTTCTAGCCCATCAGAGGTGACTGTCATTAGTGACGGTCCTCCACCCGTCAAAGGTGACTGGACTCACCAGTGACCACTGATCACTGACCAAATCCAAAGCCGTTAAAGGTGAGGGTTTGGGCCCGTCACAGGTGACCCTGTCCAGTGTAGTGGACCAACAATTCACCTCCGGGTGTTCTCTTCTCATTTGAGATCACTTATTCAGAAAAATGCACAGTAAGTTAGATATATTAGTCCCAAACATACAAACAAACTGCATGAACAACCCTCTTTGTACACATACAACATATCAGAAGAAGTCCAATGCCTCCCATTCCCATGAACCGTAATATTGCCCGTGGCTGTACAGATAAGCACTGTAGATCGTGGATACAAGAAAACATTCATCCCTTCTTGCTAATCTTTCTCTCTGAATTTTTCCTTTAAGAGGTGCCAGTTATTTGTGGAATAGCTAGCTAGGTGAGCTCCGCCATAAACAGTGGACCAACCTACCTATTTATAGTACTAACTTTAAATTTCATAGAGAATAAAGCACACATTTATATTAATTCAAGCGAAATCATCAAATAGAATTACCCACATATAATTTTATTAATCATTTGCTTCTTTTAGACAAGCCTTGTTATACGTACAACCGGAAGACGCGGAAGAGAATGAGGGGTGGGGGAGACGCAGAAAAGATGGGGAGGAGAAAAGGATTCCTCACTCGCTCTCTCTCCGCTCGGCTCGGCTGCATTAAAGTGTTGGTTATTTTATAAACTGACACTTTTAACCCCTACATATATAGGTACCGTTTTGTTAAAAAAATGGGACTTAAAAGTGTTGGTGCTGGTTTTTCTTTAGAACTAACACCTATAGTTGGTAAAAGGTGTCGATTTTATTTTATTTTTTTCACCATGCAAAGGTGGGAAGAGATCTGTAGTTATTGGTTTTAACTGTTCCGGCACATATAGTATTGAACTGTATGTGTTTTCTGTAGTAGTGTGATACGCTAATTGCGAGAGGTTTATGATGTGGTAACGATAATGTCCTCTCGTTCCTGGGATGGGGATATATCTTTTCTGGGTCAAGGAATGCTGCCTTCGGCCCTTCAACCCTGTTTCCTGTGACTATACTTTGACCTAGATTTGATTTGGCTAATACACGCTCTTGGAGGCGTTGATATCATCCTTTGACTTGCCAAAGGACTCCTTAAGTAGCGTTGTTACAATCTCACATGTAAAGCACTTCTTGACTATAATAAATTCTATTTTTTTTAATCTCCCTATCCAAAACATATAATGTGTACACTATCGATTATCTTAAATATGAAAATTGTCCATTACAATGATGTACATCGGAATCTACAACTCTGATATGAAAATTTCTTTCCATCCGAAGGCATTTGAAAAAAAAAACAATCATATACTAAAGATATATCCAAATAGATACCAACACGTATTGTAGCACATATTTGGATACCTAAACGACCTCAAATATGAATTGTCCCCCTCAGCATCGCCTCCATATGGGCATCCTTGAACTGATGGCCTGAGTCGACCACCATATTGATCATTTGTTACCTCAATCAGCAACACCATGTCCTCTTTCCCCTGCTCTAAGATCACCAGCCACAAGAGAACAGTGTCAGCACCGAAATACTCCGACCATCCCAAAATATTTGACACCGTTGACTTTTTTAAAAATGTTTGACCGTTTGTCTTATTCAAAAAATTTAAGTAATTATTAATTCTTTTCCTATCATTTGATTTATTGTTAAATATACTTTTATGTATACATTTAGTTTTACACATTTCACAAAAGTTTTTAAATAAGACAAACGGTCAAACATGTTTAAAAAAGTCAACGGCGTCAAACATTTAGGGAAGGAGGGAGTACCAAGGTTGGTTGAGACGGCGATGACCCAACCACCATGACCACTCGGGAAGGGGCTCATCATCTTTATGCTTTATAGGGTGTTCTAAAAGAGGACATCATCGGGCTACTCGTACAATGGTGTGCGCTCATCTATTGATACCACCAAAAATGCAAAGCTACTTATTCCCTAATGCCACCTATTCCAACAAGTTTTAAAGCATTATCTGGGCAACACAAGAAATTTCTCGTTGTTGTCCTCTTCGATCTTCACTCTCTGGAATTTCTACAAGGAAACATGTGACTCCACAAGCATTGTTGGGTATACTGTCTCTGCACAATGGTTTCTTTTTCTACACAGTACCAAGGCAAGAAGACCCTTAAGTAATTCTGTCCTTGTTTTTGAATAAATCATCTCAACCACTAGCCAGCTGTTCGCATTGGCCGATCTATTTTGTTATTGTAACACATGTCATCGCTGGTGATGATGAGGATGCAAGAGAGACTTTCCAGTGTACATAATTGGCTGATGTTCTCGAGTTGATTGCGCAATGGTGGAAGCAATGGCTAATCAGCGATCGCTCGCGTGCGGGAGCATCACGCGATCAGTGCAAATCCATTTTTCGGCCCACTTGAGTGCTGAGAATGCTTAGTTGCTTTATTGCTCAAGATTTCTACACAGCTGATGTTAGCGATTGTTTAGACCTTTATTTATGTATAGAAATACTATATATAAAAAATATTTGAATTCAAATTCAAATTTGAATCTGCTATATAAACTTTTGACTTATAAACTTTGGGTCTATAAACTTTAGGTGTATAAACTTTAGATGTATAGAAATACTACATATAAAAAATATTTGAAAAAAATATTTGAATTCAAATTCAATTTGAACCGGGTATATAAACTTTTGACTTATAAACTTTGGGTCTATAAACTTTAGGTGTATAAACTTTAGATGTATAGAAATACTACATATAAAAAATATTTGAATACAAATTCAAATTTGAATCGGGTATATCAACTTTTGACTTATAAACTTTGTGTTTAGGTGTATAAACTTTATATGTGTAAACTTAAGATGTATAAACTTTAGGTGCATAAATTTACTAAAATAGGAAAGTAATAGGTGTATAAACTTAAGATGTATAAACTTTGATCGTGCAGTAGGATTCTCGCAACCTCACAGCAAAAAAAAATATCGAACAGGACAGTGCTATGAAAAAGAAAAACGCGTGTGAAGTGGTATGGACATGATCGTGGGTCACAAGGTCTCGCGATCAATCGCGAACTAGCTAGGCCGACCCTGTGTCGAAGCAAGATTTCGGCAATAATAAAAGGGGGTGGCTATCAAGCTAGGAAAGTGGATGGGTTTGGAAACAAGGAATTTTATACAGGTTCAGGCCTTCTTATTCAAGAAGTAATACCTTACTCCTGTCCGGGGATGATTCCGCCGAGTGTATTATTGATTGTATAAACTGGGAAAAAGAATCGCCCCCCAAGAGGCACACGGACCCTCCTTATAGAGGTGAAGGAGTCCGCTTTACAAAATACAGCCCATATCCTAACGGAATATGGGATTATAGATAAAATACAATCGTAACTTACTAAAATCCCGGGTATTTTCTTGACATACAAGTTTAGAACCTAACCCGAGTCTTCATAGAGATATTCCATCTATATTTGGTACCGTATATCCGACTAAATTACAACTGTCATATAGATATGGGGTATCCATAATCTCCACAGTAGCCCCCGAGACCTTCGCAGTTGACAAAATAGCCTTCAAAAAACAGTAGTCCGAGTGCTTCAATTCAACTTGCTCCAGTTCGCCGAGTACTAAAAATCAAAAACTGTGAAGGGCGAAAATAAAACATGGTGCATCGAGTAGATGCACCTAATTAGGTGTAGCCCCCGACTATATGATTAGTTGAAAAACTAAACATATAGTCAAGAACCGAGTGGTTTTATAGCGAAGCACGCATGGTACTTAGTAAGATACCCAGCCGACTGCTTCTCAAACTTGAATATATCAAGGACAAAAAATACAATAAGGGCCAAGTGATAAACACTCAAAGGTCCAAAAATAGACATGTTTGATAGGAATCCGAGTAAAAATCTCATAAAATGACCCACCAAACAGGATAGAAAATCATGGTAATTAATAAGTCCAATAGCCTAGGCTATGACCCTTACCATAACCAAAATAAGCATATAACATGCTAAAAGAATGACTATTAATAAACCAGTCATCTCAAATCAACCCAAACAGCTTTTGCAGCCTAATAAAGCTTACAAAAAATGGTATAACACCTTTCTGTCGGGCACCTTTTTATGTGCATCATAATAATTCCAAAGAATTAGTGAATCGCGTTAAAAAGGATTTTAACAGCATTGGGCCACACCATCGTGAACACAGATTGCCAAAGCAAAAAGTGCCTAAGTCCCTAGAGATCACAACAGGCCACGCTGATTATAGTATTGGGCTGAAGTACTGTACAGGCCCAGGCCCATTAATACTCCCGATACCCTAATAATACCGAAGTGAAAAACGTCTCTTCGTCTTCCCCGCCGAGACTCTCACCATTTTCCCTATTTCCTGCTACAGTGCAAAACTGCGCCGGGCAAACTAGGGTTCATCAATCCGCTCCAATCCACCCTCAAAAACTTCACGAAATTTCTCCCCGCATCCACCGCTCCGATTCCCCATCCCTTTCTAGCCGTATCTCGAACTAAATCAGACCATCCAGTTCACATTCATGGCGGAAGAAAGAGAAAGCTTCGAGAGTCAGTGGGCGCCCTCCGATGTGACGGAAGACAATCTGAAGGAGATGGTGGCGCACGGCGTTCTTCCAGCAAAAGAGATCATCGGGTGGCGACTGGCATTTGGTGAGGCATTCCAGACCCCCGATACACACGAAATCGTGGTATTTGCTCATTTCTTCTACGGCGGATTTTCTCTTCCAACCTCAAGATTTTTCCGGGGAATTCTAAACTTCTACGGGATTAGCTTGCATCATCTGAATCCAAACTCCATAGTGCATATTGCCAATTTTATTCATGCCTGCGAAGCTTTTCTGGGCATTAGGCCTCATTTCGCCTTGTTCCGCCGCATCTTCTTCCTCAAGCCCCAACGAAACAAGAGTAAACCATGCGTCGTTGGGGGTGCTGGTTTACAACTCAGGGGAACACTAAGCCAAAAATACTTCTCCATGCCCTTCAAGACCTCAAATAAAGGCTGGCACGCAAATTGGTTTTATGTTCAAAACCCCGAGCCTGTTCTTCCCGAATACTCCTGTCTTCCTCCAGTTTATCGGGATACTTGGAACTCACTGCCAATGGGAGACGAAGCTGCACAAGCAGTAGAACTGATGGAGAGGATGATAAAGCTGAAAGAACAGGGCCTTCAAGGAGAACAGATTACCCGGTACTTTATCAAGTGTCAGTTAGCTCCAATCAAAGAAAGATCTCGCACAGCCTTCGAATTTGACGGCAAGCATGACCCAAACCGTGAAGATCCAGATTCTCTTGACTTCAAGGTCATGAAGGAAAGGATGTATAAGATCTTCTCAAACGCCATCGTTGTCAGCTACTCACACTTGCTGCTAGTCGTACCGTTCAATGCATTCAATCCTCCTCCACCGGTACGTATTCATACACTTCAACCTTTCTCAAAATATGATCTTGCTTTCTTATTGAATCAGTTAACAATGAAGGATATTACACCCAGGAATTTGCTTTGATGAAGTCGGATCCCCCAATCGCTCAACGCCGATCGCCCCGCCACCAAACTGGGCAAGGGAGCGGAGGACCAAGAATTAGGTCTGAAACTCAACCAAGTGCTTCTGATCCAATTGGCCAGTCAGATTCTCGAAAGAGGAAGCTGGTTCTAAGTGACGACGAAGCCGATGATACCGCCAGGAGGCCTGGAGACCGAGAGACAACCAAGAAACTACCAAAACAGGCTACTCCAAGGAAGAAAACATCCAGTCGCCCTGTGCCAAAGATCAGGAAGTCTTCTAGGTGCAACTCATATAACGATCTCTCTTGCATTGATGCGCACCCATTGCGGCAATAATACTGATAATCAAATTTGCAGGAAACCATCTGATATAGATCCGTCTGGGAAAGACTCTGACCCGACTAACGTGGACACAAGTTCTTCCAAAGAAACCGAGCCAACTGCTGAGGATCATCCGAGTGACAATCAACCGGCAACCGATAATGTAGAATCCGGTGATCAACCCCCGACTGGAATCCAGTCGGCCGAAGCCGAAGCCGGAGTTAATCAGGAGCCCCCGACTGGAAACCAGTCGGACGCAGGGCCAAGCCAAGAGATTCCAGAAGTCGAAACCCAAGCAGACAACCCTCGCAGACAAGACGCCAGCAATGACCGGAGATCTGGATCCCCTTTAAAAGTATCCGAATCCACTCGTCCTTGTCCAAAAATCATTACAGGTAAACACTTTGTCTGAAACCATGTTGACCCAAATAACTCTGATCGATTGTCTAACCTTTGTCAATGGATGCATTAGGACCAATGATCGGTGATGAAAAAGAAATTCATCGTATACAAGCAGCCAAAGATTCGTGCCCTCCTATTCTGGTCAAGTGGTGGGATGACAACTTGCAACCTCAAGGAATTGTAATAAACCGGCAAAAAGAAGATGAAGAGGTATGCCTACTGAAAAAGGCACTCAACCAAGCGACTCGCATTGTAAATGTAAGTTCCTTGACGCCTGACCTCAGCCATCTTGTTTACCGTCTGGCTCGAGCACTGATTAAACTGCTCCGCAGAGGATTCATCTTAGGAACGAGGCGAAAACCGCAACCCTAGAGAGACTAGTTCCTCATCTTGGAACCCTCGAAGCCACCAGGAGTCAACTGCACGAGGCCAGAGAACTTGCCAAGAAGAATGAACACGATCTGAGGGATCGGATTGCTGAGCTCCAGGAGTCCAATTTCGAACTGAGTGGCTCATCAAAAGGTTCGCGCAAACTCTGCCCAACTGATTTGTGCTGTTATCTCTGTAATCTTGATTAACCGAAGTTAATGTAGTGCAAGCTGCCAAGATATCTCAACTAGAGAAGCAGATCCAAACTCTGGAAAATGACAAGGCAGAGCTGGCAAGACAGAGGGATTCGGCTTTAAAGGCAGTTGAAGGTACCAATAATCAATACCTCAAAAGGCATTATCTTCTATATGCTGATTCATTAATGTGAATCTGTTGACGCAGACCGCAAGATCAAGTCTTAAGCACAATTTGATGTCTTAGTTGACAAGATCAACAAGCTTGAAGGAGCCAGGGATAAAGTCGCTAATGCCACTACTCCACTTATCCAGGCCATGTTCTTCAATAATACCAGTTCGAGTACACTTGATGCTGCCGAAATCTTCGACAAGCTGAGAGTCTCTCCAGATACTTACTTCAAGAACATCAAAGAAGCTGGAAGTATGGGAGCAAGTCTGGCGTTGGCGATGACCAAATCCCTTTATCCAAGAGTTGACATTGATGCCATTGATGGCTTTGCAGACGAGACGAGCGAAGAAGCTGCTCTTGACCTCATCAGTGATGCGCAGAAAGCGGCTGACAAGATTACTGCTGATGTAGTTGAGAGATTCCAAGATGTCGACCTTCGGCCGACTAGGTCTGATAAGTCTGATGATGAAAAAACTGATACTGATTGATATAACAATGATTTTGATGATCAATGACAGTGGAGGCTCAATTTGTACAATACTGATGAATTTATGCTATGCTTGGTGTTCCATACTTAGCTTCTGATTTCTTAAAAGCCTTTGTCAAGCCTTATTGAGCCTAAAACCCGCAAAAGCTATTAAAAACCTTCAGTCCTCATTGGCTAAGTCGAAAGACCAAACAGGGCAATGATAAATCAAGTAAGCAAATTGAATTGATAAAAATCACACTCCATTATTATCATAGTAGCCCCCCGACTGAAAACTTCAAGGAAAAACTTGAAATTAGCAGTCAAATAGGAAAGATACAAGCGAAATGCCTAAGCATAAAATCGACGAAGGTGTTCAATATTCCAAGAATTGTTGAGGAGAGTACCGTCTTCGCGCTTGAGTCGATAAGAACCTGGCCGAGTGACTTCAGCAATTATGAACGGTCCTTCCCATGAGGGAGATAATTTATGCCGATCCTGTGTTGTTTGAATTTTCCTCAGAACCAGGTCGCCGACTAAAAAGGCTCGCGATCGAACATTCCGATTATGATAACGGCGCAACCCTTGCAAATATTGAGTCGACTGAATTAAAGCTGCTTCTCGGGCTTCTTCTAGTCGGTTGATGTCGTCTACTCGGCCCTCTTCATAGCCCTCCTCGTTGAAGTTCCGAAATCGTAGTGATTCAAATTCCACTTCACTTGGCAACATTGCTTCTGCGCCATAAACCAAAAAAAACGGCGACTGGCCGGTAGCCCGACTAGGAGTAGTGCGTAAAGACCAAAGTACGGACGGCAGCTGATCTACCCACTTGCCAGCATAGGGACGTAGTCGGTCAAAAACTCATGCTTTGATCCCTTGCAGTATCATGCCGTTAGCACGCTCGACTTGTCCGTTACTCATAGGGTGTGCCACGGAGACGTAACAAATTTTAATGCCGAAGTCTTCACAAAAGTCTTTAAATGCTCCGCCAGTGAATTGAGTGCCATTGTCAGTGATGATCTGATTAGGTACCCCAAACCGATGCACAATGTTGATGAAAAAATCTCTAGCTTTATCTGCTGTGATTGTGATGACCGGTTTAGCCTCAATCCACTTGGAGAATTTGTCGATAGCCACAAAGAGATGCGTGTAATCGCCGACTGCCCTTTTAAACGGGCCGACCATGTCAAGCCCCCAGACCCGCAAATGGCCAGGACAATGGGATGGTTTGCAATTCTTGGGCTGGCAAATCAATTTGTCTGGCAAAAAATTGACAACCTTCGCATGTCCGCACAATCTTGTCAGCGTCGGACACCGCTGTAGGCCAGAAAAAACCTTGCCGGTAAGCTTTGCCAACAATGGTCCGTGCAGCGGCATGGTTACCACAAATACCAGAATGTATATCCTTCAACAACTGTCTCCCTTCTTCGAAAGACACACAGCGCTGCAGTATTCCTGATGGACTTTTCTTGTACAGCTCAGTGTCATGAATAATGTAAAGTCTGCTGCGCCTGGAAATCCGCTTGGCTTCATTTTTGTCTTGAGGTAGTTCTTGTTTGCTCAAAAATTTAATAAACTGTTCTCTCCAGTCGGCTTCGATCATGCTTACGCCTTGAATATCCATGGCTTCGACTGTCTCTTTTCTGGGCACGGTCGGTTCGTAAAGGTGTTCGACAAACACATCTGAAGGAGCTGCTTCCCGTTTTGAACCAAAATTGGCCAGTCTGTCGGCTGCCTCATTGTTATGTCGGAGGACATGGGTGAGCTCGAGTCCATCGAATTTATTTTCCAACTTGCGTACCTCTTGTCGATAAGCGGTCATATTATCATCTAGACATGATCACTCTTTCATGACTTGATTGACAACCAACTGAGAGTCTCCACAGACGATTAGTCGGCGAATACCTAGAGATATTGCAATCCTTAGTCCATGGAGTAGCGCCTCGTATTCCGCCACGTTATGGGACGCAGAAAAATGTATCCACAATACGTAGCTCAATCTTTCTCCAGTCGGGGAGATTAAAACAACCCCAGCTCCAGTGCCTGTAAGCCTCTTCGACCCATCAAAATGCATAGTCCAATATTCCATCTTTTCCTCTAGCATGTCTTCTTGGCACTCGGTCCACTCGGCAAGGAAATCAGCTAAAGCTTGTGACTTGATCGAAGTTCGTGGCTTGAACGATACTTCCAAAGACATCAATTCTAAGGCCCATTTCGCGATCCGTCCGTTTGCTTCGCGGTTATGAAGTATATCCCCGAGTGGAAACGATATGACTACCGTGACCGGGTGACTTTGAAAGTAGTGAGATAATTTCCTGACGGTAATTAAGACAACATATAGTAACTTTTGAACCTGAGGATATCTTGTCTTGGAGTCGGCTAAAACCTCGCTAACGAAATAAATTGGACGTTGGACTTTTTGAACATGGCCTTCCTCTTCACGCTCGACAACCAGGACCGCACTCACAACCTGGGAGGTCGCCGACACATATAACAGTAGCGGCTCTTGCGGATGTGGCAAGGCCAAAACTGGTGGAGTGGTGAGAAGTTTCTTGAAGTCTTCAAAGGCTTTCTGTGCTTCGGGTCCCCACTGGAAATTGTCAGTTTTCTTCAGCAGCTTGAAGAAAGGCATCCCCCGCTCGCCAAGTCGTGAGACGAACCGGCTAAGCGCCGCCATGCATCCAGTCAGCTTTTGGACGCCTTTTTGGGAGCTTGGCGGTTTCATGTTGAGGATGGCGTTGATTTTCTCCGGGTTGGCCTGTATGCCTCTTTGAGATACCATAAATCCGAGCAATTTCCCTAACGGTACTCCGAAGATGCACTTTTCCGGGTTTAGTTTCATCTTGAAAGCACAAATGCTTGTAAAAGTTTCTTCTAAATCCGCAATCAGGTCATCCTTCTGCTTGGTCTTGACGACTACATCATCAACATAAGCTTCAACATTGCGACCGATCTGAGTTGAAAAACATCTTTGAATCATGCGTTGATAGGTCGCTCCTGCATTCTTCAATCCAAAGAGCATGGTGATGTAGCAGTAGGCCCCAAAGGGCGTAATAAACGAGGTCTTCAAGCAGTCGGATTCTTTTAGTCGGATCTGATGATATCCCGAGTAACAGTCCAAGAAGCTGAGTAACTCGCAGCCGGCTGTTGAGTCAACCACCTGGTCAATGCGAGGTAACCCAAAAGGGTCTTTGGGACAAGATTTGTTGAGGTCGGTATAATCAACACACATGCGCCATTGCCCCGTCTTTTTCCGGACCAGGACTGGGTTAGCCAGCCAGTCGGGATGAAAGACTTCCTTAATGAAGCCTGCTGCTAACAGCTTGGTTAATTCCTCCTTGATCGCATCCTTCCTGTCCTGTGCAAAACGGCGGAGTCGTTGCTTGATGGGTTTGGCGTCTTCCTTAACATGTAAAGAGTGCTCAATCACCTCTCTGGGGATACCAGGCATATCGGATGGTTTCCACGCAAAAATATCTTTATTACTCTGAAGAAAGGTGATGAGCGCGCTTTCCTATTTACAATCTAACTCAGTGCCTATTACAGCAGTCTTATCAGGATCGGAGGGACCTAAGGGAATCTTTTTAGTCTTGGCATCACTTTCTTCGGTCTTCGTCAGCTTGGTTGCAGGCACTTCTCCCTCGCTTGCCGTGGTTGCAGCCAGTCGGATCTCTTCACGGGCGAGAGTAGTCTCGTGAGTTTGGGCCATCTCGCAACTTTCTTTATCACATGTGACGGCTTGCTTGATGTCGCTCCGTAGTGATATGACCCCTCGAGGACCAGGCATCTTCATCGTCATGTAGGTGTAGTGTGGGACGGCCATGAATTTGGCTAGAGCTGGTCGTCCGAGTATAGCATGATATGCTGTCTCGAAATCAGCAACTTCGAAACAAACATTTTTTGTGCGAAAATTCTCCCGAGTGCCGAAGGTAACTGGAAGAGTGATCTGGCCGAGTGGTGTAGCTGACAATCCTGGGATAACACCGTGGAAGGGTGCATTACTCGGCTTTAATTCCGTGCGAGGAATCTACATATCGTCCAGAGTCTTAGCGAAAAGGATGTTGAGTGCGCTGCCACCGTCGATGAGAGTCTGTCGAAGCTTGATATTGCGAACCACTGGGTCTAGTACCAGGGGGTACCGCCCCGGGTGGACCACTCGGTCGGGATGATCCGATCTATCGAACTTAATTACTATCTCTGACCACCGAAGATATTGGGGCGTGTTAGGCTGAACCGCATTGATCTCCCGTTCTGTTAGCTTCTGTTTTCTCTTAGATTCATAAGCCAGGGGTCCGCCGAAGATGTGATTAAGTTCTTTGCGATGATCTTGAAAACCAATCGGGGCATCGTCTTCATCATCTTTCTTCTTTGATGTGCCTTGATCTCCGTCTGAGGGTTTACGTGCGTTCTTAACGTATTGCTCCGCGAACTGTTTGTAGACGAAGCAATCTTTGGCCACGTGGTTGGAGTTGGGATGATGCGGGCATTGGGAGTTCATTATCTTGTCGAAGGTGTTGACACAGGAACGTTGTCGGGAAGACGGAGAGGTGGTCACCACAAGTTCTTCAGGCTTACGCTTGCGATCCTTGTGGTTGTTACTTTCACTCCCTCCTGCGGTCGGCGTATCCTTCTTTGGCTTCCAAGTGGTGCCCGACTGCTTGGACGCCGTGATAGCATCTTCAGCTTTGGCATACTCATTGGCTTTTTCAAACATCTGTTTGACCGTCTTGGGAGGTTTGCGTCCGAACTTGCCGACTAGGTCCTCGTGGCGAATGCCTTTAGTAAAGGCGGCGATGATGACGTCGTCGGTGATGTTGGAGATCTTGTTGCGTTGCTCAGAGAAGCGTCGAATGTATTCTCGAAGAGATTCTCCAGACTTCTGAACGATGTTATAGAGATCGAAGTGTGTACTGGGCCGTTCAAAAGTGCCTTGGAAGTTGGCGATGAAGTGGTCGCGTAGCTCTGCCCATGATCCGATCGTGCCGCGGGGTAGCCCGTGAAGCCATGACCGGGCAGAATCCGCTAGGGCCACAGGTAGATAGTTCGCCATGGCTTTGCTGTCTCCTCCTGCTGCGCGGATTGCAAGACCATAGACGGTGAGCCAAGACTCAGGGTTGGTGGTGCCGTCATATTTCTCGATTCCAGTTGGCTTAAAGCCGGCTGGCCAATCCACTCGACGCAGATCGCTTGTGAAGGCAGCAACTTCGTCCACGTCGTCGTCGTAGCGATCCGGTGAATGATGGCCTCTTGCTGCGCGGCGCTAGTCGATGGTGTCGCGAAGATCGATGGGGCGCCTTCGATGTGGGGAGTGTGGTCATTCAACTGAGCGCTCCCTATATCGCTCGGGAGGCGAATGAACAGACCGTTCGTCATGTCCCCTACTACTGCGACTAGATTCGGCGCCGCCAATGCTAAGGCTTGGCTCGTGATAGTCTTGAGATCGAAGATGAGGGACTCGGCTACCAGTCGGGGTGCGGGTGCTTGCGGAGTTGGCCGGAACCGAGGCAGCGATCATGGTCTTCGTCTGGTTCAAGATGTTGACTACATGATCAGCTTGCTTGAGTGCGTCTTCCTTGAGGAGGGTGTCAAGGAGAGTGATTGCTGCAACCGCATTCTGCTGGGGGGTGCGAAAGACCGCTGTCCCATCGACGTCTTGTTGCCCAATGAGCTCTCTCGCTCGCCGCCCAGATTCCAAGGTGCGTTGTTGTCGATCTTCAGCCTCCTTCGCAATCCGCTCGCGATCTTGCTGCTCACGCTGTAGTTGTTCTCGCTCTTGTCGCTGTCGCTCTTCCTCCAGTCGGCGACGTTCAGCTTCTTGCCGTGCGCGATCTTGGTCCGCTTCTCGGGCCTAGCGCTGTTCCTCCGTTTCGTTGTCAGCCATGAATACGCCAAAGAAGAGGGGCGTGTAGTTATCCTCATAGCTGTCGTCGAAGTTGTCGAGGTCACCGTGGTCGTAGTGGTAGCCGAAATCGTCGTAGTCGAGGATCTCGGTTGGTCGAGAACTGACACCGGGGGAGCTGAGGTAGCCATCCAACTCTTCCGTCGAGACTGTCCCGAGAGGTTGGAGTATAACACCAACCTCCCTGGACCTAGATCGGATCGGGGCCGGAGCCAGAGCTCGCCTAGATCTTCGAGTGGGAGATGTCTTGACTGTGAAGACAGCGGCCAAATCATCAGGAAGTTTCATCAGGATTGAGGGATAGGATCCGTCATCTTGATCTGGTCGCGGAAGAGTAGATTGGATCTCATCCGAGTGGTTTGAAGCCGACTCGGGAGAGATGATCTTGGAGTAGGCCTCGGCCGAGTTCGCAATACCGAACGGCACGGGGACCTGGTCTCTCCCCGACTGGTTTGAATCCGTGTCAAGGAGAGAGATCTTGCCGAAGTCGTTGGTGATAAACTTGAGGCTGCCGAACTGGAACGCCTGCCCGGGAGGAAAGGCGAAGTCGTCGATGCCAGAAACAAAACCCATCACACTTAGTCAGCGAGAACTTGACGCTACCCCTACCTGGCGCGCCAACTGTCGAAGCAAGATTTCGGCAATAATAAAAGGGGGTGGCTATCAAGCTAGGAAAGTGGATGGGTTTGGAAACAAGGAATTTTATATAGGTTCAGGCCTTCTTATTCAAGAAGTAATACCCTACTCCTGTCCGGGGATGATTCCGCCGAGTGTGTTATTGATTGTATAAACTGGGAAAAAGAATCGCCCCCAAGAGGCACACGGACCCTCCTTATATAGGGGAAGGAGTCCGCTTTACAAAATACAGTCCATATCCTAACGGAATATGGGATTATAGATAAAATACAATCGTAACCGACTAAAATCCCAGGTATTTCCTTGACATACAAGTTTAGAACCTAACCCAAGACTTCATAGAGATATTCCATCTATATTTGGTACCGTATATCCGACTAAATTACAACTGTCATGTAGATATAGGGTATCCATAATCTCCACACCCTGTATATGCTCTATGTTGATATTAGGAAAAAGTACACCGAAGGTCCCTCAACTTGACACCGAGTTACAAAAACGTCCTCAAACCGCAAAACCAGATATCAGGCGTCCCTTAACTAATCTAAACCGGTCACTTTAGGTCCTGCGGTGGTTTTGACCCCGGTTTTATCCTACGTGGCAGCTAAGTCTGCGTGGGACCCACGGGGGCCCCACATGTCAGGTGTCCACGTCAGCACCTCTCTATTTCCCCTCCTCTTTCTCTGTTTCTCTCCTTCCTTCCTCGTTCTCGCTCTCTGCTCTCGCGAGCTTCCCCCAGGCGGCCGACGAGCTCGACCACGTCATCGGCCGCGAGGCGGTCGGAGACCCACGTCTTGAGCTCGCACCGCCTCGAGCAAAAAGAGTTGGATGAGGAGGCGGCGGCCATGGCGGCCATGGGGCTAGCATCCACGAAGCAGATGTTGGACGCGGTGTCGTGGTGGTCGTCTCCGTCGTAGCGGCTGGGGATTTGGTGGTTCTTGGCGTCGTGGCTATGCTGCTGCTATTGCTGCCGGTTCGCTGGAGGGACGAGACGAGCTGTCTCGATGAGCTGCCGAGACGGAGCCCGAGAAGTAGCTGGCTTCCCGAAGCGTCCGTGGGTTCGGCGGCGACGATGACGGCATGCCGGTGGCCGAGCGTCTGCAGCGGCAGGACGCCGGGCCGCCCGAACGGCGTGGCCGCAACTAGCATGCCGGATCACGGGGTCTTCTACCCCAAATCTCACGCGCCGGTCGCTGCCGCGAGATGGACGCGGTAGCGTCATCCTTCTGCTCCTCGCCAGCGGCGGCTGCAGCCGCGAACGCCTCATCGTCCGGCTCGCATGCTTCTTCAAGGAACGCTCGCGTAAGGGGGTCCGGCCCCGGATGCTGCGACGGCGGGGGCGGCAGCCTAGCCGCTCCGGCAGCATTGCCGATGTCATCACCTTTAGGAGAAGGACGGCGTACACGCGCGAACGGTAGTTCGGGCGTCGGAGCACGGAGGCGAGGGTGTCGAGGAAGCCGCCATTGTCCTTGCCGAGGATACGGCGCAGGGTGGGCTCGGACGGCTTGAGGGAGTAGAGCACGCCCAGTGCCTCCTTCTTCGGCGAGCTCGTCGACATGGGGGAATCGATCATCGAGTCGAGCAGGTCATCGTCCAACCTAGCCGACGTGGAGGTGGAGGCGGCGGCGTGGCTCTGGACGACGACGGAGACGAGGAACTTGACGGCACCGGGCGTGGCCTCGATGCAGCGCTTGTTGCGGTCGCTCTCGACGGCAATGGCCTTGATCTCCCTGAGCGCGGCAAGATGCCGCTGCCTGCCACCGCCGCCGCCGCCGCCAAGCATCGTCGTCCTCCATCAATGAGGCGCGGGGTGGGGAATCGCTCAACGGCGTGCGCAGCGCACCACGCCTGGATGAGTCGCCGCAGCGTTTGGTTGGGCGTCGCCTCCCACTCCGCCGGCGCTAGCTGCCGGGTGATCTCGCGCTTCCTCTTGGGATGTCCTTCGCCGCCGTCCTCGCGCAGGTGCGTCATGGCGAGTGGATTTCCTTGGCGTTGTTCGTGATCCTCTCAGTGATGTTCGTGCCATCAAATGTACACCCAGTCCATGACAACGAACACGCGACGCACCGTGTAGAGCAGCGACACCAGCGCCCTCACCGGCGGCCAGAACGCGCCGCGCCCAGGGTGCCGACCACGTTCTCGGTGAGGATCTGGCACGAGAGGAGAAACAGAGAAAGAGAAGAGGGGGAAGAGAGAGGTGCTGACGTGGACACCTGACATGTGGGGCCTGTGTGGGTCCCACACTGACTCAGCTGCCACGTAGGACAAAACCGGAGCCAAAACCACCGGAGGACTTAAAGTGACCGGTTTTGATTAGTTAAGGGGCGCCGGATATCTGGTTTTGCGGTTTGAGGACGTTTTGTTAACTCGATGTCAAGTTGAGGGACCTTCGGTGTACTTTTTCCTTGATATTAAGAAAAGAAGAGAAGTGTAAAAGAGGTGATTTCTCTCTCTTTTGCCATCGGCCAGCCCAGCCCATTGATTGGGCTTTCTGGTTTTTTCTTTTTCATGTTATTTTTCAGTTTATGATGAAGTTCATGTTCTCATTTTGGTTGCATTTGTGGATCTAAATCTCTGAATGTGAATATTTCCTGGGGAGGAGCTAGGGTTGTTTTGAAGTGGCAGTACTTTTTTCTTTTTTGTTTTGATTCTTTAGAAAAAAATCATAATTACAATCGGGTGTCTTAAAACATAGCTAACTGCAATAAGTGATTTTCGTAGACGGCCCACACTCGGTGGATCGTTTGAGAAAAGCAAATTTGGAGGATGATTGTACGAGCCACATGTCCTGATTTTCACATATCTCTAGGTGCAGGCGAGTGCTACATTTGTCTACGACAAACCATTTCGACCGCATTTGGTAGTTGTCTCGACGCTACAAGTCTATTCTGCTGCTACTGAAATTCCTAGTGCCTTCCATTCAACAAGCCACCGTGATCATCTGCGCACAGTACACATAAGCTCTCCTTGATGTGCCCCCTCCTATTATCACTCCAAGATTTTATTATCCGGAAAACATATGGTGTGCTCTCTAGCTAGCTTCTCGTTGAGTCTGATTCCAAGAGCATTGTAGTAAGTCTGTCCATGCACAGTGATTTTCTTCTCCGTATTGATACCGTCTGTCTGTCCAGGGCAAGGGTAAGCAGATCTAAGTATCCCTCATTAATAAACACCTCAACAACCTGCAAGCTAGTATTTGATATGGATGAAATAGACAAATAGTCACGTTGCTCTTTCGATAAAAATCAATGCGTGTACTATTTTTTTTTTTTGTCCTTTTTCCAAATCAAAGGTTATCCCTGGGTCTGCATTTTCGATTTTGATCAAAATTTCGGTACTTTCTGGATTTTTGGCACTTTTTGGCACAAAATTATTTGAATTTTAATAAATTTTGATTGAATTTCAATAAACTTGGACCAAATTCATAAAAAATTAAGAAAATTTCTGAAAATTTTGGGTGAGACAATTACTCGTTGGGGATCCAAAATTTCGAACCTGAATTGCAATAACTCGACGCCATAATACCTTGCATTTTCGCAAGTAGGAGCCCAGTTTTTCGTTTAACAACTTTGAATCAAATATCGCTGAAAGAATCTTGAATTTAAACCCATTTTTTAGATTAACTCAAACCAGATTGAATGAAATTCAACCAAATTTGAACAACTTTTAGTGGATCATTAATTTTAACCAAATTTGTAAAAATCTTGGGAGGTTCTGAGCTAGCGCGATATTGGCATGTTCCAGCTATATATCTGTAGCGCCCGTTCCGTCATGGAGCCTAGCGGAAAAATTATCTCTTAAAAACCCTAATTGCGAAATTTGTTTCTTTGCTTGTTGTCTAGTGTCCGTGCCATCTCAGATCTCAATCCCCGATCTATCGTCGAGTTCAATTCCGAATCCAAATCCTTCCAAATCAATTCCTCCGCAAAAGTCTATTTTGCCTCCCCCGGGGTCGATGGGCCGAATTTCTCTCGGCCCATCTCCCCCTCCCCTCCCCAGGCGCGCTCCCGCTCTCTCCCTTTCTCTCTCGCTCTCTCTCCCTCCGCTCCGCCCGCGCGCCGCACGCGCGTGCGCGTGAGCCGCTCGCGCCGAGCGCCCTCCCTTCCCCTCGCTCTGCCCGCGCGTGCGCGAGCGCCGCGCCGAGCGCCCCTCCCCCCCCCCCCCCTCACTCACCTTCTCCCCATCCCTGGCGAGCTCCCCGCCCACGAAGCCGGCCCCCGCGCGCCGTTGTTCGTGCGCGCGCCCGCGTGGTTGTCGCCCGTGCCGCGCCGTCTGCGCCGTCCGCGTCCCCCTGTCCCGCTGCCCTGCCGCCTGCAGCCGCGCAGCCGCTCGGCCCCGCAGCCAGCGCGCGTGCCCGAGCCGCGCCACTCCATCCGCCGCGCCTCCCGTTGCATCCTGCGCGCGCGTGCCGTAGTGGTCGACCGCCTGGTCGCCGCCGTCGTCAGCGCCTGCTCGCGCCTGTCGCCCGTGTCGCCGCTCCGCTCCAAACCACCCAGCCGTCATCGCCGTCGTCATCGCCCGGCCCCCGCCACTCCGCGCGCAAGCTGCCAAGGGACGGAGGCAGAGCTCCTCCTCCCTCTGCCGCGTCGCCCCTGCTCCCTCCTCCTTTTCCCGAAGAGGCAAGGGGGCAAGCCCCCTTTTCTCTCCCTCGTTTCCCCTTTTTCCTCCCGCCGGCGTCATCCTCCTCCCTCCTCCCTGTCGCCGCTTTGGCCGCGACTGCCGAGCGCTAGCCCTCTCCTTTGACCGCCCTAAGTCGGTTCCCAAACCGACATTGCCGTCCTATAAACCCAAGCCTCCCCCTTTCCTTTCCTCTCCCATTCGCCTCCACGCCATTGCCGCCGCCTCCCGTGCTCTTTTCGCCGGTGCGTTCGTGGACGCGGAAGGGGACTCCGGGCGCGCCCTCTCCTTCCTCTTCCTCGGCCCGAGGCCGGAGAGATTACTCCCGCGCCGTCAGCCTCTCGTCACTGCGCCCCGTCTCGCACGGTAGTGCATCTCTCCGTTCTCCCTCCTCGTTCCATCTCTCCCCCTTAGTTTTCGGTAGTAGCTCGAGTAGCCTCCCCGTAGCTAGCCGGCGCCGCCCCGACCGTTGCCATCGCTCGCCGAGTGCTCGCCGCCGTCGCCGCCCGTGCTCCGTAGCACCCGCTCGTCGCCGGCCTCGCTCGGCGTAGCTCCGCCCAATCCGACGCTAGCAACGGATTCCCGCGGCCGCATAAATGCTCTCGCCGCCGGGAATTGGCCCCTCGTGACCTCGTCGCCTTTTCCCCCTTCTTCCGCGGCCGCTTGCCGCCGCCGCAATTCGTCGCCGTCAAGTTCCCTCCGACGAATCCGAGCCGTTGGCTCGTCTCCCCTTGTCCTGTGCAACCACCCGGTGTTCTCGCTTTCGCCTGTATCGCCGTGGTTCGCTCCGCCGCTCGCCGCTGTCGTCCGCCGTCCGTTCCGGCCAGCGTCGTCGTCTACCTCCCGCCGGCCCGCGTGGCAGCCACGTAGGCGCCACGTAGGCGCCACGAAGGCGCCACATCGGCGCCAGCTCGGCCAAGACCGGGTCGAGCCGACCCCGGTCAGCCCTTCACCGTGCGCGCGTTCCACCGCGAGCCGTGAGGCTGCGCGTGGGCCCGCCGCATCCGTTCCTCCGCGAACCGCGCGCGTGCACCGCGTGCACCGCGTCCCAGCCCCGCCCGCACGCGTGCGCCGCGTGCTCCCTCCGCACGGTGAGTCGAGCCGCTGACAAGCGGGTCCCACTCGGGACCGCGCGCGGTGAGCCCGGTCCACCGGCTCTCTCTCTCTCCTCCCTCCCGCGCGCGCGCTCCCTGGGTCGCCTTGGGCCGCCCGGCCCATTTAAGCTCGGCCGAGCCGCCCCAATTCTCTCGGGCAGCGCCCTAGCCGCCCGAGGAAAGTCTAATTTCCCTCCCTCTTCTCTTTTCTTTTCTTTTCTTTTCCAAAAAGGATTTAATTAAATCCTTTTCCCTTAGACCAAAAATCCAATAATCTTAGAAATTCAATATCTTCCCAACCGTAAATCCGTTTGACTCCGTCCAACTTCCAAAATTCCTCAAATCTCGAGATCTACCTAATGGCACGCTTAGAGGTCATTAATAGGGCTTTATTTTCTCCATTTGTTGAGTTGTCCCGTTTCGCGTGTAGTTTCGGAGCCCGAAGACCCGCAGTGCGAGGATTTCGAGGATCAAGCTCCAGATCTCGAGCAAGGCAAGCCACCTTTGAACATCTTGAGGCTATATTTGAAATTTAATTATGTTGCTTGAAAAATATTATGCATTGTTAGGATCGCACTTAATCTGTTTGTCCCGTCTACAAGGCAGATTGGCGGACCTACCTAATTTGTTACATTTGACCCTTCCTTTGTTATTTGTTATATCATGTCCCCCTTGTATCCATCTAGTTGCGTCATGATATTCGTGCACCCAGTGCGAGTATCGACGGACGCCTTCAAACTTAAAATCTGAAAAAAACAACTTGGGTAAAACTTGGGTTTTACAAAGACTTGGAAAACCCGACACCTGGGTCGGTGCTTGCGAATTAAATGAATTTCCAAAACCGCGGATCGGGGAACGTACCGGGTGTACGGTTTTCCGCTCTCGCACTTAAGGACCGTTTCCTTGGAATTTCATCCAAACATAAGACAAGTACGACCACATGGGTGGAATGGGACACCCCTGGCTGAGTAACTAGCTTATCAGGGGAGCCTTGATGCCGAGAGACATGTGGATTCGCCGGGGTGGTGTCGGGGAGGACCCCTGGGCTTCCTGGCACAGTATGGTCTGGGAGCTAACCTGTTGTTGGTCTGGGACCCCTCTCGTCGGCATATGGTAAACCTGTGTCGGCTTTGGAAATGCCTTGTCATGAAAGCTTGGAGGTCTCCCGACGTGGCTGATCCCCACGGGCTGGGTGATCCGGGTTAGTAATGTCGTGTGGGTAAAGTGTACCCCCTCTGTAGAGGTTAAAAAACTGTTCGAACAGCCGTGCCCACGGTCATGGGCGGATGTGAGGTGATTCCTAGCGTAGTTTTGTTTGACTACTGCTTGTGAAATTACTGTTGTGGAAAGGGGTTCGATGTTTGAAAAATCTGCAGCTGATGGGATCAGCTAGGCTCGGGTGGCCGTTTGAAAGTTGTTAGCCCGGGTGGCCGTTTGAAAAGTTGTTGGCCCGGGTGGCCGTTTGAAAAGCTATTGGCCGGGTGCCAACCTTGTTTCATTTCTAAAGACTGATACATTGCACATACTCCGACCGGACGAGACGCACTGTCTCATCCGTGTCGTTTGAGAAGCACTCACTTAGTTGTTTTTAGAAAAGAGTTCAAATAAAATCAATTGCAAAAACCAACAGCCTTTCTTTGAAGCCTGCATTAAACACTTATTTCCCATGGCTTGCTGAGTACTCCCGTACTCACCCTTACTCTATATAAATAATCCCCCCCAGTCACTGAAGAAGATGAAGCGGATCCCGCTGATGAGGAGTTCTTCTAGGAGCAAGCCGGCTACGATGAGTTTTAGGGTTTCGGCCTAGTTCCCAAGTCGTGCCTGTGTTGATTGGTCCAAGTCCTGGCTTCCGTTTCCCTTTTGTAATGCAGTTGTGAGCTCGGGATCTGTCCGCAGCCCAACATGACTGTACCTCTACTCTATAATAAAGAGACCTCTGTTGCTGTGATATTCTGTCTCCCTGTGATACCAGCACTGTTTCCTGGGACTGGTATCGATTAACAGGTTAATTTGGAGCGTCACGGGCTAGTTCCGGTCAGGACTAGTTCGGGGCGTGAGAAATGGTATCAGAGCCGACTCTCGCGGTTTCACGGGCGCGTGTATCGCAGTTGCGCAGGCATGGTGCGCATGGCTGGTGTAGACCGGGAGTGGTTACACAGCATGGCACATGCGCTGGCACTGGACACATGGACGTGGCCAAGAGAGGACGTTCCTGGCCTAGGGTTGATCGACGGGGGCGTCGATCTCTCTTAAGGGGGGTGAGGGTGTAACATTCCGGCCTAGGGCTTAATAGAATTAATAGAATACTCATATCAACAAGTTGCAACTTCTTTTCCGGAAGCCAATCTCCAAAGAACTCTAGGGTTATGCGTGCTTGGCCTGGAGCAATTTGGGATGGGTGACCGACCGGGAAATTCTTCCCGGGTGCACACGAGTGAGGACAAAGTGTGCAGAAATGATATGGGTTGGTCTGTGAGGGCAGTCTATGACCTATGAAAGCTATCAGATGTAAGCGGGCCCGGCCTGGGGGAAGGCGGGACGTTACAATATCTCGGTCGGATTTTGACAAATGCACAACACGTTTCAGAAAATCATAAGCAATATACAACCACGAGGCAATCAGAAGAACTAGAGAAAGAGTTTGTGTGACAACATCAAAAGATAATAAAAAAACACGAGCATGTACAGATCACAATCTTACATCTCCACGATGACCTTCCCGGTGGCGTGGCCGCTCATGCTCCTCTCCCACGCCTCCGCGGCCTTCTCGAACGGATGCCGCGAGTCGACCACCGTCTTGAGCTTCCCTTCCCTCATCAGCTCGAGGAGAAACCCCAGCTCCTTCTTCCCCAGCGTCAGGATCACCAGCGACAGCCTCTTCCTCCGCGAGAAGAGCGTCATCACCGACGCCAAGAAGTTGCCGAGGTTGGGGGACACGTCGACGACCCTGCCACCGTTGCTGCTCAGCTGCGGCCTGAACACCGACCACTTGCCGCGGTCGGTGAGGTTGATGATGTAGTCGTACTTCCTACCGGAGGGGCTCGCGAGCGCGGCCCCCTCCGGGGTGGCGTAGTCGAGGACCTCGTCGGCGCCGAGGCTGCCGACGAGGTCCAGATTGCGTGCGCCGCACGTGGTGGTGACGCGGTGGTTGCCGAGCTTGGCCAGCTGGACGGCGTACGTGCCGACACCGCTGGAGGCCGCGGTGATCAGCACGTCGGCGCCGGTGCCCGAGCCATCGAACTTGGTGCCGATGGAGCTCAGCGCCTGGAGAGCCGTCAGGCCGGCGACGGGAAGCCCTGCCGCGTCGGCGGCGGAGATTCCGGCGGGGCGGGACACGGTGTCGCTCTCCGATGCCGCCACGTACTCTGCCAGGCCTCCTGCTTTCTGTCATTGGAGATTTGCGGTAAATTTGGTCAGGTCATATAGCGTCCAAACAGCTCAAATTTAGTGAATTATGAAATGAATAGATTGTCACCCTGGAATTTTGAATTTGAGATAAGGTGTATGGAATTCGAAATTACCCAGAGGTTAAATTTTAGTGAACATTTAAATCAACATATTGTAATTTTTTGAATTGAATTTTTTGTGGAAAAAAATTCAAAATCCAGGGAGACAATCTATTGATTTCAATGTTCACTAAATTTTGAATTCCCTGGAATTTTGAATTTGGGATAAGGTGTTTGGAATTCGAAATTACCCAGAGGTTAAGTTTGGAGACAACTTTGTCACCAACTTTGAACTCGTGAATCGCAGAGCCAACCTCAATGACCTCCCCAGAAACATCCGTTACTGCTTCCCAAATTTGAGAGAAGAGTGATTACATCAGAGGTTTCATGGTGAAAAACAAAAAAAAAATGATCTGAAAGAATTTGACCAGAAATTGTACGTACCTGGGATAAATGGGAATTTTGGGTGAAACGGGCGCATCAATCCTTTCTGAATCCTCCAATCAGCTTGGTTGAGGCTTGCTGCTTCTATTTTTATGAGAATTTCATTCTTCTTGAGTGAAGGAACAGGGATTTCCACAAACTGAAACAGAAATGTATAACATAGTTTGTAGAACATTTTACTTCAAAATTTAGCTTAAATGATGATCTATTTCGACCTGAGCCTAGAAATGCATCTAGGGATGTAAGTGGGGTTGGTAAGGGGGATTTTTTTTGCCCATTTATTCCACTCTACTTCATTTTTTCTTCCAAATTTTATACTACCATATCAGAAATGAACTAGTAAACGGATTTTTTCTTCCAAATTTTATACTTCCAAATTTTTTCTTCCAAAACGGATGTTTCTTTGCCCACATGGGAATAAGTAAAGAAGTCGATTTGCACTGTTTTTGAAAATAAGGGAGATAGTATACTTGGTTTTGTGATTGGGGAAAGCAATTCAATCTAGAGGAAGATAAGAGGGATGTAATATAGACTCACCATGCTTAGTTTTATGTGGGCCGAAATAGGATGGGCTGGTGGTGGGCCTTAGCCCAGGATGGGTCCACCCATATTTAGACCGACAGAGTAAAAAAATGACATTAGGAAAACTCTTACGCTAGTTGGCAGAAATAAATTGGTTTCTGTAGTATACTTCCAAGCAAATGGCCAAATGGCACATGATGACATAAACATGCCAAGTCAACTCCATTGCCGTTAGATTGAAACATCTAATCCCTCCCTAATTCCCTATCCTCAACCTGTTAGTTTCTGAGCTTTGCATAACTTGTTTATTTCTGCTGATCATACAGCTACTAACATCAAACCTGGTTTTGCACAAATTGAACCTTGCAATATATAGCAGTTCAACCAGATTAATGAGCATGTGAATGATAGTTCCTGTCTGAAACATGAGTGCTTCACAAACAAAAGAGAAGCAAAAGCTCAGGCAGAAATCCAGACAAAATTGGGAATCCCCTGTTCTGAACATGACCGGTGATAAATCTGAAGCAAGTAAGATCAACCAGAGCTGACCTTAAGGGTGGCGGCGCCGCCGCCGTAGCCGCCGTACTGGACGGCACGCATGGTGGCCGGCCTCCCGCCGGCGGCCATGTTCTTGATCACCAAAGTGGTTGGTGCCCTCTCGCTCGATGGAGATGGAGATGGTGAGCTGGGGTTTCAAGAACAACTCGTTTTGGCAGTTGAGCTGTGTATCTAATGTATCTGCACAACTTGCTTTGGTGGCTTCTGCACAATTGACTTGGCCTGTATTAATTTATCTTTACATTTGATGATGGGATTAAACTACACAATCAGAGCATCTTTCGTCATAGAAGGGCCACACTTGTAGGCAACAGATATGCTTTTCGAGATTGCTAAGGGGCGATCGATCGCCCCTAGGCCCTAGCGCGTCTCCCTCTCCTCTACGTGGTTTTCTTTTTTTTTCACCGTATTACTTTTTCTATTTTAGTAAATTTATGTATCTAAAGTTTGTACACATCTAAAGTTTAGAAACCCAAAATTTATAAATCAAAAGTTTATATATCCGATTCAAATTTGAATTTGAATTCAAATATTTTTTATATATAGTATTTCTATACATCTAAAGTTTATACACCTAAAGTTTATAGACCCAAAGTTTATAAGTCAAAAGTTTACATATCTAATTCAAATTTGAATTTGAATTATATCTTATTCATATTTGAATTTGAATTCAAATGTTTTTTATATATAGTATTTCTATACATCTAAAGTTTATACACTTAAAGTTTATTGACCCAAAGTTTATAAGTCAAAAGTTTACATACCCGATTCAAATTTGAATTTGAATTCAAATATTAGTTTATAGACCCAAAGTTTATAAGCCAAAAGTTTACATACCCGTTTCAAATTTAAATTTGAATTCAAATTTTTTATATATAGTATTTCTATACACAAATTTTTTCAACTTTGTATTTTTTATTTTTTAAAAAATTTATGTTGTAGTAGGAAAAGAAGAAGGAGAGGAGGAAGGAAGAGAGTAGTGCATACTGTATAGGGGGGATGGGAGGTGATCGCCTGGGACGGTCACCCGCCCATTAGCCGCCCCCTATGCTTTCATCTCCAACTAAACTAAAAACATTCATCACCCAACCAAAATATTGAAACCAGAAAATAAATCTTGCGTGACTTTCATTCTTTTTTTCAAGTGACACACCCCGTTATGCTATAAGCAAATCAGCTCGTAAAAGAATTTCCTCTATCAAATTTGACTCGCAAAGCGAACAGACGACAAGCTTAGTACACTGGAATTATTGTTGTCAACTTAGCAATTATCTTTTCGCGAATGCAGTTCCTTATTTCCCTTTTGTCAGTGTGAAGCCAATTTAGACAAATTTTGCAACATTACAAACTCACCAATATCCTTATTAGCTTTGTCGAGGTGTCAATAAGTTCACCAGTCAGACCACTCGTCTCCGCTATCTTCCTCTGAATAAAACCTTGTTGTACTAGGTCTAGCCCTTTTCTTGCCAATATCTTTGTTTACGTTGGTGGCATGTATTTCGACACATAATTGTTTCGGAAACTTTGTCCTGCGGTCAAATTCTCTGGTACAGATGTATCCTGAAGATAAATGATAACATGATTAAATGTGAGTAAGAAAAGTTATATAAAAATTACAACAGCACCAAAAAGAAATTTGAGACAAAAAAAAAAAGGGGGGACTACTGTATCCATGTACCTTCATTATAGAAGTGATAAAGTCCTTCTCTTGTTTGACCTGATCAAGTGATGCAGTTAGTGACTGTCTTTAGCAGTTGTTCATTTATATTCTTTCAAATTAAATGGTAAGATACCTTTCGTGACACTATGTACTCTAGTACCAAAGTGCACAATGCATGTCTGACGCCGAAGCTCCCATACTAAATCCCTATTTATTTCTATGGGTGAACGACTAGACGAATGATCAGCAAAAACCTACAAAAAGTTGACAATGTTGAATTTCATTCATCAGTATGAAAGTAGTTTTATTGTGAGTGTGCATTCGAGAAAAGGCTTATATACGTGAGGAAGTTGTAGCAAGAATAAAATAGGGCACCTCGTTCTCTTGAAAATAGGTTCCGTTCAATGGGAACATTCCTCGGTTTGCAGTTCGGCTAGGTATCTGTTCATCAATGAAAGTAAAAAAAGAATTTGTTTAAAAAAAATTGAAAGCTATATCAACCCTAGGAATTTCTCGAGAACCAATTGGTGTGATTGAAACTAGTTTTTATCAAGAATCTACTATTATTGAGTTATAAAGAAAATAAGATCACATAATACTCACCAAAATTGTAGCCTTCACAGTATGTTCGTCAAAACTACGAAATACCAAGAGATATGGATTTCGGTCACCAGGGACCCTTGGATCAAACTAGAAAATATATCGTCAACATTCAATGAAGTTTAGTTTAATAGTTTGGTAAGAGAGTAAAACATAATTAGTTCACTAGTCAATATAAGATGACGTAATCAATTCCTAACCTTTTTCAAGATGATATGGCCATCAGGAATGATACATCTAAAAACAGCAATAGTGAAAAAAACCAGAATAATTAGAGCCCAGCTGTAAAATATTCTAAAATAATCAACATGAAGTTTAATTTATTTCACAAAAGGAAATTTTCAGCATACGCAGTGTACTCTGTTCGCAGAGAAAATTTCTTCACCATTGGAGTTGATTTGGCTCGTGGATTGATTGGAATCATCTCTTTCCCAGGTGTAGCTCCTGCCTGGCTTGTGTTTGTGGTGGGTTTCGCAGAGCGAAGATCTACCTCCATATCATAATCGTGTTCTATGTCTTCCATATCATAATCGTGTCGACCTATGTCTTCCATATCATCATCGAAATAGTACCCATTCTCATCGTCTTCATCACTTGTTTCTCCTCGGTTTTCATGTAGTGGAGTTGGTGGTATCTCGATAACAGGCTCGCAATAATTCATTTCTGTGTTTTTTCCATATTCGATTTGGTATTGATGTGCTTTGAAAATTAGATCATATGTCTTTGCTGGGTCGTCCATGTTTGCATCCTTTGTTGCATCTTGCTGGCTGTACTCTGGGAGAGCAAGCGCGGCCCTGGAACAAAAACACATAACACCACATGCAGTCAATACACGAACAAAAATCATTGATGAACAAAAAGTCCAAAATTGTAACTACTGATAAGTAATACAGAAAGAACCAAACACTGTGCTACACTGTTTCAGATATAAATTTCAGATAGCACCATGTTTTGGGACACATAACAATAAGCAACCGATTTAGTTTGCTTTTCACTTATAACACCATGGTTAGGGACTAATATAACGTGGTTACATTAAATTCCTAACCATGGTCTCTAAATTTGATGATTATTGTTAGACGTGTCTTGGAACGTGACATGTTTTAAAATTTACTCCCTTTTTCAAAATGAAGTTAATTGCTCCCCTGTTTCAGTCTACTTACTCCCTCCGATTTTATAATTGACGTTTCAGAAAATTTTAACATCAAACTCTTATAACTTTGACTATTAATAACTTTAAAAATATTTATTTTAAACACACTAGAACAACAGTATAGATTCGTCTTACATTGAACAATATAATAAATAAAATTGTATGATTGTTCAAAACGTCAAGAATTTTAAAACTAGAGCGGTGTAAGTATGCTTCTAGTAAATCTCACACCACATGAGATCTGACAAATTACATTGTTACCCTCATTAATTACTTCCTAGTTAATTTTCCCAAAACAAGCATTAATATTCCCTGTGTGTAGTATTGGTGTTATTGCAGTTGAATTGATGAAGGGTAAGAAAAGAATGTCATATTTGAATATGCTTTGGAATGTGAGAATGACAAACATTTTGATAATAATGAATTTTTTAATACTGGAAAAACAAGTAACTGAAATTAATTTAGTAGCTATTGTTGAAACTTTCCTGTGGTAAATTTCTCAAGAAAAATGCAACTTTGTACCAGTATTTGAGTTCATAGCTCCTCTATATTTACATACCTCCCAAACTGACTTTTGTAATATTTGCACTCAGAAGTAAATGGGCACGCGCCACAGTTTGGTTTTGATTTCCTACAAATTGCCTAGCATGGCAAATAAAACGCCACCATCAATATTGAGAAAGAGAATAAATAATGAATTTTTTGTGCATACCTTTCCAAAAGTTATCATCTGACAATGCAGCTCGTACCTGTTTGTGCGCTGGTTTGTTAGACAAATTCGATCAAATGACAAATACCCAGGCATCGCTTGAATTAAAGTAGAGAACTTACTGTTTTGCTGAAGAAATATTACACATCAAGGGATCAAGATACATTTGGATATCGGCCATGACAGGGTAGCTTAAAAAAGGAGAATTAAGTTAGGATAGAGGATTTGGAACATGTAAAAGTATGCCTTCAGAATGAAGTTAGGATAGAGGATTTGGACCATGTAAATATATGCCTTAACAAAAATAGAAGGCATACTAATTAACTTACTTGTCTACCCGATGAAACTCCTGAGATGATGGCAAAGGACGGAGTTGCACCCATCCTAGCCTTGTAACTATGTGAGCGATATTTGTGTCAATCTGAAATGAGAGGATGCTGTTAAAATTTTCAGTTGTGATTGCATATTCACAGGAAGAATTATCTGATTTGAGAAGAGGTAGCTTGCCGGGAATGCTCTGTGTCTCAGAGATAAGAGGCGAATGCAGTCAACACTTTTGTGTCCAAGCCCAATTACACTATGTAGGTACTGCCTGAATAACCAACAAGAGAGTACGAATAATTGTCACATAACTTCACAAACAAAATAATTTATTTGTCCATTAGGTTTTTTTTCACTCAGTTTGTAAAACTCCACCATAAATCAATTGCTCCAGACAAGATATAAATATACAACATTTGCGCCTACAGTACAAAGTATATATATTATTTATTTATAGGATAGCAAAGTAGGGAGATAGCTATCCTTACTTTGCCTTTGCACGAGGGATGAATCTAAGCCATTCAAGGTCAATGTTTCCATGGTCTCTTTTCATGCGAATTAGAAAAGCCTGCACAAAAAAAAAAGTTTAAAAATCAGATCGACAACTCTTTCATTTGCTTCAAATAAAAATCAAGTGAAAGAAACATCTGGAAATCATGCAGTTGTGACAGAGATACCAGGATTCTAAATGCCATTTGAGAATGCTGTCCTCGGTCCTTGATGCAGTCCACAACATCAGCAAATGGTGCATTCATCAAAGCCTCCCAATCGACCATGTCAGGAATGTCATCATCTCTTATGTACCCTCTGTTGCGAGCTTCATCATAGAGAGAATGCCAATGGGAGGTATCATTTTTCTTAATAGACTTAATGTCCTTGAAGATTGTTTCAGCTGTGGATATCGACTTTTTTCTCGAAGAAGAAGATTCGGAAGGAGGAGGTGTCGAATCTTTGAACCTGACTTTCAGAACCTTCTGTATGTGATCATCGTCAAAATTTGATATATCGCCGCTTCGTATCGCCGACATGATCGCCTCAAGATCCTTGTCAGGGCACTCTGTTTGCTCAGCTCGTTGGCTGACATCACCGGGTTCAGCCACACCTGATTTTGAACCACTGCTGCATTGTGCTATGCTTTGAAGCTGGCAATGGCATTGTTCTTGTTCATCGTGACCATCAGCTAACAACAAAGGTACATTGCCTGAATTCTGCGCCAACAAAGGTACATTGTCTGAATGGTGTCCTGCATTCCTACGGTTCTTCAGAGGGAACCTCGCCGCGATTGTCATGAAAGCGTTGCTGCAAATTCAGCGAGACAATTAGAGTGTGTTCAAAACGAATCGAGCAAAATATGCATAAGCTTTGATTTTTTTTTTTTTACCTCGACAAGTTGTCCGAGACATTTTGCGTGAGAAATGTGCCAACTACAGAGGTGACCACTGATCCTCCCCATGGAGAAAAGTTTCTATCCCCTGCACATGTAAACGAATTTCAAAACAGATGCACATTATCTTACCAAAAATGTGTCAAAACAAAACTTATATGGAAAGTAATCAAAATCACTAGACGTCTAATGATAGAGTAGTAGGTACATAACTTCATCGACTAGGGTTCAAATCCAGATACCCACAAAAAAATATTACATATATGCAGGTGGACTTTCAATATACTCTCTCTGTCCCTAAATATTTGACACCGCTGACTTTTTTAAACATGCTTGACCGTTCGACTTATTCAAAAAATTTAAGTAATTATTAATTATTTTCCAATCATTTGATTCATTGTTAAATATACTACTACTACTCAAGTTTTTAAATAATATTCACAAAATTTTTAATAAGACGAACAATTAAACATGTTTAAAAAAGTTAACGGCATCAAATATTTAGACATGAAGGGAGTAGGATTTTAGTGAGATCAAAGATGTGCTTCTGGTTCGAGATGGTTACCGATTATGCTCCGCATGTTGTACATGAAGTGGTCGACCTTGCGCTCGAACTCGCGGCGCCGCTCGTTCCACTCCGGGCCGCCGGGCACGTCGTGGAGCTCGTCGTCGCCGTACGACGTTGCCTCCCGCCGCACCAGCTCGTTGTACACGGCCCTCGTCGCGGCGTCGAGGCCGACGACGAGGCCGAAGCGAGGCGGGAGCTTGTCGAACACGAGCCGCACGGAGGTCCACCGTGGCACGAACATCCGCGCCGCCTGCGTGGTCGGCTCGCCGTCGCCGTAGAGCACCAGCGCCCCCGGGAGCACCTCGTCGACGGCGGAGGCGGCCGCGCGCGTGGGTTTGTACGGCACCAGCGCGAGCTTGTTCACCGTTGTCGCTTTCTTCGGCTTGTTCTTGAGGGCGACGATGGCGGTGGTCACGGTGGCCGGCGGCGGCAGCCGCAGGATTTGCCTCTCCGATCTCGCCGGTGGCGTGCAGGGCTGTTCCGGCGGCGACAGGTCGAACGCGACGAGGAGGAGCCTCATGTTGTCCATCAGATCGGCTCTGCTGCTGGAGGAGGTCTGCCGGTAGATGCGTTCCGGCGGCATGATCTGCTGCTGCTCACCGTCGAAGTCGAGCTTACGCCGCGCTGTCGCCCGCACGGCGGCCGCGGCGGCGGCGGCGGCTTTCCGTTTCTTCTGGCCAGCGGCGGCGGCGGCTTTCTGCTCTCTCATGGCGGCCTTCTGCTCTCTCCGGGCGACGCTCTCGGCGGCCTTCTTCTTCCTCCGCGCGGCCCTCGCCGCCGCGGCGACCGCTCGCTGCGTCTTCCTCCGCGCGGCCTTCTCCGCCGCGGCGATCGCCCGCTGCGCGGCGCGCCGCATGGCAAGCATCGCCCGACGCGTGGGGTGCTTGGCCAGCGTGAACCGTGGCTTCCCTCTCTGCGAGCGGCGTCGCCTCCACGTCGGCCTCCTCGTCGTCGTGGTGGCGCCAGCGGCGGCATCGTCGTCGTCGTTTCGGGCAGAGGAGACAGCCGCCGGAGGACACGACGAGACGCCGCCATTCATCGTGAAGTCCGTCTACCACGCAACGCGAGCGTCTCCGAGATAATATTGGAGAGGTTTGGAGTCTATGAAGATAACTAAACCGTATACCGTACGTATTTCTATTTTTTCTATTTTTTTATTTATTTTAATTTTTACTTTTGCTGCTAAAGATATTTATCTAACTAGGAATAAGTCCACTTTCCCTCCCTCAACTCATGGCGGTGCATGTATGAATAGCATCCCTCAACAGAAAAACTGGGTATAAGTATAACCCGTCCCCCAACTCTGAAAACCGTTGAAAAACGACTCCTGAGACGGTTTCGTCCGATATGGCATCGTTGACCCTGTTAAACGGCTGAGTCCGCACGTGGGCCCCATATGGCAGTGTGATGTAGAAACGATTTCCACGCGTGCCAAGTCAGTCTGGACGGTGAAAATAATATCGCGGGCGTGGCGCTTTCTCTCTCTCTCTCTCTCTCTATATATATATATATATATATATATATATATATATATATATATATCCTCATTTCGTAGTGTGAGAAAAACCCTAGGCTAAGCAAGGCGACGGCGAAGGCGATTTCGGGGCGATTCGTGATGCGGCGCACCGGAGAGCGTTGTTGGGAGGACGATGCCGGAGTGCAGCTTGGAGGGCGGCGCCGTGGGGCAGCTCGGAGGTTCATTGTCCTTTCCTTGTGTCTATTCTTCACGCCTTGATTTATGTGGGGATGCTGTTGTCTTGATAATCGTGCCGTGACGACATGTGGCATCGTCTATTGCAGACGCACAAACGAGATCCAGCGGCAGTGTCAGCGTGCATAAACGAGTCTCAATTAAAACGGATTAACTTTCAACCACGAAATATAGAAAGCGCGCCCTTTCCAATCTCCTATAAAATTATTAATTTCTCCACCTATATACCGCCCAGTACAATCTACGTACTGATGGTATATATATACTGGTGTATACTTGTGTAAAAGTTATCATTAATAAGAGAAACCAAGATTATTACCGTGTGAGACATGCCAGACGTTATATTTTTATGAAAATAGTAGAGGATCAAACCAGTGTTTATTGCGAAATTCCTAATGAGCGATTAATCGCGGTCAGCGATCGTTTTTTTTCTTTTTTTCTCTTTTACTAAGTTTATACACCTAAAGTTTACACATGTAAAGTTTATCCACCTAAAGTTTGTAAAGTGAATGTTATAAGTCAAAAGTTTATATACCCGATTCAAATTCAAATTCGAATTCAAATATTTTATATTTTTCCTCTTTTAGTAAGTTTATACACCTAAAGTTTACACATCTAAAGTATATCCACCTCAAGTTTGTAGAGCGAATGTTTATAAGTTAAAAGTTTATATACCCGATTCAAATTCAAATTTGGATTCAAATATTTTATATATAAAATATTTCTATACATAAAGTTTATAAGTGCAAAGTTTACGATATAAAGTCTATGCACATGAATGAGAGTATTAATTTTTTTTTCTATTTTTTTACTCATTTTTGTGTTTTTTTTTTAATTTTATGATGAAAGGAAAGAAGGAAGAGGAGTATAGGGAAGGGAGCGGGTTGCAGCAATCTCGTTAGCCTCACCCTGTTTATTGTATTAAAACTATGTTTTAATTTCTAGAATATCTAATAATACGAGCTAGGAACATACCAACCGCCGGGCTACCTTAGGTGGTCATCCATCGGCAAAAACTCTATAAAATTTAATATTGTTGAACGGATTGATAATATAATTTTTGTAGCAAATACTTTATATATTTATTAAATTTATCCGGGCTCTAAAGAGCTTCCAACAAAGGCTTTATATTCGCGCATGACGTATTGCATACGTGGTTGCCAGTCACAACTACTCGATCCCACAAATGGATGCACGTCAATTGGTCCCTTTGATTGATTGCGGCGTGTTTGGAAAGTTGTGTGAACTAGTGAACGCCGCCGACAAACAAAGCATGCATATGCTGCCTGGTCAGATGCCACTCAACCCTGTCATATAGTTTAGGATTAGTGCGTCTCCTTCATACTAGTAGTTCATAGTTCATAGTATATTTTGAGAGACTAAATTATACTCCCTCCGTTTCACAATGTAAGTCATTTTAATATTTTCCACATTCATATTGATATTAATGAATCTAGACATATATATTTATCTTTATTCATTAACATCAATATGAATGTGAAAAATACTATAATGACGTACATTGTGAAACGGAGGAAGTAACTATCATTGTAGTTATTACTGGCACGGCATGGCATTGTGTATTTAATTTGCGCTGAACAAAAATGTAGAGCGTACATTTTTTCTATTAAAATGAAACAAATTTGGTTGGGAGTAATATCTATCCAAATATATCGATATATAGTAAATGATATGGAGCATATGGGAGAGGAGACAACAACCCTTTGCATATCTCAACAACAATAGAGGCATGCATGCAACAAGATAGTCCCTTAATTAACTAATTTCAAATGTGGAAGAACTTTCGCTGTAGTTGTTAATTAGAAGATATACTGGAATATTCATCAATGACTACAAAGCGGAAACGGTTTTAGTGGATTGAAATTATCTATTCAAATTAAGGCCAAATGAAAAACACCAATAGACATCGATCCATTGCAAATTAAAATAAATTTGTGGCCGTAGTGTCTAGCTAGCTAGCCGCCATTAATTGTTGTTGCACCGGTACACCGTTTTGCAGCCTCTGCCGGTGTACGAACCCCCGCGCGCCGGGCACGACTGGACGCACGCCGGCCGGTCGGGCCTGAGCGCCCCCGACCCGACGTTGCCGGCGAGGATGCGCCGGTGGAGCTCCATGTCCACCCCAAGCTCCGGCGCGACGGCGTCCTCCAGCCTCGCCGACGACGACGGCGCCACCATCGCCAGCCGCCGCACCGCCACGTCGATGCCGTGGCGGGCCGCGCCCTCGCCGCCCGAGAGCACGGCCCTCATGTCGCCGGTGGACGGGACGGCGAGCGAGAGCGCGACGACGGCGAGGAGGAGGAGGAGGAGGAGGAGGGGAGAGGTTGGCACCTTTGTGTGCATGGTGATCTATGTTTTGTTGATGCTTGTGTTTGGCAGTGTTGGGGGATGACAACTAGCAAACTTATAAAGGGGAGGTTCGGTATTGCCCGGCAATTTGGATGGACCCACTTTGATACATCTGTCCTACCAATTATCATGGTTGAGTTCGAACAGATGATCCCACTACTGAGCTTTGCTGCCAATCATGGTTGTGCCTTTTCCTAGACCAATTAGGGCTTGAGAATATTGACTTTGAGATGAGGGAATTAATGGATTAAGATCCTTGCATGCCTAAGTCGTCCATGACAATGTCTGAGTTTTGGAGGGATTTTGGAGTTGTTTAAAAGAGAAACAAAGTAGTCTTTAATATGCTTTTCGGTAGCAGGCAAAGGATGTGTGATACATTTGTCCTACCAATTCCTTTTGTGTAGTTGTATGGCGCATGTGACACACTAGGAAAAAAATGATGTGGAGAGCAAACCGGATCGGACGTCCGATATTCGGTAAAAAATCTTACACACATCCCCGCCGCCTTGGTTGGATGGCGTATGTGACAATGAGAAAAAATTATGTGAGTTGCATACATATGGGCTACTCGCTACATGTAAAACATTAAACTACTTTTCCTTCTAAATTACTTATCCTATCTACAATTGAATCCCACATTTATATTTGTTACAGTTAAATCTTTATAACAAGATATCTCACTTGATTATATTTATTTTCTATGATATATAAATATGAAATGTTCCTATTGAAACATTTTTACGTTATATATGAAACAACGAGTTGTAATTGATTAGAAAATATACTTATTAAAAAAAATCTAAACAACACCATGTGTAACATTTGTTTATTAGCGAAACATTAGAAGAAGTATTCAGTAAAATATTCAAATAACACCATGTGAAACACTTAAATATAATCAATTGCAACACAAAACTTAAAATCTACAACAGTGTCGGATTTCAATTGAAACATTTATTTCTCACGCATGGAAAAATAAATTTTAACATGATGAAACATATATGTTTTATTTATTAGAATATAACCAACTAAGATTTATCGTAAAGACTTAATTACAACAAATACAGTGGGATAACAGTTGTAAATTGGATAAATAGTTTTAAAGAAAAATTATTTAATGCTTATAGATACAGTATCATGCATGGACGAAATTCTTAGCTCAGGGAGAAAGAAGAGAGAAAGTCTCATATGCACATGCAGGGTAGGAGGCTTCAGCTCAATTTCCAATTTTTTCATCTTTGTCGGATGACTGATCACATGCAATTTCCCAATAAGTAGCCTCGCAAGGTGACATCTAAGGGATAAAGATTTTTTCCATGTTTCAAATGAACCAAAATCCACCCTTTGAAAAAGGACACACTACTACAGAAACCCCCTTAGGTATTGGCTAGGAGCCCATATAGGTGTCGAATTTCTCAACGGGCACCACAATAGTGGCACAGATGAAGGGGATAGTTGGTCTTGAAAAAAAAAATGGAAGATCAATCAATTCGAGCTGATTGATTCAAGACACAAAATTCCCTACCTCTTCTTCCTCAATCAAAAAATATTTTTAACATCAGACATCATAGAAAGTGAACCACAATTTTTAGCACGAATGCATTACTACTCAAATCAGAACCCATCTACCGTCCAAGTACCTAGCTATCCATTGCAGCAACAAAAGAAAAATCAATATCAAGAAGATGGGTAAAACCAACATCAATTGGCCCGCCCGGGCGTAGATCTGGGCACCCTAGAACTCGTGATGGCCGGATGCAGTTCCGAGCTCAAAGCGGCTAGCGTCCCATGGTGAGGTGGAGGCTGACTGAGTTAGGGTTTAGGGTCCCTCGTTGTCATGTAATTCTATTTTTCAAATCACGGTTGGGTTTAAATGTTTAACTGAAGTATCGTACAAGACGAAGGAATATACAAGACCTGTAATATAGCCATTTTTTTCTTGCTGATCTGTCGTTAACTTTTAACAAAAATTGTATTGTGTAAAATCAGTATTTGGGTGGGTGAAAAATGATAATCAGGTTTACCATAATGCTGTCATAATCAGGTTAACCGTATTTTGTAAAAACAGGATGTGAATGTTAACATTGAAAATAGTTAGCTGCGTCATGCATGTTAACTTTGAAAAGTTACAGTATGCAGCTTGCAAGTTCACATACCTATGAGAATGCCATTGCTAATTAATAGAGATGGATTATTTGTGCCACTCCCATAGAAGTACCATTTCTAAAACAAAATTCAACATCAATGTTGTTTAGGTTCTTATTTTCTGAGTATCTGCTAGCTTTATAATATTTAAATAATTAACATGGGCTATACAATCATCTAGCTAGAAAGCGCCTTTAATTAACAATTCACATCCATCATTACCACACATATTGGAATGGGACTATTAGTACAATTATTTGCTCAACAGTAAAGATGGTTTGGTAATAAAGTGTCAATTTGGCAGGGTTCCAACTCATAGAGCTTAGGGTCTGTTTGGTTGGAGGGAGATTTTAGGAGGGATTGGAAGTTTAGAGGGATGAGGCTATTAACTGTTTTGTTTGGTTGGGGGACATGGGAATTTTGGTGGGATGGGGATGGGGAATTGAGGAATGAACTCCCTCATTTTCAATACCTGAGTAGGGGCAGGTAATTGGGAGGGAATTCCTCCTTTACTTCGCCTAAACAAATCTCAGCCATCCGTTTTCATTAATGATCTAATCTCCAACTAAACTCCCTATCAATTTCCACCACCTCTACCAAATAAGAGACTGGGATGAAAAATTAAATTCCCATCTTAATCTCACCATCAATTCCCTCTAGTAAACTCCCAATCCCCTTCCCTCAAGTTGCCAAACAAGACGTTAGAACCTAACCACCTGAAAAGAAACTGAAACGGGCTGAAGAGTTCAGGGCTGGGCCTGGGACCCCCATTGGGCCAGTGAACACCCCCAACCAAAGCTGTGTACAAGCCCATCTGCCAGCCATCATGTGGCCCATTTAGCTAGCAGAGAAAAGGGAGATCAGAGAGACATCGAGAGAGAGCTCGCCCTCTCCCTCGTCGGAAGCTGATGGGCGTTCGTGTTCGCATCTCCCTGCCGTCGCCCGTCGCATCTCGCCGCCCGTCCGTCGAGCGGCCGGGCCCATCCGGCGACCGCCCGAGACCTCATGCTGAAGTAGCCCAGAAGGTAAGTTCTCACAACCCTATATATATATCCTAGAATTAATCCTGGCTTTGCCACTGCTCCTGATAAATTTAAGAGTTGAAGCCCTAACACAAATCTAGTTAAATTAACGGATCCACTCTAGTGTTTCAGCATATAGATCAGGATACTCTGCAATCAAAAGTCAGGTTACTTTCTAAGCTGAAAAACGGGCTGCATGTAAATGATCCTCCGGTGTGGGCGGTGTTTAGCCGTGTAGACGCCGACGCCGCTGCTGCTGCTGAGGACGCCCCACGCTACGGCGCGACCAGTGGCGGAACCAGATCTTCGGACGCCTAGGGCGGAAATTAAAGGCTAAAACTTGCCATGACAAATGTGCAACAACCGCATTTGGTTCTAGCACAATACGTTCACTACTGGAAAACTGATCTTTGCTTGGTCGTCCCAAAACCACAATAGTCCCGGTTATAAAAAGAACCGGGACTAAAGATCGTAGAATGGCTATGGGGTTTCAACCGGGACTAAAGATGATCTTTAGTACCGGTTCATTCGCATGTTGTCAGAGGGGCGGGGATCATTCGCATGTTGTCAAAGGGGCGGGGATCTTTATTCCCGGTTGGTGTCACGAACCGAGACTAAAGATCACTTTAGTCCCGGTTGGTATTACTAACCAGGACTAAAGATCACCTAGATCTTTACTCCCAGTTGGTATTACCAACCGGATCTTTACTCCCAGTTAGGATCTTTACTCCCAGTTGGTATTACCAACCGGATCTTTACTTCCAGTTGGTATTACCAACCGGAACTAAAATCACGCGTAGTATATAATCCCTATTCCCTATCCTCTCCCCCCACAACCGGCCTCAATCTCCTCAACAACAACCGGCCTCTCCTCATATCCATCTCCCTCTCCTCCCCTTCCGCCTCCCATCCCGGCCCTCTCCTCCCCCTCCTCCCTTCCAATCCGATCTCTTCCTCCCTCTCCTCCCCTTCCTCCTCCCATCCCGGCCCTCTCCTCCCCCTCCTCCCTTCCCATCCGATGCCCAGCGAGGGCCGCCTCCTCCCCCTCCTCCCATCCCGCACGCGTCTGGCGGGGCCGCACGCAGGCCGCGCACGGGGAGCGGCGGCATGCGGCGCTACCGGCATCCATTCTTTTTTCTTTTTTTTTACAATTTGTGATTCACTAAGATGTATAATTTTGTGATTTGTTGTATGGATCTAAGATGTATAATATATGATGTATTTGGTTTGTATGTAATTTTTTTAAGATTTGTGATGTATTTGATTTGTGTGTAAAAGTAACTTAAGATTTGTGATGTGAATGTTTTGGGATGTTACTTTGATTTGGGGTTTGATTTGGGAATATGCATCCCACTCGATTTGGGAGAAAATACAGGGATTAAACTCTGGCTAAAAAATAATGAAAAAAAAGAAAAGAAAATGAGACCTAATGGGACTGCCGCTACCCTCTCTTTAACCAACCGGGACTAAAGATAGGTATCTTTAGTCTTGGTTGACCAACCGGGACTAAAGATCGATCTTTAGTCCCGGTTATTTCACCCGGGAATAAAGATAGCGATTTTTAGTCCCGGTTGGATAACCGGGACTAAAGGGGGTTACGAACCGGGAGTACAAAGGGTTTCTCCACCAGTAGATCTTGCTCATTGTTACTAGCCATGGTTTCTGCTGAATTAGGCATTGGAATGGAGTCATTGGTTTCTTCCGTTTCCTGAGTTGCCAGGGTGGATTCATTTGAGGACTGAACTTGATAGAATGATTTTATTGTCCTACTTCTCTTTATCTACGAGTTCAAACCAAATCTAATTGAGTAATGTGATGTAACCGTCTATTCTGCAATCGCTTGCAATTTTGGTGGTTGATCAGTCGATTCTGTGCACCGTCAATTGTACATCCAACGGCGTGTTGAAACACAAAAAAGAAAAAAAAAGAGCTTGTGCAAAAAAAAGAAAAAAGATTCTAGGCCCATAGTCTCTCTGTTTTTGACTGCTTTGGGCTTTTGCCTTTCTGTAGTGTTTTGGGCTAATATCTGCACTGTTTTCATTTTTTTTACTGATTTACATGCATGTGCCTTTGGGATTTTGTCAAAATGTTTTGGGCTTATAATCGTCAATACACTATTGTGACTTCTGCTGTGAGTGAACCATATAAATCTTCTGAAAAGAACTTTTAATCCATAAGGTCGAATTAGTTTTGATTCATGCATATGGGCTTTGGGCTTTATGTCATTATTTGTTGCCTCTCAAGACATAGCAAGACACGTGAAGGGTGAAGAGAGGGAGGACCAAAACTCATAGCAAAAATCACACCCACACATTACAGATCAAATACACTATATTGGATTAGAGGAAGCAAGAGGATCAGGTCGATCGAAACCGCAAGGACGAATTTAGTATAAAATACAGATCGTCAAATGTATTTTCTATTTTTTTTGTTGATATGTGGATGCTTGATGTGTCTGCCACCGCTGTTCTCATGTTGTAGTTGAAAAAAAAAATCCAATCCTCTGAAACAAAAAGAAAGGACAAAAAGAAATCTCATTAGTGTTGTCTTTTGGATTGGATGTCTGATTCCATCAATATATATGAAATTTTGTATTTTCGCTATTTGCCCCACACAGAAAGCCACAACAAATACAACATAAATGCACCTAGAAAAAAAGTTCAACCTATCACACCAACCTAATGGGGCTCTAGGTGCATGTAGAACAGTGGAGTTTCTTCTACCTTTCTCTTTTTTTTCCAAGCCTAAACACACATCACAAAATTATAGGAAAGAGAATCGGATCAATAATTGCACACATTATTTCCTCCAGTTGCCCAAATTTATAAATGAAGTTGCACATGACAGAAAAAAGGACACACTAACAAATGAGAGTACAATCTGCATAGAATAAAAACATGATAGTTCCTGATTATGAAAGCGTCATTTTCACGTGCACCCAAACGAGAGTTGTTGGAGTACTAGCCATAGTAGCAAAATTACGAGTTCTCGCACAAATCAGCACAAACAAAACAAAACATGGCAGTGTAGTTGTCATCAGGGGAAAAAAATCTGCAGAATTCGATCAATAGAAATAGTAAACCTTTTGTGCCTTAGGAAATCAACAGCTAGAACAAAACATGACATGACACACTCAGGTAAAAGCAAAATGTCTTTAGTTGCATAAAAGATATGCCATATTTGCATCTTTTTAAGATGTGCAATTTTAGTTAATTTTCACTGCAAGTAACTATGTATACTCTCACATCCCATATTAACTGGCCAAAAAAGAAATATCTGTTATGATCTTCCAAGCAAAACAATTCATGTGCAAAACATTAAAAATTCATGACTCGATGAGGGAAAAAATGCCACGTGGAATAAAGGAACAACAACCTCCAAAAATCCAAGACATCCAATCATTTCAATCAGAACCAAAAATTCCTTCAGCCAAATCACAACTTTAGTGTTGCTTTTTTGTTTGGATGCCTGATTCCATCAATATATGAAATTTTGCAATTTGCCCTGCACAAGAAGCAACAGCGATACAACATAAATGCACCCACAAAAAAGTTCAACATATCACACCAACCTGATAGGATCTTGGTGCATGTAGAACTGTAGTGTTTCTTCTGCCTCTCTCTTTTTTTCCAAGCCTAGACACACACCAGAAATTATAGAAGTGAGCAAAGATGCACATATTATTTCCTCAAGTTGCACAAGACAGAAAAAAGGACATATAACAAATAATAGCACAATATATATAGAATAAAAATTTGTTGGTTCCTGATTTTGAAAGCACCATTTTCTTGTGCACCCAAGCGAGAGTGTTTGGAATACTAGCCATAGTAGCAAAATTATGAGTTCTCACACAAATCAGCACAAACAACACAAAACATGGTTGTGTAGTTATCATCAGAGAATAAAATCAGCAGAATCAGATCAATGGAAATAGTAAACCTTTAGTGCCTTAGGAAATCTATAGCTAGAACAAAACATAACATGACGCACTCAGGAAAAGCAAAATGCCTTTAGTTGCACAAAAGACATGCCATACTTTCATCTTTTTTATGTTGTGCAATTTTAGTTAATTTTCACTGCAAGTAATTATGTATAACTCTCACATCCCATATTAACTGCCCAAAAGAAATATCTGTTATGATCTTCAAAGCAAAACAAGGCCAAAAGAAATATCTGTTATGATCTTCAAAGCAAAACAAGGCATGTGCAAAACATTAATAATTCATAACTCAATGTAGGCGGAAAATGCCACGTGGAATGAAGGAATACAAACCTCCCTAAATCCAAGACATACAATCATTTCAATTGTAATTAAAAATTCCTTCAGCCAAATCACAACTTTTCACACAGTCAGTTTACACAAAATGTTCAGAAAACCTAGAGTACAAAATATATACTAGGCTTTTAGAAAGCCCCAATAATTTCAGAAGGGAACACAAAAATTGAGTTGCCCCAATAATTTCAGAAGGGAACACAAAAATTGAGTTGCACAAATATTATAATGTGCAAGTCACATAAAAAAGGACATTACATATGTGCATAACAAATTATCAAATTTGCATAAAGATTTTATTCGTTGTAGTATAACATTAGTATAACAAAAATACCTTTTCACCATATTTGCCTATGCATGTATATGTTCACTGGAAAAAAGAAATTGTGGAATACATGCATACATCACATGAACTTTGGGGGAGGACTGTTATCCTCCATTCCCTTGACTTTGAAAAACCACAAATAAATTCACAGGAAAATGCCAAGAGAGAGATTTCAACATCCAGATAACGTATGCGTGAAGGGCGACAGTCCATTCTGGGTGTTACAAATCTATAGTTGCACAAAGATTATAACCCCCAAAGTTGCAGAAAATATTGTTACAAGGTTGCACATTGATGATTTCATTATGCTAAAAAAAGAAGGATCAAAAGTAGCATGTACGCATATCCCAAACAAAAGTAACAACTAAAGAAAGCAGTACCTCGATTATTAAGAAAAAAAGAAAGCTAACACTAGACTGCATTTCATGACTAGATAATATCTATTGATTCAAACTCGGAAGAAAAGCACACCCATCTACTGCTAGTATTCCGATCCAGCAAGTTTGAGAGTTTGCAATTTTAAATGTTCAGAGAAGCTCATGCTTGAGATTAACTGAAGAGCAATGCTGCTGTCTGTCATTGTGAACAATTTCAGATTTCATTTTAGTTAACATTTTCGGTGGGCATTAAACAAGTCACTGTTAGGCCCTTGCGCTATCAACAAAGGTATCACCAAAAACTGCAAGACCTGATAATATAACCATAAATAGCTTGGACAACAACATAGCAGAACTGTGGGATGACAACATATATTGAGCACAAAGGACCCTCTGTCATTGCCCCAAAAATGCAGAAACAGGACTACATGAGGTCTCAGACTTAAACTTGCAACAAGTTATTGAATCAAAAAAATCACATCAGGAGGCCAAAAAACACATCCCAGATCAGCTACTAAATTCAAAAATTAGTAAATCAAACTAACTGATATTACACAGAAGCCCCAATACCAATGCCTCCACTGCACAGGTCAGCTAGAAGCTCAAAACGATACTGTGGATGCTTGATTTTGACATTTTATAAGTTTCTCAGCGTAATCCATGTCATTTTAGTGACATTTTAATGCCCTACATTTGTATAAGCAATTTGCAAGCGTCCCTAATCTATGTCATCGCAATGAGGCCTCTAAAAAAACATGGACGCGGCTGATTGTGCAGCTCGTCTCCTTCCCCTTTCAGGCCTCCATTTCGGTTAACTGACAGAGCAGCTCTCCACTTGTTTAAGTTATAGTTAAATATAGCTAAGCTCTTAAAATACACGAGCAGGTTGATTGCCAAAACATGATTAGCATTAGCTCTCAGAAGTATCTTCTAAAATAACAAATCACAAAGTATCATCTCCAAGCAAGATCAATCAATCGACAGGAAACTCTAGGATAAATATTGGATGGTGATCGCTGAAACTTCATTACAAGTCCTACCCCTGTCGCTCGCGGCCTCGCCATCTATGGATCGCGGTGATGCTCTCCACCACCCAGCTCCATGCCTCTCCCATCTACTCTATTTCACAAAACCTGCTTCCACGTAGACAAAAAATACCTAATCAAAAAACAAAAAAAAAGGTAGCGTGTAGGTGAAAAACCCAGTAATTTTGCCTCTCCATCCCTAACAAACAGAACAACGGGAGATCCACCACCACCACCCCTCCCTCCTCCTAACCCTCCCCCACACCCCCCCACCCCCCACAAACACACACAGAACAAGCAGATTTCGAAAACGCATCAAAGATTGCAAAAAACACATATGTAAGAGAGAGAGAGAAAGAGGGGTACCTGACCCTTCCAGCGCCGCCGATGCCGACGCTCGCAGCCGCCGCCGGTGGGCGAATCACTGCCGCGGCGATGGATTCAAGAGGGGAAAATGCCTCTCCGCTCGAGAAGAAGAGCCGGTGGACGAATCGTGTTTGCCTTCAGTGCGGTGGTGGCAGCTACGGACCCCTGGACCTTGGGTTTTTAAGAAAATGGGCCTCCCCATAGGCCCGAGAACGCACAGATCTTGACGCCATGATCGACGGCCGGGAGATCGACTGATGGATCGTAATTTTGCAGGCGACTGCAGAATAGTAAAAGCGAAACAATAAAGCTATAGGTTTGAGATTTCAGATTTGAGAAGTGAGAAAGGAAGAAGAAAGAGAACAAAAAACCACTGACCTTCCACTCCCGCATGACCGCAAGCCGCCGCCGCACGCCGTTCGCCGCCGCCTGCAGGCTGCCGCCTCGCGCCGCCACGGCCCCATCGCACACCCTCAAGCCGCCGCCGCCGCCTCGCGCACCGCCGCCGCACGGCCCGCACGCTGCAGCCTGCAGGCCGCCGCCTCGCGCAGCCACGCCCCCGCCGCCGCACGCCGCCTCGCGCCTCCCTGCCAGCCGCCGTCCTATTGAACGCTGCCGCGCCTCCTGCAGAGAGAGATCGAAGAGAGACCAAGAGATGGAGAGAGGCAGAGAGAGAGAGAGCACGATTCGGATTCAGTCGGCAGTCGGCACTCGGCACTGCAGGCTAGGGTTTTCACTGGTTAGTGGGCTAATGGGCTTCGGCGCTTTGCTATTTCGTGAGCTGTTCGGTGGAGACGGCCTTCTGGAAGGCCGAGTGTAGGGCCGGCCTGCATACGAGTGGGGCTGGGCCAAGAATATATAGAAAAATCGGAAAGATCACAAGGTATAGGTACTAAAACTTTTTTTCACGAGTAGGGCCCTATGCTGCTACTGCTAAGTGTTAGCTAGCATGCTTTATTAAATGGGGTTTAATTAGCCTTTCTTAGTGTTAAAAGAATATATAGCCTTTCTTAGGATAGTTTCTGCCTCTTTCTGGTATACGGAAACCCACTATACTCATGAACTCTTTGTCACTCATCATTGTTGCACGATTGCGAGTGGTGCTTGCAATTATGAGTGGCATAACAATAGGCCACAGTGTAGAATTAAACAACACAGGAAGAAGAGTATGGGCAAGGGGAATTTCTGCGTTTCTCGCCATATGATTCACTCCAAGATTTGTGCTGCATGTTCCTCCTCTCCGCCAAACGGCCTTGCGTTAGGTTGAAGGGATTGGGAATTTGGGATCATTGCCAATCTCAAGAGAGAAGGCTGAGTTCTATCCCCAACTTTCTCAACTCACCTCCCTCATTTTCGGCCGCGCGCACGTTTTTCAAATCGCTGAATGGTGCGTTTTTTTTAAAACTTTTCGATACGAAAGTTGCTTTAAAAAATCATATTGATCCATTTTTCAACAAAATTAATAAATACTTAATTAATCACTCCATTTTCTATGCACAGGAGATTTATTCCCAACACACCCAAACGAACACAGCCTGAGTGAGCATAGGAGCTTGGAAATTTTTTTTAAAAAAAGCATACGCGCTTGCTCTGCTCTCATTGGCTTGAAAGTAAATTATCATATCTTATACTCCCTCCATTTCATAATTCTTAATATGTTGGACAATAACAATTTATACAAAATATATTATTAACTATATTTTTATTATAATATATACAATAAATAAATATATTTTTATTTTTTTATAGTATTTTGTAAGCCAAATATATATGTTGTTTCTAGTTCGTTCAAATTAAAAATTAAATATATCATCTCTTTGAATCCCTGAAAAAAAAAAGAGAGACTAACGGGTATGGATATACAGGTCCTAAGGAGGGGACGAAGACATTAAATCCGCATGCCAACAATAGCAAGAGGCATTACACGAAAGCCTAAACATAACAAGACCCAGACAAGCATTAGATTATCATAAATAATACAGAATAGTATACCGTTGCAACTGAATAGACGAAGTTATGATGGCATCAGCATGATATATAGGTACCTAGGGATATCATGTCTGATACATACGGTACCATACTAATGTCAACATCGTAACTAGATACTAGATTTGGTACCTACGAGTTATGAGATATGGTACCTATCTTGATACCCTCGATATCGTGCTGACGTTAGCACGCATTAACTATTCTTTTGTAACGGTACACCGTTCGGTAGTCTTCCTCTTATGTTATTGTTATATATTGTTTTAATTCTAACGCCATACGTCATGTTTTTTTTTAAATACGTTTGATCATTCATCTTCCACATACGTATATAAGTTGAAAAAGTTAACGTCGTCGGGAGGGAAATATTGATGGCAAGTACCAAGAATTGTAGCGCAGCCAGTTGGCAAATCTGGCAACTTAACAGCATCAGCAGCAAGCCAGCACGTGCATTGTACTCCATCCGTTCCAGATTACAAGACAATTTAACTTTGGTTAAAGTCAAACTGATTTAAGTTTGATCAAGTTTACAGAAAAAAGTAGTAATTTTTTCAATCAAAGACAAATTTATTATAAAAATAAATTTAATTATTGATTTGAAGACACTAATTTAGTATTATAAATATTACTATATTTATCTATAATTTTTTTTTAGAATTACACAGTACAACGCAGACACTCACAATGCACGCGCACTCACCGCTATGAACGCACGCACACAAACCCTACCCCTGTAAGCATCTTCGAAGACTGGGCCGGCAAATCCTGGAGAAATTGACGAAATCACCACAGGCGCCTCGCTGTTGACGGTTACACAGTACAACGCAGACACTCACAATGCACGCGCACTCACCGCTATGAACGCACGCACACAAACCCTACCCCTGTAAGCATCTTCGAAGACTGGGCCGGATTTAATTTTTTCAATCAAAGACAAATTTATTATAAAAATAAATTTAATTATTGATTTGAAGACACTAATTTAGTATTATAAATATTACTATATTTATCTATAATTTTTTTTTAGAATTACACAGTACAACGCAGACACTCACAATGCACGCGCACTCACCGCTATGAACGCACGCACACAAACCCTACCCCTGTAAGCATCTTCGAAGACTGGGCCGGCAAATCCTGGAGAAATTGACGAAATCACCACAGGCGCCTCGCTGTTGACGGTTACACAGTACAACGCAGACACTCACAATGCACGCGCACTCACCGCTATGAACGCACGCACACAAACCCTACCCCTGTAAGCATCTTCGAAGACTGGGCCGGCAAATCCTGGAGAGATTGACGAAATCACCACAGGCGCCTCGCTGTTGACGGGTACGTCGCCTACCACTGAAAGCACAACGCCGTTAAATCTTGGAAAATTCGCTCCCATGGGGAGTCGAACCTAGGACCTCAGGTGCTACTGAGGCTTTTGTAACCACTAGGCTACAGGCCCTTTCGCATATTTATCTATAAATTTAGTCAAATTTGAAACGTCTTGCAACCTGGAACGGAGGAAGTAGTATTAGTTATTGCCGCGTGCACGTACTGGAATAACTGGGTACAGTGAAACTGATAAAGCAGTGATTAACTGGTTTTTATTGAGACCAATATATGCACCGACGTGCAGCAGGGGCTGGCTACTTTTCACCGGTTAGAGAGAGGGCGGCGCGTTGCCTTGGCATCCGCGTGCGAATATGCAGCCCCGGCCGGTGTACGGCTGCCCGGGCGCCGGGCACGACGGGGCCGGGCATGCCGCCTTGTTTGGTACAAGACCATCCGAATTTGAGCCGCCGCCACCGAGTACGCGCTGGTGCAGGTCGTCCATCCCGAGCTCCGCCGCCACGACGTCCTCCAGCCTCGTCGCCACCATCAGCTGCCGCACCGCCTCGTCGATGCCGTGGTGGTGACCCACCTTGCCGTCGCCGGCGGCCGGGGTGGCGGCGAGCGAGAGGAGCGCGACGCCGAGGAGGAGGAGGGTGACGACCGCATTGCTGCCCCGGCCCATGCTTCTCTCTCTGCCACTATCTTAATTGGTGCGTGTGTTTTGGCAGTGTTGCGACGCCGGGACGAATGCCACTAGGATCAATTAAGCAGCAACTTATAAACTGCATGGAGCTAGGTTTGGTATTGTTCGATTTCCACGGCCCCATATCTCGAATTGTGCGTGTTAGCATGCTCTTGGTTAAGTTTTTAAAGATACTGAGCACTACGGCACTAGTTTCCGCGCTAGCTAGTTTTGTTCCATGAAAAACCACTAATGAAATTTATCATTGATCAAATGAGATCATGGTCGGGCCTGCATGCTCTGAACAGCGCCGAGCTAGGCATACTCTATATACCTGCATGGGTTATTGGATTGAATGGATTCAACCAGATTAAAATGGGTGTTTTGTTTTCACCCTTGGGTTGCTTTATGGTTGTACCTGTCCGAACGGAAAATAAGTTGTACGCGAATGGTCACCGACAGTTAGAGGGTGGGTGATTCATGGCGCGCGGGCCGGGTTCACTAGTTCAGGCACAATTCTTGGTGAAGGAGAAATTTCTGCTGTTTTCAGTCATTTCAGTCAAATTCCTCACGGTAGAAAATCGAAATCAAGAAACGGACTATTCAAGTTACATGCAAGAAAAGAGAAGGTATCCCCTTGAGGATGAACATCCATCTCCATCTTTCTCTGCTAGAATATCTTCGGTGTCCAGTATATTTGAGGAGGACGCTGGCGAGCACGGGCTAGTGCAATCGTTGATCCACATCTTCATGCGTCGCCGAGTTGATGCTGTAGTGAGCGGTCATGTCGCCGGCAACGGGGCCAGCGCGACACCGACGAGGACGAGCACGCAGGCGGATGCTGTTTGGAGACAACATGCATAGTGGTTTTAATTGAACTAGGAAGGTAGCCTGCGTGATGCGCGGGCATGTATAACATTTTGTGTTTCGGAAACCTATATAACTGAAATATATAAACCAGATGACACCTGCCATGCTTCAAAAGCACTATTTCTTCACAACTTTTCTTTATTAGCATAGCTCAGTAATTTTTTCCAAACTATTTGTAGCTATTTAATTCATGCCTACAAGAAATCATTTATAATCTTTCTTTTTATCTAGGACGAAGGTTGGCATCTTATTTATTTATTTATGAAAAGAATAATAAAATAAGTCAACTTACCATATCCATTGTAGAATACTATATATTATCTTATAATAAAAAAACATTTATACCATCTCAAAAATACTAAATGATAAGAGTATCTCCTAAATTTAAAATAAAAATCACTTTTCTTTTGTCACCTCTTCTTATGATGATTATATTATTTTAGTGGATACTTATTATCATTATTATTGTTTTTGAAAGCTTAGAATCTATTTAATAGATCAAACTACATCATACCATTACAATAAGATTAATACATTATTAGTTAACTACAAAAATCATCCCTGTTATTTAGATGAGTATCCATGTCTAGCTTATTTCCAAATCTATGTCTAAATATTCTAAAAATACATTTTCTATCAATTAATAGGATAACAACGTTAAATCAGATAAGCATATTCATGTATTGGGTGAAGCCGACCGTGGGCGCCGAGGCTTTCTTCCTTGTTGCCTTGAAATATGTGTTTCTCATAACCGTGCCTTTCTAGACCAGCATGGAGCATAATTTTAATGCCTAATTAATTATAGGTGCCCTCATAGAGAATTGCCTCCTGAAATAGGAAGTTGTGCTCTATTGCTAAAGGTATCCTCTCATTGGGACTATCTCAGCCCGCCATATGTATGCCCCTGCTTTACTTATGATTGTGTAGCATGCTCTACTATCATGCACGGTGCCCTTCAGAAAAGTACAAAGAGAAGACGAAGGCGATGAAAATAATTTGTTTTTATGTTATGAGTTGTTTTATGGTATAGAGTAGACATGGTTTGTTTATTGTGTTAATTAATATTACTCAAATTTTAATACTATAGATACAATATCCTTTTTAGAAATGAGTGAGGTTGATCAATGGATATTACTGATAAATATATCTAAAGAGAGATACCACACTAATAATCTCCAAGATTAACCCCTGGTTTACCTTTATCACTTGTTGTTCTAGACAAATTTACTAATTTCAAAATTTTGTTTATTTTCCGAAACTTATTTACTATAGCTTATTCATTATTGGAGTACACTTACAGTCACATCAAAATTTCTCAACTATTAGAAAATATATAATATATCATGAGTCCTCTAATGTCAATGTTTCTAGAATTTTCATTTGTTGCCAATACTATCTTGGCAAAGAAAACAAATTTACATATATGACCATAATTATCGTGATGTATTAAGGGGTTGTATTATATTGGCTGGAAATATTTTTTATATTATTTTTCATATCTACATACAATGTATACTTCTGGTTTTTTGACCATGTATGCTTTTGACTTCATATCTACACCAGTCAAATAGTTTTGAAAAATAAAAAAGCATCCAAAATTAAATTAGATATACTTATAAAAAAGATGATTAAATTCTGCTATTTTTATTTTACATACGTATATTCAAATTAGTGTTGTATATTTATTAGGTGATATTTTGCACCATAAAATATGATGTAAAATTATTTAAAAGTTATTATGAGTATAATTATTACATGTCGACACCATATGTTGTGATGTATTTAGCCCTACAAATAACCATTATAATATGTTCATAGTTCATTTAATGATAAAAATTTGGTGATATATAATTTCAAGTAAGGGCATTTAAAGGCCATTAATTTGATATTTTATCTTTGATGTAGTTTAACTCAGTATAATTAATCTTTGATATAGTTCAACTGTGTTTGATTATGGACTAATATTACCTTTAAATCATAGAAAATCCTAGTTCTAAAGACCGCTTACTTTTCTAAATAATACTATGTGTGTATGCATCGTTTTCTGCTTGGAATGTATTTTTTTTAGCTTTTTGTTGTCGAATTCTACATACGTAGATGGGATATTAGGATAGGGATATTTAATAGCCTAAAATAGTGTGTTTACCAATTTAATGTTTGTGAAGTACTCATAATGATTTTGAATGTATGACACTTTTGAATTTTGATATGACATTTGACCATTTGTATTAAAAAATATATAAATGATATTTGTTTTATCATGACTTGTTTTATCATCAAAAATCTATAATCTCAATTTATAATTTTACATATTTATAGAATTTTTTAATAGGATGAATGGTCAAAGGTTATAAGAAAATAAAGAGGAAGTAATTAATATATGTTAGCTTCCTTTAACATGGAATATCCCAATTCAAAGACTTTTGAATTTTCTTTTCCAATCATACTAAGGAAAATATGTAGAGACTTGGACAAATCTCATGCGTTCATTTTCGGATGCAACGGTAGTTTTAAAGCTTTCCACTACGTATGTAGTTTGTAATGTATATTTCTCCATCATACTATAAGTATATTTGTTTTGGGTTTTTTCGCTTTGGGCTGTATCGTTTTTCCCGGTGAACTGCATGTATGTGGTTAACTTTATGTACATAAGTATTTTCTCACGTACATTTTTCTAGGTGAACTTTATGAGCGTACGCATTTTCTCTTGTACGTGGACAGTGATTAGGATGGAAAGATTATATTTTAATTTTTCTAAAAGTAAGATCTAATCTAATGGACTAAAATAGGATCCATCAATTTAAGTAAAAATAAAGATGACATATTATTTTTTTCTCCGAATATCTACTATTTTCTCTAATTTATTAGAGCATCATGTGGTGGCGTAGGAGGGTTCATCGAGTATCACGTGACGGCTTTGGAGCGTTGAATATCTACGATTTTCTCTAATTCATTAGAGCATCATGTGGTGACGTAGGTGTGTTTGTAGAGTATCACGTGATGGTTTGGGAGCGTTGGTAGGAAGATTAATAGATTTTTAGGATATTAATAGATAGATTATAATCTATCGTTTATAATGTTTGATTAAAAGATGGAAAGATTGTTAATTAGAGTATAGTAGATGGAGGAGGGGATGGACGGACAGACGGATGTACGTACGTACGTACGTCATAGGGAGAGGAGGCACAGTAGGTGGTGGGGAGGGATTTATGGATAGATATTTTGATTTTGTTTAAATATAGATCTAATGGTAAAGAATAATGGGTCCACCGTATTAAATAAAAATAAAGGGTCGGATGTTTTGCTTTTTTCTCGGAATTTCTTTGATTTCTCTAATTTATTAGAGCGCCAAGTGGCGGCTTAGGAGCGTTTGTAGAAAGTTTAATGGACTTTTAGTATATAATAATAATAATAATAGATAGATAATAGATAGATAGATAGATAGATATGTACTGCAAGCGGAGCGGTCCTTTAACTCGTGATTAATTAAGTATTAGTTAATTTTTTTTTTCAAAATAGATCAATATGAATTTTTTTAACAACTTTTGTATAGAAACTTTTTAAAAAAAATACACCATTTAACATTTTGAAAAGCGTGCACACGGAAAAAACGAGAGGGAAGTGTTGAAAAGTTGTTCTTGCAAACACACCCATAATCCATTATCCAACCTAGCCATTCTGGTCCATGGTAGCCACTACTAACCACTGCGCCTGCATTTCGATTTTCAGGAATGGCTCTCACTGTAATCGGCTGGATCAGGTCTTGGACTTGGGCTACAGTGTTGAAGCACTTGTTCGATCATTGTGTCATGGATTGTTCAATATTACCATTTGATACAGCTCCTACGACTTTTCGAGCGTGGAGTAGAGCAGTGGCGGGAATGCCGTTCACCCCTCATCGTGTAATTTTTAGAGACTGGGAGACAACTTCACTCTATATTGTCGAGGATTTCGGAAATACATGGTATATAGCTTCAGCTTCATGGGACAAAAATATCATAGTTGAAGCCCTATGTATCCCGGTAGGCCCAGAGTTAGCAGAGGTCGTAAAACATGAATCTTGAAGTGGTTTAGACCGTTAATCTAATTTTAGCGAGGGGTTTAGAATTATTTCTACTACCATCTCAGTTCACAGTAATAGAAACACTGATGGAGAATCCATCTTTACTCCCGGTTTGCAACTCCTTTAGTCCTGTATTGCAAAACAGGACCCCGAATCCGGGACTAAAGATGAGCATCTTTAGTTCCGGTTCGTAACATCAACCAAAACTAAATCAACCAAGACTAAAGATAATAGCGCCACGTGGCTGGCGCTACCATAGTGATTTTTTTCTTTTTTATTATTTTTTGCTGCTTGCATATTGATTATTGCTCTCTACATCCACAAATCAAAGTAATAACTTCACAAATTCTAAAAAAAATCATAAATACATCACAAACTCTAAAAAAAATACATCACAGATAATAACATCATAGATAAAATACATCGCAGATTCTTAAAAAAGAATGAAAAAAAATATATGGCGATGCCGCCTACCGGTAGAGGGGAGGGCGTCACCGGCCACCCACATATCCTTCCACCCGGCGCGCTTCTTCTTGGTCGACGGCGGCGGCGGTGTCCAGGTCGTTGGAGGCCTGCAGGAGGTGGCGGCGACCCGCGGGAGGTGGCGGCGCATCCCGCAATAACGTATCGACGACAGAGGCCTGCTGGAGGTGGCGGTGCATCAGCGACAGTCCATGCGGCGGCAGCGGCCCGTGCGTAACGATTCACAGGTGCGCCCACCTCCTCTTTCCCATTGCGGCAAGCAACGGAGAGAGAAGAGTGTGCTAGAGACAAGAGATGAACAGTTATTTTTTTATTCCTTATTACGATCAGTCATTAGCTATATTGGTAGCTCAACCAAAAGATCTCTAGAAATATCACTCCCACAATGTATATAGACTACCGAGGAGGCTTAACACCCCCTCTATTTCTATATTGTGGTTGCTCTTATGACATCCATCACTGATATGAACTTAAAGGTATTGTTACCCACCGTTTGATACCTCCTTAATTGACAGCTAGGACTCACTGATGACATCCATACGCCGACACGCAAGATGAGCTACTTTTGCCGGTCGGGCGGGTTGTGACCGGTGTTGCATCCGTACTTCGGGTTGCAGCCCCGCGAGGGCGTGTTGAACGGGAATCCGCGCGGCGGGCACGGCCCGAGGCATCCCTGCCTGTCGCCGACGAGCACGCTGTCGACGATGTTTGCGTCTTCGCCGAGGATGCGGCGCCGGCGCTGGTGCAGCTCCACCAGGTCCGCCCCGATCAGCTCCGGCGCGACGACGTCCTCCAGCCTCGTCGACTTCTTCATCGCCACCACCGTCAGCTGCCGCGCCTCCGCCGCCGCGTCGACCCCGTGGCGGACCACCACCTTGCCGCCCGCGGTGGTCGTCACCGCCGCCCTCATGTCTCCGGCGGCCGAGCCGGCGAGCGAGAGCGCGGCGGCGAGGAGGCATGCGAGCGCCATGCTGTTCCTGTCCATGCTCTTTAATTTCCTTCACTCCCTCCTCTGCCTCTCCATGATCAAGGGGCAATTTTATAAACCGTAGGTTTGGTAATGGTCAGTTTCTTCGATGGCCCCCATTTCAGGCCGGTTCGTGCGTGTTAGCATGCTTGGTTTCAATTAAAGACGATGATCCACTTTGTGTTCTATTCTGCCTTTTCTGGTCCATGGGAAACCCACTAGTGTCTAGTAGTGGATTATATATGTCGTCGATCGAATGATGATCATGGTTTGCACCCTACACATCGTCGACCTTCCTATCCTAACCTATGGCTGCAGAAAACAGCGAGACAGTGGATGGAATTATAATCCGTGCATAAATTCACCCTCTGCAAGGCTGCAACTGGAACATATGTTTGTACTCCTACGTCAATTTGCAATGGTTACAGACAGCTGGAAAAGGTGCTTCACGTTCACGGTGGGTTCATGACAGTTTTTCATTGATATTTTTGCATGGTGGGCTGTGGCGTAACTAGTAGTATATGCGAGGTCTGCGCGATGAAGAAGCAGAGTGACTTGAAGGTATAGATGGCCAAAAGGCCCGAGGCCCGACGGCCCGGCCCATGGCACGGCATTTTGGTCTGGCCTAAGCACGGCACGGCCCGACAGAGGTCGGGCCCGTGCCGGCCCGGCCCAACCACCGGGCCGTGCCTGGGCCCCTCCACCGGCACGTTGGGCCGGCCCGGCACGACCGGCCGGTAGCTAGGCCCGATAAAAAAAATATGGGAGTAAAAAGAGACATATTATATGCCATGGACGAAAGAATAGGGATCTAAAATAGACTTTTTTTATCTATACATAGGTCAGCCAAAGAGGAGGGATGAAAAATAGACTTATTTTAGCTATACATATGTCAGCCCAAAGAGGAGAGACGGAAAATAGACTTATTTTAGCTGTACATATGAAATAGCCCAAAGAGGAGGGACGAAAAATAGACTTATTTTAAAAAAGTTCCAATGGGCCACCCATGACTTTGGGCCGGCACGGCACGGCCCGACAGCTGGTGTGCCATGCCTGGGCGGGAGATGTAGCCCATGGGCCGGCACGGCCCGGCACGAAGCTGCTGGGCCGTGCCCAGCCGTGCTTGGGCCGGGCCGTGCCGGGCGGGCCCTTTGGCCATCTATACTTGAAGGGACGAGGCTTCTCTGTTTCCTTCGTCCATACACATTATTTTCCTCGATTTTGCATATATGTATACGCGTTTGAAAATTTTACAGAGATATACGTTTTCGGCGGTCTACGAACACGCGGCACCGCGCCGCCGGCGTAGCTAGAGGGCGCGAGACCGACGGAAGGGGCATTGCCACAGAGCAATCGCGCGGGACCAGTGCAGTCCCACTGGATTGATCACACGTTGTGCTATACTCCCTCCGTTTCGTTTTATTTGACACCGTTGACTTTTTAGCACATGTTTGACCGCTCGTCTTATTTAAAATTTAAATAATTATTAATTATTTTCCTATCATTTGATTCATTGTTAAATATACTTTTATGTATACATATAGTTTACATATTTAATAAAAGTTTTTGAGTAAGACGAGCGGTCAAACATGTACTTAAAAAGTCAACGGTGTCAAATAAAACTAAACGGAGCGAGTATATGCATATAGATGCTTGTGATCGAACAGCGGCTACATGCACGGCTGTCCCGTGGCTTGGTTTCGCGGGATGGCGTGGCGTCCCGCGGATTCACCGCGCGGGACCGTCTCAATTCGGTGCCACGTGCGGCTTCTTCACGCGGGCCCTCTCGGCGGTGTTCCTCTTTGTTGGTCGATGGCAGCTTACCTCGTTGGCGTCAGGATTGCACATATTAGAGCACCCGCAATACTAAAGTAAGATGCTATCTATAAAACATGTATATCTCAGCAATAGACTAGATTAATAGTAAACCACTTCAATGATATGTCTACATGGGTATCTATAGCTCTTTAATCTATTGCCTCGTTTTTCTCTATAGACTATCTCTAGGTTAGTAGATAGCTTTGCTCTCTCTCTTCATTTAATCTCTTCCAAGTAGGAAAATATGCTGACATGGATCTCTTATAGAGAGCCTATAGATAAGCATTGTGGGTGCCCTTAATACATGGTCCAACCTATCATACATATATTATATCTTGAAGTCCGTGCTGCAGCTGACTACATAACTATAGCCCGCTGCTTTTCTCTCTTATCTTTTATCTCATTAAAATATGTTTACAGCTGGCTAATTACTATTGTACCGGCTCTAATGCTACGCTATCGAGTCAGCGGCGTGACCAAAGCTATCCCACACGATTTAATATTGATTTTTGGGCAGGGTGAGTTCCTGCCAAAAACGAACATGTGCATGCAGAACACGTACGCCATCTGTGTGTCCAGCTAAAACACAAGTTCCCGATGCACGTACGACAAGGTTACATATGTACGTATCCCAACCGCACTCGCCATGCGCATGAAAACCCCCGTATCAAAGTTTGAGCCCTCGATCTGCGCTGCGCGTGCCTTGGTGTGCTACACAGCATCCCTTGTGCCACGTGTGCATGTAACACGTACAGTACATAGTGCTCGATCGATAACCTTATATATTGGACGGGATATATTCTAGTACAACAAATTTAGACATAGGATACGTTCTATTTAATATAAAGTTATTACTCTATATTTTAGTACAAAGGGAGTAGGTTTATTTAGATTTTCAGTGGCTGCTTTTCAGTCCCTCTTTTTTTTTTCTTTTTGAGGGAAGCTTTTCACAGTCTCTCTCCTGCACCTACAATTTGCTACCACTAATGACTTAATTATTACACTCATTTCTTTTTATATAACGTGGTGAACTAACCTAAAATTGACCGCAATTTTTAGAACTTTAACTTGACCGCACACAAAAATTAATTTTCACATGCGTTCATATCACCATTTGAAAAAAATTACCAATTTTCACACATACATCAGGGTAAGCGAACCGATTACAAAGACCGATTCTCTGGTAGTGGTGTTTACTAAGGTTAGAGCGACTTAGGATAATAATTAAGTCAAACCTTGAGAATATAAATCATAAATAACTCTCAAGTTGTTGAGTTTTAAAATATAAAAATTATATGAATAAATTTATCTTGAAAAATACTTTCATAAAAGTATACATATATTACTTTTCAATAAATATTTTTATAGAAACAAGAAATCAAAGTTGTGTTTTGGAGATCGTGTTGCTGTTCAAAATGACTTCCTTTATAAGTACGGAGGGAGTACATGCTACTAATAAGGCCATGTTTACATGGCAAAAATTTTTGTTTTAGGGTGTCACAATAGATATACAGACACGCATTTGAAGTATTAAACGTTGTCTAATAAGAAAACAAATTACATATTCCGCCAGGAAACGACGAGACGAATTTATTAAGCCTAATTAATCCATTATTAACAAATATTTACTGTAGCACCACATTTTCAAATCATAGCGTAATTAGGCTTAAAAGATTCGTCTCGCAATTTACACACAAACTGTGTAAATTAATTTTTTTTTCATATTTAATACTCCATGCATGTGTCTAAACATTCGATGTGATGGGTGAAAAGTGTTTGTTTTGGGAACTAAACGGGGGCTAAACTTGTGCAGGCCCTTTTGCAAAGGACGTCATCATCACGTATTTAAGTTTCTCTAGCCTTTCCACGAGCTCAAACACAAGTCCCGGTGGAGTGGTGGACAAACCTATCATCTTTGATTTGGCCTGTTTCGTGTACACGATCCCCCACTGTTTGTCAAGTCCTTGTGGTGCCACACTCGATACGTGTCGTTCCTACCGGCATCCAGCTGCACAAAACGGTGATACGCATGCAACCGCGGTGCCGAAGCAGAGTGTGAAAGAATCCACAGGAAAAGCTTATAAAGATCAAACCAATACGCGTGAAAAAACACACAGATCGAGCTCGTTCTCGTCCCCCATGGAGATCAGCTCAGGGGAAGAAAAACTCCATGGAAATTTCTGAGAGAGCTCAAAAACCAAAGATATATCAGCACACAAGCAGATCGTACGTGCGTAGCATGGAGCTGGGAGATAGCAGAGGAAATCGGTCTTCTTTACCAGGCAAGAAACTTACGTATATATACCTGTCAAAAAGTAGAAATGTAGCATGTCCACATCTGTTTTGGTTCCTCTTTACCATGAACTAGGTAGCCCGCGCATTCGCGCGGGCATGTGTTGTACGCTAAGTTTGAGATATTTATAACAGCAAAATATTAAACGGAGAACATCTAGCACAATTTCTCCATAAATTGTTTTCATCGGCATTAATTGCTTTTATAATTTTATAACCTATTAATTTTATATTGTATCATATTTAAATAATATCTATAAGAAATTATTTATAATCTTCTTTATCATTTGAAATTAAGGTAGACTTATTTTTTTTAAGAAAACATGTTAACGAAAGTAAAAATATGGTGTTTTTGAAATTACATATCTATGGACCATAGTTCATTAAAGGATTAATTAGGTGGAAGATGAAGCCCCACTAAATTTTTGGGTTTATATAGTCTAATATGGTTGATGTAGTTTGAGAGGCAATTCATATATGAACATTTCATGTAGGGTGGGTGAGAGGCTCCATGCAGCCTAACATGAATACGATAAAGACGGAATATAATTGCGCAGTAATATTTTGAAAATATCATGTACCATGAATACATTCTTCTTTTTATGTAAGATAGATTTAACGATTATAACTAATAGTTTACCGGTTTAAAAGGCACATGAGTATTGCAGAATGTAGCTTAAAAATTATGGTTGTCTTAATATTCAATGTTATTGCGAAGTGAGCGCACCTCAACTGGTTAGGTTTCTTGTGGTGAAACTTGCCCACCCGGGTTCAAGTCCTAGATTTGATATGGGTGTTGGCATTTACGACTAATTATTCTTTCAGTGGTAGGTGACGTATCCATCGACAGCGAGACGACGTGGTAACTTCTTCAATCTTAAAATGTGTCGGCTCAGTCTTTTGGAGATACTAAAGGGGTAGGGTGCGTAGACGTTGTGTTTCTAAGAGATTTCCAATATTATTGATTGTTTCTGTTTTAATTTTATAGCTAAGAGACAGGGAAGGAACGCCAAAATCTATTTATTTTTTTCTTAAAAATGTATGGATTAGTGAACAATAGCTAGTCCGTAGAATAAATATCTGATCCAAAGTAATATTTTTTTAATAATATAGTTAACTTGGTTCTTTAGTTTTAAATTTTATAGTAAATAATCTAATTTATCTCCTACTTAGGCTACATTCGATCTCATTGGTTGAGCTTATGTAGGGCACACAAAACAATATAGGCCATTAACGCTTTTTAATTAAGTATTAAATATTACAAACATGAAAATAGTTTTTTTTTAAAAAAATGTATAGAATGTATTTGTACAACACGCGCAGATCAGTAGTTTAAATGAGGCATAATTTTTAGACAATACATTATTTATTTCAACACGCGCAGATCAGTAGTTTAAATAAGGCATAATTTTTAGACAATACATTATTTATTTCTGTTTTTGACAATATGTCCTGAGTAATTTATTACTCATTATTTCATCTTGAACGATCAAGGTACGTTTATTTGATATTTGATATTATATTATAGATCTACTTTTGGCTGTGCAAGTTTTTAAAGTAATATATTTTTCTTATACTAACACCTTCACTAAATATATGACGTTGGTCATCAATATATAAAAAACAATAAAAAAATACAAAGGAAGTACAAAGAGCGTTCTTTTCTTTCGGTAGTTTCACTAAATATTTAACGTTGTCCGTCATAAAAAAATATAGAGAAGTGCAAATCCACGTTTAAAAGAAGTGATGTTTTTTTTAATTTCCAGTAGTACGTACGTATACAGTTTTTTTTTTTTTTTTTGCTGTATATCATTTCTTCTTTTCTCGGCCGTGGTTGTTAATCCATATGTACGTATGCCTTCTCAGCTTTTTTAGTCAATTTTTTTATGGAAAGTATTGCTCGGTAAATTAGAAGGGGTAGATTACATCTAATCCAATGGTGTAAACTAATGGGTCCATCAACTTAAATGAAAATCGAGGGCTAGATTTTTTTTCTTTTTTCTCAGAATTTCTAAGTTTTTTCTATTTTATTATTACGCCATGTGGCAGCTTGAGAGCATTTTTAGAGCACCATGTGGCGGCATGAGGGCGTTTGTAGGAAGTTTAATGGACTTTTAGTATATAATAGATAGATAGATAGATAGATAGATAGATAGATAGATAGATAGATAGATATTTTTCTTCAGAAATTGTTAGCACATAATATGCTTCCTCTATGTCAACATGATCTGTAATATGAACATGCTGGTCACATACAGATTACTGTAGTTCACATCATCTGCATTAGTCAACTGTAGTAGGAAAAACAAATATGCAACTGAAATATGCTTCAACAGCCATTTCCGTTCGTCCGTCCGTCCGTCCGTCCACCGCTTACATCACGGTTGTGCCATCGCAACATCTCCGATTTTCTCTCCGAGCGTAAGCGTACCGAGTAGGATTATAGGCTAGCTAGTTACATATATACACCACACCACACCACACCACATATTAGCTTGGCATAGAAGCTAGGAGCAAAATTGCAAGAAAAGAATACACCAGGTAGCACAGCAGCTAGCAGCAGCAACCAGCAAGAATGTCATCATGTAGCCTCTGAAGTAGAAGAAAGTTTAAATTTCAGGCACACACATGTATATCGTAAGAATGTCATCAGGTAGCCTCTGCAGTAGAAGAAAGTTTAGATTTCAGGTACACATGTATATCGTTTAAATTTCATACATACATTGAGTGATAAAGAAGGCCACAAATCTTGTAGGATAAAAAATTAATCGTTGCTGGCCTTGATATCAAATAACATGGCAACACAATAACTTACCGATGCACTGTTCATGACTTGGTATAATATCGTAGTTGATCCTTTCGCTTGCCAAGTGCTTATGCAATTGTCTACCTGTACTCCTGTATAGAAAGGTAAAGCAAAGGAGAAATTCCGATTACCTGCCATAACAGCTATATTTGAGTAAATCTGGCATAAGGAAACAAAAGATAGTAACCGCAAAGAATCAATTATATTCTTCAAGCTGTTCTTACAATTACCTTGAATAACACTTTCTATATTGCCTATATATGTGTTTATCAACAGCTCCATCTTCCATGCTTGATGCTACCACACCATCTGGATCGCCATCTTCACACTTGGATCCCAATATACGAAAAAGACAGAGAGATCGGGAGCGATATGCGCAAATGACTCCCCAAGAGAAAGAGGAGAAATTAAAAAAGCGCCGTCAAGCCTATAAGCGCAAAAAAGATTTAAATGCCCTTGCCAATGTGGAGGAGCCATTGCATGCTACACATTCCGGGCAAGCAGAACAAGAAATTGCAAGCCAGGACAAGGATTCAATTCCAAACCAAGAAAAAAACGCCCCTACAAGGATGAAATACAGAAATATGGGACCAGACCAAAAGAAAGCTAAGAGAGAACAGGTCAATGCTAATCGTGCATTACGACGCAACACTCCAAGCAAATATTCCATTGAAATGGAGAGTCCTACGTATATTGCACTAGATACATCACCTCAAGTCCTGACTAGATTACATAGGAAAAATGTAGCACATGAAGAAAGACAAGCACTGGTATATCGTCAAAATGAAAGCTTCACAATTAGATGGGACACGAGAACTTCTGTGTCACTAGGAGAAGATCCTTCGATATGCACACAAACATCCAACAGCATAGACCCTCCTAAGGAGCCAAGCATAACAAATACCGGTTAGTGTGCCAACTATATACATCTATTTCATGTTTTGAGGAACATATATTCTGGTATAGTACTAATCATGTTCTTTCAACAGAAAATATGTGTTTAACAAATCAAGGTGCCGACAATGTAGAGCATCCATCACAAGTATTCATCGATGGTAATGGTACTACTCACGGATATTTAGGTTTACTTTGAATATTGTCAGGTTGAGCATATATATACACATAACGATTTCCATGTAGGTGATGAAGATATATTTGACGATGACACCAATGAGAGTGATATGTTTGATGGTCAAGGTAAATCTGGAATAAGGAAACAAAAGATAGTAACCACAAAGAATCAATTATATTCTGCAAGCTATTCTTTCAATTACCTTGATAACACTTTCTATATTGCCTATATATGTGTTTGTCAACAGCTCCATCTTCCATGCTTGATGCTGGTACCACATCATTTGGATCGCCATCTCCACTTTTGGATCCAAATATACGAAGAAGACAGAGAGATCGGGAGCGATATGCGCAAATGACTCTCCAAGAGAAAGAGGAGAAACTAAAAAAGCGTCGTGAAGCCTATAAGCGCAACAAAGATTTAAATGCCCTTGCCAATGTGGAGGAGCCATTGCATGCTACACATTCCGGGCAAGCAGAACAAGAAATTGCAAGCCAGGATAAGGGTTCAATTCCAAAACAAGAAAAAAAGGCACTTGCAAGGATGAAATACAGAAATATGGGACCAGACCAAAAGAAAGCTAAGATAGAACAGGTCATTGCTAACCGTGCATTGCGACGCAACACTCCAAGCAAGTATTCCATTGCAATGGAGAGTCCTACGTATATTGCGCTAGATACGTCACCTCAAGTTCCGACTAGATTACATAGGAAACATATAGCACATGACGAAAGACAAGCATTGGTATCTCGTCAAAATGAAAGCTTCACAATTAGATGGGACACAAGGACTTCTGTGTCAGTAGGAGAAGATCCTTCGATATGCACTCAAACAGCCAACAGCATAGACCCTCCTAAGCAGCAAAGCATAACAAATACCGGTGAGTGTGCTAGCTATATGCATCTGTTTCATGTTTTGAGAAACATATATTTTGGTATAGTACTAACCATGTTCTTTCAACAGAAAATATTTGTTTAACAAATCAAGGTGCCGACAATGTAGAGCATCCATCAAAATTATTCATCGATGATGATGGTACTGCTCACCTATATTTAGGTTTACTTTGAATATGGTCAGGTAGAGCATATATATACACTTAGCGATTTCCATGTAGGTGATGAAGACATATTTGACGATGACACCAATGAGGAGAGTGACATGTTTGATGGTCAAGGTAATCTTGTCACCATTTGTTATTATCATGTTAATCGTAAACTTATGTCTACCGCCAAAACATTTCAGATTGGGAGACACACAAGGACGTAGAAATCAAAGAGGTTGTAGAAGCCATACCCGAGTGCTCTAGCGTCCCTGATCCCTGTGAGCTCGTGTATAGCAACATACCACAGTGCACTCATATGCTAAAACCAGTGGAAAATTGTCAATTCTGCAACGCAAAGAAGTTTGAGCATGAGACAAAGGGCTTCTGCTGCAGAAATGGACAAACCAGACTAGCTCATCAAGACACACCTCCTGAACTCATGAGGCTCTGGACGAGCAATGATTCCTACGCCCAACATTTTCGCAACAACATAAGGTTTTTCAATGGGCATTTCTCATTCACTTCTCTTTACTGTCATCTTGACAGAGAAACAAGTGACATGAGGAAAACTGGTTTCTACACGTTTCGAGCTCATGGCCAAATGTACCATAATATAAGTTCATTTGGTACGAATGGTTCAGACCCTAAGCATCTCGAGTTATACTTCTATGATGATGATCCAAGCCTAGAACATCGGTACCGCCGTTGCCGACAGGAGTTATATGAACAAGATCAAGAAGTAGTCAACATCCTAACCAACGTTCTGCGTGGTAATCCATACGCTGAGCAATTTAGGAGTTTGGGGCAAATCGAGAATCTTGAAGACTGCCGTGTGATGCTGAACCTTGACCAAAGGTTGGATCAGAGGACGTACAATGTGCCAATAAGTTCAGAGGTGGCTGCGGTGTGGGTCGAGGGAAACGAACGACGAAAGACATTTGAAAAGAGTGTAATCCTACATGGGAATAACAATGATATACAAGGCATCCGGTCATACTATGGATGCTATGATCCGTTGTCATATCCTCTGTTCTTTCCCAAAGCTGAATTAGGGTGGCATGCCGATATACCAAAGTTTGGTGTTAAGGTGGAAGATATAATGAAGGCTCGCCAGAATCGCAACAACAGTGATGAGGACCCAGGTTAGCATTTCATATATTTCCCATCAAGATGATGATTTATTATCATACATGTCATTCACTTCTAATATAATGCAGATTCAGGTAGTAGACTGTGTGTTTCCGTCAGAGACTACTACTGCTACAAGTTCCAAATGAGACCTGGCATATTTAACCCAATATTGCATGGCGGACGTCTTCTCCAGCAGTTTGCAGTTGACACATACAATAAGATTGAGAGCTCACGGTTGGACTATATATGGAATCATCAAAAGGAGATAAGGGCAGATTTGTACCAAAGCCTATTGGATAGCGTTAATACTGGAGAAAACAAAGGGAGTGCAATTGGCAAACGAACAGTCCTTGCTTCGTCATTTATTGGAGGGCCTCGAGATAAATTACGTCGATACATGGATGCAATGACTTTAGTACGAAAATATGGAAAGCCAGATATCTTCCTCACAATGACCTGCAACCCCAACTGGGAAGAGATCATTCATGAGCTCAAGTTTGGACAAACGCCTCAAGATCGCCCAGATCTCATCGTTCGTGTTTTTAAGGCAAAATTAGAGGAGATGAAGAAACAACTGTTCGAAAAGGGAATTCTTGGTATAGTTCAGGCCTATACCTATGTTGTAGAATTCCAAAAGAGGGGTCTACCGCATGCTCACTTCTTGTTGATCATGACTAAAAAGTACAAGTACACACATTCAAAGCAATACGACAGAGTAATCTCCGCAGAGCTTCCGAACCAAAGTAAGTACCCAGAGTTATATACAATGGTCATCAAACATATGATGCATGGTCCTTGCGGTGAGTTGAATCACTATTGCCCATGCATGAAGAATCGCTCATCATGCAAGAACAGTTATCCTAAGCCTTTCAACGCTACTACCATTCAAGAAAAGGACTCTTACCCAGTGTATAGGAGACGCGACGACGGCTGCACAGTGATAGTCCAAAAATGTCCACTAGACAATAGGTGGGTAGTTCCTTATAACCCTTACCTCCTACAGATGTTCAACTGCCACATAAATGTGGAGGTATGCTCAAGTATAAAGGCCGTGAAGTACCTATTCAAACACAATTACAAGGGGCATGAGAGAGAATCTGTGCCTGTAAATGGGGTAGGTAAAGAAGATGACATTGATGAGATCAGGCAGTATAGGGATGCACGGTGGGTGACACCTCTGGAAGCACTATGGAGAATATATGGATTCGATTTGAGCAAGGTACATCCATCTGTGATGCAACTACAGCTTCATCTCCCAAATATGCACATGGTTAAGTATCGAGGCAAACAGGACATCCAGGAGGTGCTCAATCAAGATGGTGCTGAAAAGACAATGCTAACAGCATACTTTGAAGCAAATAGGTTAAATAAAGAAGCAGATGGCATGTTGTACCAAGATTTTCCAGAACATCATACTTGGCAGACAGGCAAAAAGAAGAAATTTTGGCAAAAAAGGAAAAGATCTGCCATCCTTCAAGTTGGAAGAATGGTCCTAGCCCATCCAACCGAAGGGGAACGATACTATCTCAGGGTTCTCTTGAACCATGTGACAGGTGCCACCTGTTATGAAGACCTACGAACAGTGGATGGAAAAATACTACCATCCTTCCGTGAAGCCGCAGAGAGAAGAGGTTTAATCGAAGCAGACAATACACTAGAAGAATGCTTGACGGAAGCTGAGTTATTACAAATGCCATCTTCACTACGAAGACTCTTTGCAACAATTCTGGTGTTTTGTGAGCCTAGCGACGTCCGTGTTCTCTGGAACAATCACCTCGAGGCTATGTCCGAAGACTATCGTCGCAATTGTCAGTGTCCACACGTGGTTCAACAAATGGTTTTAATAAATATCAAGGATATGTTGCGGTCCATGGGCAAAGATATACGGTCGTTTCCTCTTCCTGGGGTCGATATGCTACACGACACGACAAATGGTGTCCCTAAGGAGATCATTGAGGAATCCATGATCAAGGTGGACCCTGAGGACACAGCTTTGTGCAACTCCCTCAACACCGAGCAAAGGGCCGCCTACGATGAGATTCTAGCTACAGTTGATCACAACGAAGGAGGCCTATTCTTCATAGATGGCCCAGGAGGCACAGGAAAAACTTTTCTATACAGGGCATTGCTCGCAACAGTTCGTGAACAAGGAAAGATTGCTATCGCGACAGCTACCTCTGGTGTTGCCGCTTCCATAATGCCCGGAGGAAGGACTGCACACTCTCGATTCAAGATACCACTAAGGATAGATGATGGGGCTATTTGTACTTTCACAAAACAAAGTGGAACAGCCAAGTTGCTACAAATGGCATCGTTGATCATTTGGGACGAAGCCTCTATGACTAAGAGGCAAGCGGTGGAGGCACTGGATAATAGTATGCGAGACATAATGGACAAGCCAAACCTTCCATTCGGTGGGAAAACAGTTGTGTTTGGAGGTGATTTTAGACAAGTTCTCCCCATTGTACGACATGGGTCAAGGGGTCAGATATTAGATGCATCATTGCGGAGGTCCAACTTATGGGGTTGCATGCGTCACTTGCAATTGGTACGCAACATGAGGGCACAAAACGATCCTTGGTTTGTAGAATATCTACTACGGATCGGTAATGGCACTGAAGAGATCAACGATAATGGTGATATACATCTTCCTGACAATATATGTGTGCCATACACAGGGGATGACAGTGACCTAGATAAATTGATGGAGAGTGTTTATCCAACGCTCAATGATTGCCTAGCTGATCCAAATTACATCACATCAAGAGCTATTTTATCCACACGGAACGACTGTGTGGACAACATAAATCTGAAAATGATTGACCGCTTTCAAGGGGAGGAGATGGTGTATCACAGCTTTGATAGTGCGGAAGATGATCCTCATAACTACTATCCCCCAAAATTCCTTAACACTCTTACCCCATATGGACTGCCTCCACACATGCTAAAGCTCAAAATTAATTGTCCTATCATATTGCTCAGGAATATCGACCCAGCTAATGGACTTTGTAATGGCACAAGGTTGGTGGTGCGAGGATTTCAGAAAAATGCCATTGATGTAGAAATTGTGCTAGGACAACATTCTAGGACACGAGTTCTCTTGCCTTGAATCCCACTATGCCCTTCTGATCATGAGATGTTCCCGTTCCGATTTAAAAGGAAACAATTTCCGGTCAGGCTCAGCTTTGCCATGACGATAAACAAGGCACAAGGGCAGAGCATACCAAATGTCGGCGTGTACTTACCTGAACCAGTATTCTCTCACGGTCAGCTATATGTCGCACTTTCGAGAGCCACCGCAAGAAAGAATATAAAGATCCTCGTTGTACATGACGACAATCCAAAGAAAAGGAATAGACATTCTGAGCAGAATTTGAATGAGAACAATTCGAAGAAGCATTCTGACAACATTAAGAGTGGGACATATACAAGAAATATTGTGTATACAGAGGTCCTCACAACATAGCTGGTGTATTTTTGGAAATAAGAATTGTCACTGTTCTAGAGATAGCTGGTGTATTTATATTATATGAGATTATTATGAGGAGTTCATACTCTCATGCATAAATATCGATGTGTCACATAACTTCAAAACTTTTGATACATAAGCACTTCATGATAAATTTACCTCCTCTTTCATTTTTCCTAGATAGAAACCATGAATATCGAGGTCATATTAACATTAACAGATTGGAAAGGTACTGACAAAAATGGAATTGCAACAGCACGACAATTCAATTTTCGTTTGTCCCGTTAATAACAAATTTTAACAGTTCAATTTTCGTTTGTCCTGTTTATTATTATAACAGTTGATGTTGAGGGACATGGGAGTGAATAAGACTGCTAGGAAGAAACGGAGAAAAGGAACATGCAGAAGATTCAGTTTCTAGCTAGCCTAGGATTGACTACAATGTCTCAAAATGCAAACTGGTAAGTTAGCTTCTCTTTTCCCGTTGATACCATTGTTTTTGCTACCCTACTAACTCTTAGATTTTTGCAGATTTTCACCCCTGTAGAATACTGCAGTACATGTCCACTACCGTAACCTTGCAGCCAAACTGAGCTACTCCAGTAAACAAAAAGTAGAACAAGATCAATCAATATTGAGAAAAAGAAACCAGAAGAAGCAAGAACGGGGCAGTTTACAGCTTACCATCCTCATCACTTCAAAAGGTAATCAAATTACGTCACCAAGCACACCAACTTCACCATCACTGCCAGAGCATGTGCCCGCTACCTGCTTCCACCCAACGACAACAGCAGCTCGCCATGTGAACCAGTTATCTCCTCCATTTTCTTCAATAATATGTAGGATATTCCCTCCCTAATCAGTGCAGATAAATATGTATTACTACATCGATCAGTTTGCCCGATATAAATTCAAAAAAGAATATTGATCAGTGAAATCGTAATAGGTACCAACGAAGTGTGTATCCTCGACTAGATTCAGAGAAAGCAGTGACCTGAATTCCTAATGTGTAGGATTCCCTCCCTAAGTTACATGTGTAAATTTAACTAATGGGCACTGTGAGTGGCCAGTAAGTAGTTAGTCTCAACTTCATATACATTACCACAGTTCCACTATGAGTATATAAACAAACATCACATTCTCTTATGTTTTGGGGGGAAGAAGTACATCAGTTGGCTGTTATATACACTACATCAGTTGGCTCCCTATAAGTAAACAATCCAACATGACTTGCAAAAAAAAGTTAACCACCTATTAACATTAGTCATAAATCTATTCCTACAAAAAGAAAAGCTGAAAGGATAATAATGCATTACATATGAAATGAATGCTGCTTTTACAAAAAAAGCATAATTTTTACTACATGGTCATCAGATACCAAAACCCATCAGCTTGATTGATCTACATGCATACTACAACATAGGTGATTTATAGTGCAGATGTCAAAAGCATAACTACACAAAACTCTAGATCAGCACAAAAAAATAGGGAAAAAATAAAATGAACTACATCAGATCTCGAGTCCAAAAACCAAGCACATGATACTCTGCATATGCATCGTTGCCTGATCCATACTCTATAGATTCAAGATCCTGCCATGATAGCATACCACAAGTCCAGAATGCCTCAAAAAATCTGTATAATAAATCAAATCACCAAAGAGAAAAAAAGGTCCATGCCTATGAAAACTACACAGATTCATCATTGCCACTATACAGATCCACGACACTGGATGCCCCATTAATCGCCACAAATAAACATGTAAAAAAAGAGAACTCTATAGATCCGGTTCCTGCAATGCTAGCATACCAAGTCAGCGGATTCAAATCCTTATAAGAAATCAAATCACAAAAAAAAAGGGTACGCCTATGAAAAATTGAAATCTACACAGATTAATCTTTGCTAGTATACATACAGTGCACACGCAGATCCACGATAGTTGCAACAAAAGAAAAATGTAAAACTGAGACAACGCAGTACACAACGAGGGGATTCAAACCTGAACAAATCAAAATGAACAGATTAATAAAATAGACAAAATACCTCGCCATTGGACGAACCGGCCGCCTGCGAGATGAATCAAGCGAGGAGGACGGCGAAAGGAATCAGGCGACGGGGACGCGCGCGACGAATCCTGCGAGACGAAATCCGGCGACGAGGGAAGGCGAGAGAACGAGACAATATCGCCGTCGTCTCCGCCTCGGCGAGGTTGGCTGCTATGCGTCGCACTTGCACGAACAAATTAAAGAGAGAGAAATAATTTTTTTAAAAAAAAAAGAAGCAGAAGCGGGGAAACCGAGAAAATACTGTTCAAAAAGGATGCTGGAAATTGGAAGATGGAACGATCTTCCCCCCAATGCCTTAGGCCACCCATAATGGTTATCTATAGGCTCTCTACAAGATATCCATGTCAGCATATTTTCCTACATGGAAGATATTAAATGAAGAGAGAGAGCAAATCTATCTACTAATTTAGAGATAGTCTATAGAGAAAAACGAGACAATGCATGAGAGAGCTATAGATACCCATGTAGACATACTATTGAGGTGGTTTACTATTAATCTAGTCTATTGTTGAGATGTACATATTTTATAGATAGCACCTTACTTTACCATTGCGGATGCTCTTAGGGTGCGCTCGTTTTAGCTAGGATTAGATTATCCTTATTTTCCGTTAGTACGTTTTTCAAACTGCTAAACGGTGTATTTAGTGTGAAAACTCTCTATAAAGAAGTTGTTTAAAAAATCCAGCAAATTTGTTCATCAAAAATTTATATATTAATACTTAATTAATCATATGTTAATCACATTTCTCATTTTACATGCGGCTAATCAGCCTATCCTATGAGCTGAAACAAGCGCACCCTTAGGCCATTCACAATGTGCTCATGGGTCATTCAGCCTGAAGAGGCCAGCTCGGAGATTCTACTCCACGTCCGCATTTTCCATCGCTCCACGACGAACGCGGAACCAATTCTTGCCACAGGTACCTTGCCAGAATTTGCAGGTTTGGACCCACCACTTTCGTGCCCCTACGCCACAGGGAAGGGAGAGAGAGGACCAGAGGAGAGGCGGCGAGGAGGAGAACGGGAAGAAGCATCCGATGGGTGGGGGCCACATCGACCACCACTGAGGAGCTCAATGGCGGCGGCAGCCCCCCGCTCTGTGCCGCCACCAGGGAGCTCGTCGACAGAGCTTGCCTTGACCGCCGGCGCTTCATCCCTTGTCAGCACGAGCAAGCCACCGCTGGATCCACCGGATTGGAGACAAGGAGGGGGGCGAAGCTCGGCGGTGGCGTAGGCCTGAGCCGCCGTGGGGACCTCGCTAAGCCTCGATCCATGCTCGCCGCTAAGACCCTCCTTGATCCACTCCGCCGGGAGCTCGAGGTGGGAAGTGCTGCCGCCACTAAGCTCAATGTCCACATGCTTCCTTGTCCCGTCGTCCGAGCTCGACGGGAAAGGCGGCGATGGGGACCAGAGAAGGGAGAAGCTAGTGCGGCGACAGGAAAGAGGCGACAGAGAGGGAGAGGAAGACATGGGGGAGGAGAGGGAGACGGCAGAGAGTGAGATGAGCTTGATGTCGAGGCCGGCCGCCAAGGTCGATCCGGAGCCGCGCTGGTGCGCTGCCACCATTCCACCGCCGCTTGACTCCACTATGCCGCCATCGTCCACGGCTTCTGTCCCAACGAGGAGAGGTGGAAGCTAGGGCGGCGTCGACTGAAGACCTCGCCAGCCTCGCCCGTCCCCCGCTCCCGCTCCACTGACCCGCTGCTACTTCGGCGGAGGAGAGGAGGGGTGGATCTAGCGAGCCCTGCCACCCCGTCGCTGTTGCCGCCCCCGCCCCGACGCCTTCCTTCGTGGTGTGGCTCCGTCGTGGGCTGCTAGTGGGGAATCGATTAAAGGAGAGAGAGTGGGAGTTAAAAAGTGAAAAGATAGTACTAGTGGGACCCTTGGTCCGTTTGGTTGGGGGAGTTTTTAAGAGGGATTGGGAGTTTAGAGGGATGAGGCTATTAAATGTTTTGTTTAGTTGGAAGACATGGGAATTTTGGTGGGATGGAGACGGGGAATTGAGGAATGAACTCCCTCCTTTTCAATACCTGGATAGGGGGTGGTAATTGGGAGGGAATTCCTCCTTTACTTCGCTAAAACAAATCTTAGCCATCCGTTTTCATTAATGACCTAATCTCCAACTAAACTCCCTATCAATTTCCACCACCTCTAACAAATAAGAGACTGGGATGAAAAATCAAATTCCCATCTTAATCTCACCATCAATTCCCTCGTGTAAACTTCTAATCCCTTCTCTCAAATTGCCAAACAAGCCGTATAGGTAACTTGCACCGTGGAGCATGTAGCTTATATATTTCTTTGTCTAGTTGGCATGTGAGGTCCGGCAAAACCTGAAGACGCACTGCTAATGCCCTTATTTCCAAACGCCACTATAGACACCGCTAATTTGGTTACCATTTTGACGCACATCAGCAGCTTACGTGGCACCTCGATGGTGAAATCTCTGTCTTATCCCTGGAGTGTGGACAAAAACAGAAACCGCCCAGGAATTTCAGTATTTTCCATCCAATATAATTTTATAATTAGTTTTCTTCGTTGTTATGAGATGATAAAATATGAACAATAATTTACTCCTGACTTATGTTTTTAAATTTTTTTCAAAAAGTTTTTAAATAAGACGAACGATCAAAGTTGGGTGCGAAAAATCATGGCTGCACTTAACATAGGACAAAGGGAGTATGTCAACAGGGAGTGAAATTTTTTATTTTGTGCCCTTCCGTCCGCCCGTCCTCCCGAAGCATTCTCCGAGCTAGGTCCGTCGCTGTCCCTAAGCTCGTCCGCTGTCATCGCCGCTGTGCTCGAGCTCACATCTGGTCTCCCCTGCCTTCCCTGAGCTCACGTTCAGTTGCGGCTGTCCTCGAGCTCTTCCGCTGCCGCCGATGTTCGAAGCCATCTCTGAGCACGACCCCTCACCCCCTTAATGCAGTACTCGGACTCGACCACTGCCATCGAGCTCTCGCAGTAGTTTGATACTACAAGCACCATGGTTCAAGAAGGCGCTAGGCGCTAGTTGGGCGGATAGGGGGCGCCTAGCACCTAATTGGCGCCTAGGCGGCGTCTAGCGGGCGCCTAGGTCGGGTCAAATAGTTAAATTCAAGAAATTAGTAGGCATATTGCATAGAAATTAGACTATATAACACTAAAATAGCAATAAAACACTACCTAAGTAATTTAACCGCCTAATGCACCATTGAATGCCTAATCGCGGCGGCTACCCGGCGCCTAGCGCCTAATGGGCGCCTAGGCGGCGCCTAGGGCCGATTTTTAGAACACTGACAAGCACTCAGTTAGAGACCAATCACATTCACATCACACCAACAAAGAGAGATCAAAGCTGGTAGCAGTAAATTTCAAAGATGACAGTAGCTCATTACAACTAATTAACCGACGGCAATGCCTGGCTTGGCAAATCATCCATTTACTGCTCACACCGGTAGGTGGGTTTGAGTCTGAAGTAGAGTTATATGTAGCAGCCTAAGTGAAGTGAAATGAAAAAAAAACATATAGTAAGGTAAAGAGGGAAGAATTGCTCCGTTATTCAAGTGATTTCACTATATATAAATGTGCAAAGGAAATGTCCAATTTGACTTCCTAGTATAAAATACAGGTCAAATCTAGAGTATATCCCTCGGCTGTAAACCAGAGATACGGGCTCCTCGAACTATTAAAATTAGAGTAAAATGATTCCTAGGACAATACTGTTGAAGGTGGTTTTCGCTGATGTGGTGTTTGTTTACCTTATCTTCATCTTAGGTGGCACTTACATAGCTGTTGATGAAAAAAAAAGAGACCAAATTTTGTCATTAACAATGTAATAGCATTACAAATAAAGAAAAAAATAAGTAGGGCTCAGGTGAAGCCCACATGCTAGTGACTAAACCACTATTTCTCCTTTCTTGTCGTGGAAGGAGAGCCACAATGCCTTTCCCTTGGACTGCAGCACCCTTGTCATACCATGGTCGAGGAAGAAGCCGCCTCGCCACCGGTGACGTGGTCAGCGACCCAGCTTGGATACCACGCCAGTGAAAACCGCTTCCAATATTGTCATAGGAGTCATTTTGCCCGGTTTTAATATTTGGATAAGCTATTATATCCAATTTTGTGGTCGAGGGATATACTCTAAATCTAACCTATATTGGAGGGACCCAAACTGGACTTTTTCCTTTGTACAATTCATGCTGCTCGTCGATGTGCCCATTAATGGCCCACCGGGTTGAGCACTTGATTTTTCGGCCTTTCGTGGTTGGGCCCTGTTAGGACCATCGCTGAGCTCACGAGAGACCTATGATTGCGGTTTTGCTAATTAGCGCGTACGCTATAAACTTATGTCGCGCGTGTTTCTGGCCCATCCATCTCACGCGGTCCAAACCATCGCGCTATCGCGTCATCGTTTCTTTTTTATTTCTTTTTTTGCGCCCAGAAAGACCACGTGTCGTTAATGCAGTGGGTTAAAATCAGATTAGAAAAACATGATTAACGTCTATAGGTAATTATGTTGTATTAGGAAATGTGATTAGCATTGTGATTAGTTTAGATTTATATTCTGTATTAGCGTTTGGTTGTTTTATTTGACTTTCCAAATTTAAGACTGTATTCTAAATTTAAAACTTTCAATTTTCATTTTAAATTTGAAAAACTTTTCAACCTAGATTTGAAAACATTCAACCCAGATTTAAAAATTTTCAACTCATAATTAAAACTTTCAACCCACATTTGAAAACTTTCAACTCAAATTTAAAACTTTCATCTCATATTTGAAAACTTTGAACCCAGATTTGAAAACTTTCAGTCAAGATTTGAAATCTTTCAAACCAAAATTAAAAACTTTTAATTATGTATTTGTAAAGAGGTGATTAAAAAAAAAAGGAAAGAAACGGGAAAAAAAAGAACGCGCGCGTCAAAATCGGGAAAAACAAAATGCGAACGCGGGGGGCCTCTGACGCGCGCGCCCTATGATTGTGCCTCCGGCCCTACGTGCTTAATTATGATCTGTAACATGAAAATACAAGTTCGACCCAGAAACACAACAAACTGCAGAGCAGCAGCAGCAACAAACATATTACACGAACACGCACTGATCCGCTCGAAATCAATCACATTAACAGTATAACACCCACAAATTCGATCAGGGAGATCAAAGCTGGGAACATTCCAAAGATTTGAGCATGCAAGAGCTAATCAACGAAGAAGAAAATTAAGGAACGACGCCGCCGCTGCGGAGTACGTGATTAATCGACATTATCGATCACGTACGTACGGCCGGTTGTAATGCTGCTGCTGCTCAGCCTTTACACTGGTAGGCGTTCGTGCAGCCACGGCCGGTGTACGGCTGCCCAGCCCCCGTGCACGACTGGAGGCACGCCGGCTTGTTGGCGTTCAGCACCGAGTCCTGGATGCTGCTCGCCAGCATGCGCCGGTGCACCACGGCCTCCCCACCCACCGCCGCCGTTGCGCCGTTTCTGGACCGCGCGTCGGAGGCGGCTGCAGCGATAGCTCCGGCGAGCGCGACGACGGCGACGAGCACGGCGAGAAAGGCGACGTGCACACGCCGTCGCCTGTCCATACTCAAAGCGTACGTTCTCTCGATCGGTTTTTGCTGGAATCGATCGGGCTACGACGCTATACGTACGTACGTGAGGCGCGCGCGAGCTTTATTATAAACTGTGCGGTGCGTTGCTTTTTCTCTTTCGGGGGGTCGGGTTATTATTGCAAAGATAAACGATCTCGTGAAGCCTTTCTGGAATGTATATCCAGTACTTACTAACTAACTGGCACGGCAAATCATGGAGCGCCGTTACTCTCAACCTATTTGCGGCGGCGACAGCTGTTTTTTTTTTGTTTTGAAAGAGTAAATTGCACTTACTGTTATGATCTATACTTTTCTTTAAATTCGGAACTAGGTACGGGTAGGGTTGGATAATATATCACTCATCTCGTATCTTATCCCATATTTTTTCCTCCGAATCGAATTTGGGAACATATATTTACTTGTATTTCTAATTCATATAGATATTAAATATTTTAAGCTGATACTTTAGGTGTTCAATTAAGGTGACTGTTCGACAACATGTCAAACCCATTGGAGTTGTTTGAGGATGTTCTTGTCCTCACGCACGAGGAGAAGATCACATGGGATGAAGCACTCCATCAGTTACAAGAGAGGAACTAAAGGATGCCCAATGTTGAATTGATGAGAAGCTACATCGCTTTCTTGAGGGTGTTCGGCTTGATAGGAGAAAAAAGGAGCAATGAATATGTGGAATTCATCAGTGCCTCCATCAAGGATCTCACCCCCACCACCGAGGCCGCTGCATCTCCACCACCCCAAGAATCTCCTTCTTCAGTATCCACTAGGTGTTCGATGAAGTGCCCTCACAACGATATGACGGCGAGCTCAAACCACATCATCGAGTGAACTACTCCAACGGTCATAATAAAGCTTAGGGATAATGAGGAAGAGGATCACGGACACTTCATCATCACCAAGGATCTTTCTAAGGTCACACACCCCGAATGCTTGATGAAATGCTTCAGCCATGTTGAGCCCAATCATTCCGTGGCTACGCATATGGTGCTTACATGTACCACCATTGCCACAACCTCCATGAATCAATGCCACCTACTTTGACACCCCTGACTAGTTCAAGGTGACGCACATCAAGTGTTCAATGGTTGGTCACGATGTCAATGGTGGTACCAATTGAGCCGTGGTTGCGTTCCAAACTAGAACATATAGGTGCATAAAACGTCCTATCAGCACCGTTTGCATCGTTGGACTTCCTCTTATCAACAGTTATTGCTGACATCAAACAGAAGGGATGCTAAGTTTTTGACAGAATGTGTGGGACATGTCAAGGTATTGATGACTACAAAACCTCTTGATGCTAATCCATAGCACCTCCTCCTCGATGCAGTCACAAAGGTATACGTGCCAAACAAACAGCTCGAACCATGACCATCCTTTTGGGGCAATGAAGGTAGAAAGAAATGTATGCAGTCTTTACCATTGTTGTCTCAAACAAATGCAGGTCTTGTGTTCCTAGTGTCATTGTTTAATGAAATATCAAGGCTAGAGTTTATTGAGTTGAAGTTGTGGACCGCCTCAAGAAAGTTCATATGTTATGAGAAATCATGCTACTGCCATGCAAGCGAAAGTGGGGGTTGTTGGGATGTCTCCACTATTTGTTCTAGCTACAAGACAATGTGTGAGATGTGCTTTATTTCTTCCTGATGGTTCGTGGAATTGTTTTAGACTACATGATGTGTAGCCTTGGGTGATAATGGAGAAATTGAGCTAACTCTTATGTTAGATGGCTAGAAATACATAGAGTTCGAATACTGCATTCTGGAGTTAGAGGATGTTGACGGTCGTTAAGTTCCAATTTTAACCACCAACTAGCACCATGAATAAAGAGAAAATTATCATTTCTTACACATATACCAATAATAAATAATGTAGTTGGATTAGGATTAGAGAATTAACATGGATGCAAGGATTATGCACCAAAGTGAAGGAGAAATTAAGCCGGCATTCAAGGAAACACACTTTCGGCGAATCACGTGCGAGCACATGGATTAAGGGCTCCACAAGTTAGCTCAAACCGACTCAAAGTGGGGCCAACCACCCGGGAACCATCATAGGGTCCCCCCTGTCATCCACCAACCAAAGTCGGTGGAGTAAGGCGGTTACTCTGGTTTGGCCAAACTAGGAACAGCGCCACCCGGGCCGACCTTCCATGTGGAGACTCCTTGTGCACTCTTAGATGGCGGTTGTGGTGATTTAACCAACATTGGTAACTGTCGTAAGCAACTATAAAAGGATGAACTCTCTTTACTCGCAACACACACCTTTAGTAGCAATTCTCTCTTCCATATCGTATTCTCTATAGTTTAGTAGGAATAAATCCGACCTACAATAAAGCTGTAGGTATTTCTTATGACCACAGATAAATCCGCAAGCGCACGGAATACCACTATAGCACTTCACCTTCGAGTGACCACAAAAGGATATCGAACTCAGGGAACGTGTGTAATCTAGTTAAGGCTAAGACTTTCCAAGGACAATAACTATTGGTCGGCTAGTTAGGCTAGAGATGACTTACTATATGTTTCAATTATCTAAGGTAAGTAAAGATAATTTTCTATCTATTGCTTCGGGCACCGACCCCTGCTAATCTGCCAGCGTGCTTTCGGCTATAGCTCTATGATGTATCCGAACGTGGAGGATTAATGGGAAGGAATACAGAGCTGTCACCACCTGTCGTCTACCTCTGCCAAATCCGTGAGATAACAACAAACAAAGGTAATCTCTAACCTAGACATCACACCTAAGTTATTATTTATTACTCTAATAATTGAGCAGGAACTTCCTTCTTTATCCGGAGTCCTAGCACTACAACACTTAGTATGAATACTAAACAATGAACCTGCAAAGATGAAAATCTATTTTGCTTAGACTAATAATTAAATAACATAAGAAATGATCCTGAATGCTTACTTTATAGAAGAAGTTTCTCTGAACCCGGAGCATAGTGTACCGACAGCTCTGGTGCTCCTCCAGAATTTCTCCTAGAAAGCTACACTTGTCGAGGTAGAAGTTGGAGAGAGCGCAAAACTTCCGGGCACTCCTCCAGAGCTTCCCCCCACTCTCTACCTATTTTCTAATGTACAACAGATACAATAGAGCCTCTTGTAATTCAGCTCAAAGTTGTGTGTATTGGAATGAAGTGAGCTCATCCTTTTATAGGCTCCAAATGACAATTACAATTATGGGAAATATCTTAAATGCCCTTAACCATCATTGGGATGAAATCAGGAGTGTACATGTGAAAGATGGCGATCAACGGCTTTAGGATGGGTTCGGCCGAACCCAAAAACCCTCCTCCTGGCCTCTTCTTTGGCTGGAAGGTAGCTTAATGGGCCACCAACAACATGTACTATGATTTAGCCCAATTCTTAGTGGTTTTGATTGACATATGGGCCCTCCAATCTGTAGGATCGAATCACAAGAACTAAGCCAACCAGAGGGGGTGTGAATGGTTGGTATACCCAAAAAGCGAAAACTTTTAGCGGAAATAAAAGTTACTCTCGAAATTGATGATCGCGGTCTGACCGAAGTAGACGCGCCGGTCTGACCGCCTGATGAACGTCGGTCTGACCGATGTAGATCGATCGGTCGAACCGTCGAAATCGCCTGCTGCTGCCTGCTTGCGCCGCCGGTCTGACCGCCCTAGTGCAACCGGTCTGACCGCCGCCTTGCCGCCGGTCTGACCGCAGGTGAGTCGCCGGTTAGACCGTCGAAACCCGGTGAAACACAAAGTAGATGACAACTTTATTTCTTCTCTATGTGTTTACAAAGTGCACCAACAACACTCCTTACAAAAATCTCGACTAAACTCGAAACCCTAACTAAACTAGCAACTCTACGCTCTGAAAAGCGATACAAAAGTGATACCGGGAAGCCTCACGCTCCCCCTCTATTTATACATGAGGTAGGTAGCCTAAAGCCACGAACCAAACTCATACTAAGAGTCCTAAACACTTTAGGAAACCCTCTAGTACAAGAAAGAAACTTTACATAACCAATCGTACCAAATTTGGACTCCTTCCAAATTCGACTCCGCATCCCATACGCACACAATACCTCCATCATATGCCAGATGGAATCTCCATCAACCACGTGCATCAACTCTAGCCCTAGCATCCCGCATGATATCTGACCACCACGGACATCGTCTTACCTCCAAGCCGACTCCCAGTCCATCACCGCAAATACTCTCCCGAGGCATCGAGTCACCTACACATGAAACAACAAAGAAACCATATTCCGAGACCAAGCTATCCCTAACTTGACTCATTGTTAGCAAACAACAGTATTACATACGTATCGAATCCATCTAGAAGCCATAACCATGAAACAATCACGGATATCCAAAGAAACAACCCGAAACCGAAACCGACTCAGCGTCGGCCGGTCAGACCGCGGGCTTGGCCGGTCAGACCGCACACATGACCACTTCGATGATAATCTCCAAATATTAAAACCAATAATCACAGATGCCAATTATTCATCACAGAATAAGAATCAAAACACCCTTTGATCTTACACAATCCGTGTAAATGTGTTCTGATTGTCCGAAGGTGTATTTTGTCGCATGAAGGGTTTTTTTTTCTCAAAACACCTGCATACACATATTTCACCAACACCAGTGGAAATGATTAGTAATAATCCCTACCACTAAGTAGGATACCATATTTTATCTCATATGCAGGCGTTGACAGTCGGATATTATGATTTAAGGACCATCAAAAAAAGCGTAGAAGCTTCGGTCCTATAGTCTACTCATAGTTTCGGGTATGTTGTTAGTCCTTTACTCTTCTTGTAAGACTATAATTAAATTAATAGAATTACCTTTCTTATTTAATTATGCTCATAGTCCAGTTTCGGGTATGTTGTTAGTCCTTTACTCTTCTTGTAAGACTATAATTAAATTAATAGAATTATCTTTCTTATTTAATTATGCTCATAGTCCGTGTATTTCTTTATTGAGTATATGTTCTATGAGTAATATATTCTTCGTATATCTGCTTCATCCTAGGCTAGTCGATCCATGCTTTCTTCGTATATTTGCTTCATCCTAGGCTAGTCGATCCATGCTACGGTAACGATCCAATGGCCTTTAATATAGCTTGCTCTAGCTCCAACTTATTCATCTGTAGGGTGAGAGTCCCTAGGATAAGCATAAGCATGGTACCTAGGTTAGATAAATGCCGTTGGATTCGGGTGTGCCCTATGGAAAGTGACGTAGGCGGCAGATGGTGACAACCCTACCCTTCCTCTACCCGTAAGAATGCATAAATGCCATTCCGAGGCTAATTTCCTAGTCGGGTCGGTCACCCATTCCGAAATTTCTCTAGGCCAAGCACGCTTAACCTCTGAGTTTTTTCGAGATCAGCTTCCGGAAAAGAAGTTGCAACTTGTTGATATGAGTATTCTGTTAATCCTATTAAGCCCTGAGCCGGGATGTCACATTCTCACCCCCTTAAGATACCGACATCCTCGTTGGTCAACCCAAGCCAGGAACATCCCCTATTAGCACCACGTATATACGTACAATTTTCGGCGGACATACGTCATGCCATACGACCACATCGTGGATCATCCCGTATGCACCGTATGCCCGCGTACATGCTCATATATACTTATAGCTACAAGGGTCAGCTCGCCCACACTCTCCGAGGCCAAGCCCTCTTACACTTGAACTTCGTTGATTTCTATCCCTCTTTTACTCTCTTGTGTTTCTCTTCATTGCTACTTCTAGTAGCTTCCTCTACTTCTTTTCATTCAATGTCTCTTCTATTTTTCCTGAGATTGCTTTGAATTTGGTTGTTTTTTGAGATCACTGAGTTTGGAAGAAAAGAGTTGTTAACACAAAGGAGCAAACAAGGAGAGCACAAAAGGAGAACAACTCCATGACTCCATTTTTAATGTAGTAGGGAGTTTTATTATGGCTAATTAATCATTGGAAGGGCCTGGCAACTCATCGACGACGAGTGAATGCAGCTCAGATTAGCCATTACAGCTTACAGCGGAAGATGCTTCCTCAGCCCCGGCCATCCAGCCAGTGTACAGCTACCAGAACCGGGCCACATCAGGTGGCAGCTTGCCAGCCCGTTGTTGTCCAGCACCGAGTTCAAGTCTTCTGCATGCAACTTTTTCAAGCAGGGTATTGGATTTTTAGATATAACCCAAAAGTTTTAGAGAATGCCTAATACACTATTACTTTGCTTAATTATCTATTTAATTATATGAATCTATATTAAAAAGGAGTACTAGATAATATGTTATACCATCGGTTCAACATAATACTTTACATATGCGAGGTCAACATGGTATCATACCTACACTACTACAACAATGATTCCCGCCTACACTCCCTCTAAAAGTAGAAAATTAGTGTCGTTAGACAATGCAAAAGAAATGAGCCGACAGCCTATTTGATAATTAAATTGGGTCAATAGAATTTTGAGGGAAGTGTGGGCTGCGGAAAAGGAAATGGGCAGCCAAAGAGTTGAACTTTAATTTTATTAACATGAAATTTAGAAGATGTAATGCGGATTTGTGAGGGGAAAAATACAATAGTCGTGGAAGCTTTTGTGGCCAGATTATTTGGATACATGTCAAACCGAGTGGATTGGATTGGGCCTGAGGTGTTTGAGGGGTGTGTATGGGAAATTAAAGCACATGATAAAAAGTAGTTCGTTGCACACGGCCGGATCATTGTAGGTTTTGACAACAGTGGATTGGTACACCGAGTGGAGGTTGATGTGGCGTAGCTTTGTTCAGGCCGTTATGGGGCTCATTAGACTGTTAGGTTGAGAAATTCAGTAGTTGTTTGGGGGTGGTATGCATGGATGGTAGAATTGTGTGCGGAAAGAATTAGGGTGTAGGCTAGAGTAACTGTGGGGTTTTTTAGTGTTAACATTAATTTGGTTTTGGTAGTGGGGCGAAGTTAATGGGGGTATAAACACTATGGTGTCTTGTTTGGTTTTAGTGGCATGGTATCTGAGGTGGCGGGGCTAAAAACTATATTAACTAGATGCTGATTTTAGAAGAGTTTGTCAGTTTAGTATTTGAGATAAAATGGATAAAGAGTGTATAAGTGAGACATATAGGATTGTACTCATGGAAGTCGGAAACATACTGAGGAGGATCTACGATTTGGTGGAGGAGCAAATGACAGTAAGAACAAAGGTGAGAGTGTGGGTTGGAAGGTGAAAAGCTTAAAACATGGATGCAAGGAATTTGGGAATTCAAATATTTGAATCTTGGATGCACTTTCTTAAAATAGAAATGAAAAGAAATACTGGAACCTTTTGGTGGAAAGGTATCATTGCTTTATCTGATATTTACTAAGGCACAGCAAAGTGCTCAGTAATCTCAGGGACATCAGTCCTTTTCTAGGAAGACCTTTGGAATGGTGAAATAAGAAGTACTAAGTATCCTAATTTGTATAATCTAGCCATGGACAAGTCAGAAACTGTCAAGCAGATGAGCTTAAAGCCATTGGAGTATTCTTTCTTCTTGCCCCTGTCTGTTCAAGCATATGAGGAGTTTCTTGCTTTGGAGAATGAGATGATTCAACTTCACTTACAAATGTCCAATGGTGACAGACGGAGTTACATTTGGAACTCAGAGAGGTAAACTGCTCAAAAGTTCTATAAGTTCGACTTCCTGCCTTTGTAATCCCCAAGGCCACTTGTTTGGCTTTGGAAGATATGCTGTGTGATGAAGACCAAGGTGTTTGCGTGGCTTTTGCTCAGTGATAGGCTTAATTTAAGGGATATGCTTGATTGTTATCATTTTGCGAATGAATATGTGATCTCACTTGTGTGCTATGTTCAAGGGGGCACAGAGAAACAAAATTGCACCTTTTCTTCACTTGTACTTTCAGCCAGAGATGTTGACAGCATCTAGGAATTACGTGGAACATAGATATCGGCTTCTTCCAAATGATAGTGTTGGCTTGGTTACATTTTTCACAAAAATGCTTCTTGGAATTTTTCTTCATCTCATGCTGGCATATATGGAAACAAAGGAATGGACTAATCTTCCAGAATGTGCATCTAAGCTTTGAAGCTTGGAGAGTTCAATTTGTATAGAATGAAAGACTCTTTAAAACAATTTGTGTTTGATTGGTTTAAACCCCTGTAATATTTCCTAAGATAACTCTTTTGTAAATAACTTTTTTTGATTTATAGAATATATACTGCTTGGAGAAGACTAGCAGTCATTCAACTAAAAAAATAAATATTGGAAAGGACATTAATTATAAATAAATTACAAACTCAAAAGTTATATATTTAGAAAATAAAGTAAAGTAAATATATTTTAGTCTTTTTTGTATTTTTAAGGGTTGTTTCGTTAATTGTCCAAAGGTTAACCATGTTTCATCTCAAATCCCATGTATGAATGAAACTTGTATATAAACCATATAAGCTGGTGTAACATTTAGATAACTCATCGATTGAAACCCCGATGATACCCTTATCGGCAATGAAAGAGAAAGTTAGTTCTTACAATTCCAAGCATGACATAGTAGGCCAAACCCAATTGATGCAACACTAAGTATGAAAGGAAGTATAAGGTCTAAATAATCAAGGTTTTGATTGATTTTCAGGGTAGTCATGTGTTAAATTTAACCAAGACAGTAAAACAATAGAAGAGAAATTTAGCACATCAGATAAGATCGGCTAACACTCGGACGAAACATTAGCATGAACCTATCGGCTTATGAAGACTTAGATTATCAACAACAATGTAGTAGATCGAACCTAACCAATGCAGCACAAGATTGTGTAGAATAATCTAATACTCAGTGAGGCGATAGATCTATCTAATGTGATGGATATGACAACTCTATCTAAAGCATCATTTTGATTGTAGAGATATATCGGCTAAGGAATAAGATCAGACCTATCCGAGACAGTCCCGCATGACATCCTTAACAGTATGTACCTCAACACCCCCTTAGTTTCGTCCTGATCCATCCACCGACTGTGCTACTCCAGTCTCAAGCAAAACACCACATGAACATCAATAAAGCTATGTTCCGAGCACAAGTCCTACCTAGCTTGATTCAAATTAGCGCAACAACGGTATATGTAATGTACATGAACTGTTATAAAATAATAAGCATTAAAATCAACTTGTATCAACATCTTTGCCAATTCTTCAATACAAACTAATCATCACCATGATTTTACAACAAGGAACCTCACCAGATGCGCTTCAATGCATCATGCTATGCTAGTAGTAATAGAGGAAGAGTGGAAACTAAAATAGACCTTAATTTGCTTCAGTGTCATCCTTTTGCTGATTATGATGTCAAGGTTCGATCTCTTGCAGTTGAGGATGCAAATACAAGATGAAGACAATGCATTATCCTAGCACCCAATGGGCTCTTCTCTAGGAACTATATCAGACACATTCAGAAGGCATCTTGCATGTACTACATGCCTTGACATTTTTAGTTATTAGACAATCAGAAGTGGTGGCAGATTACAATAAAACAATTTAAAAGCTGTATATCCCAGAAATCAAGCACTATGTAATGGATTCATGTCGGGATATATCCAAAATCAATTACCACGTAATGGGTACATATCGCATCAAAACAAAGACATGTTTATTGTTCTTCTTTGATTTGATACAATACTTGCTTACCATAAGCAGCCATCAATTAAATAAAAAGATATAATTTAGCAAGTATAACCATGTTTTCTTTATCAATGTTTTCCATGTAGAATTATAATTTGCAGAAAGTAGAAGAAAACACAATTACATTGAAGCCACAGCAGAGAAGTTTGTTAAAGTCGCAAGTAGCCTTGGCATTGGGGGCATATCAAGCTCTTGTAGACCCTCAAGAACCCGGACCACTTCACGCATTGTGGGCCGATCGAACTCATCATCTTGGATACACCAACAAGCAACTTTGCAGACCCTGACAACCTCATCCAAATTGTAGTCACCATGTAATCTTGGGTCCACTAAACTACTCATGTCTCCCTCATGCAGCTTATTAATCGCTCGCACAGGGAAATAAGTAGCATCATAATTACCACTAGTGTGTACTTCAGGAGAATTCCTCCTTCCCGATATGATTTCAAATAGCACCATACCAAAGCTGTAAACATCAACTTTTGGAGTAATAGCAACTCCGCTAATCCACTCTGGTGCAAGATACCCTACAGTTCCTCTAAAAGTAGTTAGAACTCGGCTAAAATCTCTTCCTACAAATGTTGCCATCCCAAAGTCTGCAAGTTTTGGAAAATATGATATATCGAGAAGTATGTTTTCTGGTTTAATGTCACAATGTATGATGCATTCACGACAACTCTCATGCAAGTAAGACAATCCTCTAGCAACTCCTATGGCTATTTGGTGCATGGTAATCCAATTTAGGACAGCTGCATGGCTCTGAAATAGATGAACATCAAGAGAACCATTTAACATGTGTTCATATACCAGCAATCTCTTATCACCCTCACAACAATAGCCGATCAATTTGACTAAGTTGATATGTTGGATAATTCCAATGGAGCTCACCTCAGCTCTAAATTGCTTCTCACCTTGATGGGCACCATCAAGCTTTTTCACTGCTATGGTAGCCATGTTAGTTAACACTCCTTTGAATACTGAGCCAAACCCACCTGCTCCTAATTTTTCCGAGAAGTTTTTAGTAGCATGAGCTAAATCAGTGTATCGAAAGGCTATTATTCCACCACGGCCTTCATTGTCATGGAATGGTGCACCACAACACTTGAATTTGTTCCCTCTAATCATTAGCAGTATCATGATCAATGCTAACACAAAACTAACAATGCTTGCGCCCACAACAAGTTCAACATTTGTTTTTCTTTTGTTTTTACTCAAATCTTGGAAATCTGTGGCAGCAAGACGAAGGTGCAGAACATTGTCCGCATTAATGTAAATGCCATCATTTTTATTTACATTAAGTAATTTCCCATGCCAGACAGAGCATCTACTATTTTGATAAGAATAAGCTGTGCAAGAGCAATCACTGAGACAAGCTTGTGCACATTCACCCTGAGTTGTAGCATCTTGCATAATTTGGGGGTCATAGGGCAATGTAACAAGACCTATAGGTTGGAACATGTCAGTTGAACTTGTCATGTTTTTGTCACTTACACAATGCAATGGGGTATCTCTGATGCACCCTCCTGTTCTATCATCAAGCTCCCAATCCCACAGTGACTTCACAGAAAAACTCTCCATACAGTCACATGTTTGAGTGGAATTACCATTGCAGATGGTGAAAGGTCCACAGGTAGCAGAGGGGGTGCAAGGATCAACAGGCTGTGCATATATGCTTTGCCAAGACTGGTTTGCTCGTGACCATACATACATCTTGATCTGCCCATTAACATCTAACGACACAAACACAGAGGATGATTCATCCGACATAGTGTAGATATAGTACTCCTCTTCACTATTATCGACGTATGCCGGGGTAATCAAGCCTCTGGTCCGTGGATCCATCTCAAACAAAGACTTAAGTACCGGTATAATCAGTGCTCTATCAGATGACCAGTACTCCATGGAAGGGTTGCGATGCTTGAGGATCAGCCCTCTGGCACCAGTCGTGTCTAGTTCAACACTGTATGATCCAAGGCCTGGATCGATGAGGCTCTTCTTTGATATCCCAAGGCGATTCAACCCAGTGGCCTTGTTCCAGCCAAACTTGGCACCGGGAAGAACAACGTCAGTTGGGTTGTCGAAGCTCTGCCACGAGACTACACCTGACGGGTTTCGTATTACGAGGTTTCCGCTATTCAGGAGAGTGGCACTCGTGTTCATGCCGGTTTCCGTTGTCGTATTAACGACGTGATCAGTGGACCAGATGATGGAATTAGTGGCATGGTCTAGGATGTAGAGGTTGCCATCTCCTGACATTTTTAGCCATGTTGAATTGAGCCGAGGAACGGTGATTGGCCTCTCCCTATTGGCGACCCATACAGTGGTGAAAACCGGGATCTTGTTGAACCAAATGGCAAGGTACCAACCGAGGGCGTTAGTGTAGTTGGATGACTTACTGATGGCTATTGCACTTGGCTGGAAGAAGCCGAGCGCGAACTTGCCGTTCCTCGAGACGAGCTTCTCACCGACGGCGAGCACTTGACCCGCTGCGAGAGTATCGTCGACGGCAGCGGAATATGGAGGAGCGTGCAGGGAGAGGAGAAGCAGCCCGATGAATACGTGGACGGAAAGCATACCTGTGACCAAGGTTGAAGATGCAAGATCAATATCAAAAGCATAGAAATACACGCGTTGAAGGGTACCTTGGTTACCATGTATATATATATACGTCGATCATTGAGTTGATGAGGAAGGTCCATAGTGATTTCGATTGTAATACGGTTGACGTGGAAGAGACGACACCACGATGATGCCGTGGGTCAAATTAAGTATACTATAATAGGTTGATTTTGGACAGCACTGGGTATCTACTTGGCCACTTGAACTGAGTTGGCCTATGTGCAAATGGAAAGAATTAACGGGAAATATCTCCAACTGCTCTGCCAGCGATGGCTTACCCACCCAGACATTTAGTGAAGCTTCCATTGGCATTTACCTTAGGTCAATGCAATAACTAGTCTTCTCTTATTCTCCATTGCTTCTAACTGGTAGATACATATATATGTTCTACTTTAGATGTTAGTCCTTCCATTTCATATTATAAGTCAATTTGCCTTTGTTTTCAAGCCAAACTTTGTTATGTCTCACCAAATTTATAAAAAACTTAGTAACATATAAAATACAAAATTAGTTTCATTAAATGTAGCATTGAATATATTTTGATAATATATTTGTTTTGTGTTAAAAATACTACTATATTTTCCTATAAAATTTATCAAACTTAAAAAACATTTGACTATCAAAGAAAATCAAAACGATTTATAATTAATATGAAACGGAGGGACTTGTGTTTTTTTTGGCAGTGCTGCCATCGAATGCAGCTAGGATTAAGCAGCAACTTATAGGCTCTAGGTTTGGTATTAGTCAATTTCCACGGCCCCATTTCGATTTGTTCTGCCCATTCTTGTCCATGGAAACCACTACTACGCCTACACATCCTTGAATTGAAACCACTATGGCTCCGAACAGCACCGAGCCATAATAATGTCGAATGAGATTGTATAAAATAATGAATAAATGCACCCTCTTCCCATTATCCAAAAAGAAGACTATATACTTGTGATGAGGACATAATTAACTAGTTCTCAGATATGACCATGGATATACCTTATGTATTCATTAACTAAATGGTATGCATTCTATGCGAGATTTACGTGTTATATAACTGAATAAACATTATTGCATAGTTTTTTTGTTCTCGTTCGCAGAGATATTTTCTTGGGTAAAATAAAAAAGACCGAGTATAAGGATGATCAAATAAATTGATTGGGAACCAAACCGGCCATCTTTCCCATGTCTAATCCAACATTACCACGTCACTTTTGGTATATAGGCGGTAAGAGATGAAATTCTACATATTTTAGATTCGGATTCGGACCTTATGACATCATCAATTTCAAACGGATCTAGTCACTACTCCCTCCGGTTTCATTTTAATTGACGCTTTGGACAATGACACGCTCTACAAGATATACCTTGGACCTTATTTTTCTATTATAATATATACAATAAACAAATGCATGGTTACTTTTATTATAGTGTTTTGAAAGAAAAATCTATATATGTTTTTCTAGTTTCTTTAAACTAAATATTTTTAAAGTTATTGATGGTCAAAGTTATAAAAGTTTAACCTCAACTTTGTTCAAAACGTCAATTATTATAGAACCAGAGGGAGTACTCTAGAATGAATCTCGAAGCCCATGAGTACTTGTTGGCCCACTACTTTCAGATGGTTGGTGTGCGCCTTATGGTAGCCCTAGGACATCCCTAATCTTATTTATATGTAACCTTCATAGTTCAGAGTCAGGTTTTCATTAGATTATTTCTGTCATTGTAGCTTTGCCGCTAGTTCGGCTCGTGGAACCCTAACTTTGAGTGCTTAATCATTCATTTGCAAATTGAGTTGTGATCTATCTTGTTCTTCCTTGTGTTTTTTGATTTGTATGCAGGGATTAGACTTTTTAGCGAGATTAACGGGACATCACATGGTTGATAACCAGAAGAGACGTGATGTTGAGATCGCAGGTTTCGGATTACGTAGATCAGAAGCCAGATCGTGTGTGTCAAGATTTCGCTAAATCGAGGGTTTATCAATACCTATCGAAAGATCGGGACCCTAGTTCCTTATTGGTTGGTATCATAGCACAGGTTGCCTGTTAGATAATTTATCTACCCATAACCAGAAAATTTGCACACAAAAATATTGATCCATTACCTAGACAATTTGAGCCATTCGATTGTTCTATTAGTTTTTGTTTTATTGAATTTTAGGTTGCATCGTCGTGTCGAGTGCTGGTTTAGGTTTAGATTCAATTTTTAGTTTGAGTCTCGCATCTTTTGTCACTTTGTTCTAGGGTCCGTGCTTGTCACCGAGTTAGTACATTGGCAGATGCCGGTGAGTTGGGTTCAGTTTTAGTTTATCTCTGTTGTCATCGATAACTCCAAAAATTGAACCCTAGTGTTTTTGGTTTTTGTTTTCATAGTTTTCAGAAGTTTTTAATGGTCGAGTTTGGAGTTGCCGTTAGGATTTGTTAGGGCTTCTGTTTTTCACGTGAAGATCACAGTTTGGGTGCTTGGTTTACCGAACTTTCCCTATTCGGTCAAGTCCAGCTCCACCTGTTTGGGGTTCGAGCACGCTGCTACCTGAGAGTGGAGAAGAAAGTTAGAAAAAAAAATACCCTTTAGCGGATTTGACATATTTGGGCAAAAAAGAACCGACATGATGTGTAAGCATTCTATTTTTGAGAAGTTTTAATTTTGAGTAAATTGGAGTTTAGGCCATATATTTTGACCCTTGTTGTGGGTTGGACTAGGTCTTAGCCAATATTTTCAATTTGGACCACATAATATAGCCATTTGTTTCACCTTACACCACCCCCTCATCTTCCCCCAAATCAAACAGCCCATCACTGATGCCATCAAATCACTCTCGAGAGTATGGGACAATATTAGGGGCATTGGTGCACCACGCACAAGCTAATAGACATCAGCCTCAACTCAATGAAGCAAAGAAAAAAGAGAATTAGGAAACACTAGTCAAATATGAAACTTGTGCAAAAATACCGAGTACAAAGTGATACTATTAGCTTACCCTTAGTCCAACTTGCAACTCTGGTAATAAGATGTGGCCCAATGTGCACTTCACTCTTTAATTTTTATCTACACTTTTAATTTTGAGTCCATGTAATATTTATATTTATATTTAAGTCCTTATTCAAGATCATTGGTCCGTTCTGGATGAAAAAAACAAAAGAAAAAAAAGAAAAGGTAGAAAGGTGAAAAAGAAAAAATATAAAATATAAAAAGAAAAAAGAAAAGACAAAAAAAGAAAAGTCAAAAATTCAGTGGTTCTTTTGAGTATGTTTTGAAAGCGCAGAGTTGTGCTTTAACCTGCTTCTAGTTCTCAGGGTTGTCGTGTGGTTACTTGTGCTAGAGTTGAGTCTAGACTAGGCCATCGCATTAACTACTACTTTGAACTATTATTTAACTTTGCTTTTTTTATTAGTACAATTACGTTCCGTTGCTACTAAATATCGTGCCTCCCAAGTTTGAAATACATACTTCTGATTAGTATTGTTTGACCACTTTGCATCATGGGGTTTTAAAAAATATTTTTACTATGCAAACTCGCCGACGCCATATGTGAGGTTTTCAAAGCTTCAATAAACCCATTTTTCCGTATCGACAGTCAAGTCTGATGTGAGTTGGACCATCTGTACTATATATGGTCAAGTGCATGGTTGCTGAGGTTCCAAAGGGTGGGGCAATAAGGGGTGGGGGTATCAACATCCTACTGGCATTATGCAACTATACGTGGGGCCATCTGTTTGTTGCGCATACCAAGGCCGGTCAAGTTTGTCGTGCAAACTAGCAATGCAGTTTTACAAACAAAACATTTTATAAAACTAAGAGCATTAATTACGGTCTAAGGGCGTGTTGCCTCAGGTCTTCGACTTCCAAGTCTTTGAGATTTTGAAGCAAAATAAATTATAGACAATATAATTAAGCATGGGTTAAACTACCATACTACTACAGATATGTTTTTCCTGGACGCCGACCCCTTTTGGTTCCAGGCTGGCCATAAGTGGCTCCGCCTGGAACCACGCAAATGCCAGCGCCGGGCTGTGGGCCGCACGGGATAATCGATTAGGGGCATATAAGCCCTCAGCCTGACCGTTAACGGGATTTCTGGCGTTTTCTCTCTCCTAAACATTCACAAATTAGGGGGGAAGGTTTTCGACCTCAAATCTTTGATTGGGTTCCATATAAAAGGTGTAGAGTTTGTTCTCCTCCTTCATTTGCTTCCATTTTTGTCAGTTTTCATCGGTGGAATACGAAGAAACTTGTACTTTTATAAATGGAATAGTGTAGGCACTTTTTTCTTTTTTTATTTTTTAGCAAACACATAATGATTCCATTATATGTTTATAAAAGTATTTAGTACCTAAATTGAAAAGTTGGGTTTTCCTCTATTAAATTTATTTTCATTTGGATGAAAGGACGATTTTGTCGACGTTTGATGTCGCGATTCCAGTATTTGCATAGTATGGGGATCGTTGGTACTAGGATATATGCGAGACTGAGGTAAAAGAGACGGAGACGAGGATTTTTATAGTGGTTTGGGCCCCTGAATTGTCAGGTAATAACCCTATATCCTGTTGGCCGAAGCCGGTATTGCTCTTATTCACCATAATCATACCAGTACAATATTTGGGGTAGCCTATCTAACTGTTGTCGACATGGCGGTCTGAAGTTCTGACTCGTAGTTGACAATAGGTAGTCTTCCTCTTCGAGTTTGTGCTCGGCGAGATCAGAGATAGCGCTAGATCCCTACGGCCGGCCTCTGTAGGTACCGGATAGAGCCGATCCAGGCATATCTCTGATGAACTAGGGAAACCAATATGGATACAATCCGAGTAGTCCTTATCGTTTCCATGTAGAACTCTGGTTGTCTTTCCTTATCCGGAACTCCATCCATATCCGAGGTCAGTGTCCGTATAAGACGTGGTATGTGGTGGGTCCTGCCGAGATTTAGTCGACTACTATTAGGTATATGGTATCCATAACCTTGACAGATTCTTTTCGTTTTTTAGAAATGGACAATATTTTATTAATGCTTAAAATTGTTGTGCGGCTGTTTAAATAGTCCGTAAAACTTTAAATTACTATGTGATTAGTTCCCTCCAATTTAAATACATTCATTTTTGAATCGGGCATGGTGTATTAATGACAAGCTTTATTGTAGGTCATGGATCGAACATGGATGTACAACACGAAAATAGCTCATTCAACGTTCTTGAAGGAAGCAGCCAAATTTGTTGAGCTCGCAAAGGCACATGCTGTGAGCGAGAATATGAGGAGCATTTTTTGCCCATGCAAAGTTTGTAAGAACGAAATTTTGCTGCAAAATCTGAATTAAATATTGTCGCACATCGTAGAACGAGGATTTAAGAAAGGCTATGAGATATGGACTTTTCATGGGGAAGTCGGAGGTCGTAGCAAAGAGTTAGATGATTTCTGTTTTGATGATGCAAAAAATTTTATAATCAAAGACATGTCACATGGAACCATCCCGGAATACGGTGTCTCTGGTATAGAGAATGAAGGTATTGATTTTGATCTGGAAGATATGTTGCGGCACGTTGAACTAGAGGTTCTAACTGGTACAAGACGAGGGTTGGACAATTGGGAAGCATTGGAAAAAACAGCGAAGGAGCTTCTGTACGACGAAGCGAAAGGATGCGACAAGGACTATTCGGTCCTGCGCTCGGTGCTCGAACTTCTCAGATTGAAGGCCAGACATGGATGGTTAGACACTAGCTTCAATGATTTGATGGATCTTTTGAGAGTTAACACATATCAAGCGAAGAAATTGATATGTCCATTGTCTCTAGGTGTTCAGAAGATCCATGCATGTGAAAATTATTGTATACTGTACCGCAAGGAATTCGCGGATTTAAACTCTTGCCCAACATGTGGGACGAGTCGGTGCAAGACAGGCAACGGAGCCTCCGATGGAGAGGTGGTCGACAAAGATGATGCACCGTTGGATGAGAACAAAAAGATTCCTAGGATGGTGATGTGGTACCTGCGAGTTAAAGATCGCTTGAAGCGGCTATATTCCAACCGTGACGACGCCAAGTTGATGAGATGGCACCAGGAGGGTAGGAAAAATGATGGTAAGATCCGACACCCCCCGATGCTCGACAGTGGATAAACTTTGATGCACTACACCCGGAATTTGCAAAGGACCCGAGAAATGTAAGGTTTGCATTGAGCACGGACGGAATGAACCCGTTCGGTGACCTAAGCAGCACACACAGCACCTGGCCAGTTCTGCTTAGAATGTACAACTTGCCTACTTGGATTTGCCAGAAGCGAAAGTATATTCTTTTGTCTATCCTTATACATGGTCCAAGACAGCCTGGGATTAACATAGATGTGTTTCTGGAACCATTGATGGAGGACATGCAAGAACTGTGGGAGAAAGGGTTACGAATGTGGGACAAGTACCATAGGGAACATTTTACTTTGCATGCCATCATATTCGTTACGATCAACGACTTACCGGCAAACTTTTTGCTCTCGGGCCAGTTTAAGGGGAAGTTCGGATGCCTCATATGTATCGACAAGACATCGTACAAGTACCTCACCTCGTCAACCAAGGGTGTGTACATGCGTCATCGTCGGTTCTGACCTCAAAGGCATAGGTGACGTGCGAAGGCTATATTATTTGACAATACAGTAGAGAATGATCTAGCTCCTGAAACACGAACTGGTGGCTCTGTCTTCGAGATGACAAAGAACATTAAGGTTGTCTTCGGCAAGCCAAAGAAGAAGCCTGTCAAGAGGAAGAAACGGACGGATTAGGAAAAAACTGATGCACCTTTAGAGGAAAGTAACATACCTTTTCAGAAGCACTCAATATTTTTCAGGTATCTGGATTACTGGAAAGACCTGGAGGTTCGTCATGCCATCGATGTAATGCACCTTGAGAAGAATGTGTTTGATAGCACCATTGGCACTTTACTGGACATCCTGAGTAAGACGAAAGATGGGTTCAAGTCCCGGACCAACCTCGTCAATTTGGACATAAGGCATGAGCATCACCCAAAAGAGCTGCCAAATGGGAAGATCGATATTCCTCCTGCTTGCTACTCACTAACACCTAACGAGAATAAATCTTTATGTAGATGCTTGCATAGTGTAGAAGTCTCGACTGGTTTCTTAGCGAACGTCGGAAAACTTGTATCTTTGAAAGATTTGACCATCTCTGGGTACAATGCTCATGATTGTCACAAGATGTTAATAGTCTTCCTACCGATTGCTATAAGAGCGGTCAAGCCAGTTCACACTCGGTTAGTGATAACAAAGTTGTGCTACTTTTTCAATCGAGTATCACAGAAGGTTTTCGATCCTGAAGAGTTAGGCCCCATTCAAAAATTTGCAATCAAGACAGCGTGCCAGCTTGAGATGTTTTTCCCTCCAGCTTACTTCAACATGATGGAGCATCTGATTGTCCACATCGTACCACAAATTATCGAGATTGGTCCCCTATACCTACACCAAATGTGGGCGTACGAGAGGTACATGTCCATCCTGAAAGGGTATGTCCGTAACCGAGCTTATCCAGAGGGATCAATGATAGAGGGGTACACAACTAAGGAAGTGGTAGAATGCTGCATAGATTACATGAAGTATACCATTTATGCTCACCTCCACAGTTACAACTTAGGCAGATCGAATCTCTCACCCTCTCCTCAGATCTCTCCTCTCTAACTCTATTCCTCATCCCCTCTCCTCCACCTCCTCCCCTTCCTCCACCTCATCCCCTTCCTCCTCTCCTCCCCCTCCTCCCCTTCCCATCCGGTGGGCCAGCGGTGGCCGTGGGGGGCGGCGGGCGGCGGGGCCGCGCCTGGCAGCGGGCGACGGCGCCGCGCGCGGCGGCGGGCGGCGGCGGCTGTGGCGGGCGGCGGGCGGCGGGGCCGCGCCTGGCGGTCATGGCGAGAGGCATTGTTTTTTCTTTTTTAAAAAAAATTGTGATTCATTGAGATGTACAAATTTGTGATTCATTGTTTGGATCTGTGATGTATTTGAGTAATTTTTTAGGATTTTGTGATGTATTTGATTTGTGTGTATAAGTAACTTTATAATTTGTTTATAATTTGTGATGTGGATTTGGTGATGTGAATTTGGGATGTTACTTTGATTTGAGGATTTGGGGATTTGCCAGGTTTTGGGGTTTGATTTGGGGATTTGCCAACTTGATTCAGGAGAAAATAAAAAGGAAAAAAAGAAAAAGAAAAGGGGACCATCTGGTACTGCCGCTATTGTCTCTTTAGTCTCGGTTGGTAACATCAACCGGGACTAAAGATCCCCTCTCATTAGTGCCGGTTGGTGGTACCAACCAAGACTAAAGATGCATCTTTAGGCCCGGTTATTTCAACCTGGACTAAAGATGGTCATCGACCATCTTTAGTCCCGGATCCTTACTCCCGGTTGGAAAATCGGGCCTAAAGGGGTTCCCAACTAGGAGTAAAGATGGTTTCTGCACTAGTGTTAGTTTTTACGGTGTGTGTGTGTGTGCAAAACAACGAGCGTCCTCGCCGGAGTGAAAGATGACAACCAAGGTTTTGAACTTTGATGACATCAACTTCCAAGTCTAACAAGGTTTTACTGACTATTTCACCTCTTGGAGTGGCCAACAACAGAGATGGCACTGGTACATAACTTCTTATATGTAACGGCCTTTCCTGCGCCTGGGGCTTGCGGACCGTCACAACATCGTCATCTCTAACAGGCTAAAATAAACCGCGCCTGGGGCTTGCGCACCATCATAGCGTCGTCATCTCTAACGGGCTAAAATAAACAAAGACAAAGATAAACTCATAGAAAGATACATGTGTATGTATTTTAAGCCGTCACCAATGAAACCTATCGGTGATAGGCTATAGTTTACACCCGATTGAGATTATCTTTATAATCTCAATCAGACCCATATACTACTTCCGTCACCGATAACAACCATCTGTGATGGGCTCTAATTAAGGCCCAGCAAAGATATCAATAAGGCCTGTCACGGATAGTTGTCATCGGTGACGGGCTCACTATTATGCCCGATTGAGATAACTAAAAGCCCCGTCAGCGATGTCCGTTCTTTGGCCATTATCAATATCTATTCCAGACTACAAATACTCCAGCTGCCTAAGGAATGGTTATCTTGCTGCTGACTATTTTTGTGGGAGGTGTTGGGGAGGGGGGCGAAATTTTGTCTATTTTTTCAAAGAAAACAGAAAATTCAAAAAGGTAATTGAAAAAACTAAACAATTCCCATAAATTTAATAATACTTATCTTACAAAATCATTATATCATATTTGTTCACTTTTGCAACGATGGATCGAAGTTGGATGCATGGAACAACTGTGCGTCATCATAGCAAAAAGTATAGAAATGACGTATTAAATTTTATAAACGCTGCGGAGGAGGACATGAAAAGAAGAAACAACAAGTACATGTGTTGTCCATGTGCAGATTGCAAAAATGAGATTATGTTTAATAGTAGAGTGGAAGTACACGCTCATCTGATACAACGAGGATTCATGAAGGGTTGCACGTGATGGGTGAAGCATGGAGAGCAAGAATCAGTCGACGATGTTGTAGCTGCAAATAGAAGTGGTGGTGCACAAAATCAGGAAGATCAAGACCAGCTTAGAGAGCATATCAGAGCCGAGCTTAGCTCTGAATTCGACGAAAAATTGGGACGGGTGGATCGGAGGCACGCATCAGGGGTGAGCTCCAGCAACAAAATGCCGACCCCATCGCCGCTTGCAGAGTCGAAGCGAGCCCCACACAAAGACGTAACAGTTGCGCATCAACTGAGGTGGTAGAAGAACAACCTCTAGTCCTTGCCACAGTCGACCACATAACGGTAAAACCAACAAACAATGCATATATATGTTGTCTTAACAAATCCATATATCATATTCTAAGAACATGGATGAATCAATCGCAGGAACCCACAAAGTGCACCCTAGCTGTTAGGGTGACACCAACATTTACAGTTCCAGCCGCCTAGGATCTTGTGTTCAATCCTGCACTGGAAACGCGAGTGCATGGGGCGCAATTGCTGGCCGGGCATGCTAAAGTTCAAGTAGACTTTGTCAAGCCCGTATGGACCAACTTCAATCTGCTGCATCTACCAAATGACGAGATTTTGACCCTAGGAGCTGCACGTGGGATCTTTATCCAATGGCACAAGGAGAACACTGAGATAAATATGATTTCTAGGTCAAATAATGCAGCACCAAGTACTCGTCAGCTCCTAGGGTCAAAATCTCGTCATTTGGTACATGCAGCAGATTGAAGTTGGTCCATACGGGCTTGACAAAGTCTACTTGAACTTTAGCATGCCCGGCCAACTTTAGCACCAGGACCCACTCCAACTCTTCGTTCAGCCCCTCCTATCATTGAATAACAAGATGAAGATCTCCACTTGCAATATGATATAGATTTTGGGGACGAGAGTTTGGAGGCTGACAGCAGGAAGGTGAAATCTTCTCTACCATTGCATGAAACACACAAAAAAAACTATTGGAAGGGGGAGAGGAACAGGAAAGCTGCAACCCTCACTTTTGGCTCCAAGGAATCTAGATCTGAGCCAGGCGCCATTAGTTCCTCCTCCGACCACCTTCACATTAGGCATGCCATTGGATGGAGACGACACATTAGCGAAGATGAGCCCTGCTTGCAAGGAGTTGCCCGGGTACTACATGGAGAAGTCTAACGCAAAGTGGAAGCATATAGATACCTCCATGATGGGTCATCACGGTCCACCACCATTTCTTGGGCCAGAAGCCTATATTGTCGTAGACTTTTCAGATCTATGGGACCTCTACAGGCTGCGAGCGGTGGATACCAATCTCCTTAAGTGCTACTTGTTGTAAGTATTGTTGCGCATATGGTAATAACAATCCATATATTATGCTTATACAGGTGTTTGTCTTGTTTGTAGGTTAACTTGGAAGCATATTCACCGCATGTTGCCTTACTCGATCCATCTGTCATCAGTGCGAACATGGTAGAATATATCAAGGATTGCTTATGGTCCCATCAAGACAAAGAGTCCATTATGTGTGCCTATGATCAACAATAAGTGTGTATCCAAATTAGATGAAAATCCACAACGCGTAAAACTTTAGTATTTAGCTTGCAATATACGAATGCCGCAGGGCCCATTTGATTCTTCTGTTATTAGTGCCGAAGTGGAGTATAGTTTACTATCTTAACTCCAAAATTGATAAGAAGTTATACAATTGGTCGATGATCGGAGCTGCATTGAACGACGCGTGGAACCGATATGTGCAAAAAGACAGGAGGCATAAGGCAGGAAAACTCAAACTCGGTCACAAAATAGACTTCCCAGTACGTCAACAAGTTGGTGACTAGTGTGAGTTCCACGTGTGCCATAACATGAGGACCTTCTCGGAAAATGTGACATTGCTCAACCTTGAGGTGTGTGCTTCAATTGTGTATACGCCTATATATGCTAAGTACTTCAAAGTATATACATATACACTAACTTGGCACCTCACATGTAGGAAAAACATTCCGACATCCCGGACCACAACTTCTAAGTCATTAGAGAGGAGATAGCACGTTTCATACTAGATGAAATCTTAGGAACCAATGGAAGCTTTAATGTGAAGTCGTAGCTAGCTCGTCTCTAAATAGTTGAACATTTTGCAATGCTTGTCCAAGACATGTGATTTTACAATGGTTGAACATTTATGTATATATCATGATGGGAACTGGATGTCAGATCTACCGTCAGGTGAAGATAACTATCGATTTGGTGGAAACTTGACACACACAATCTGGCTTCTGATCAACACGATCCGAATCCTGTAATCGCAGCACCACGTCTCCTTTGGTTATCAACCGTGCCGAAACCCAATTGACCTCACCGAGAAGGCTAATCCCTACGTGTGAATCGTAGATGAATGATTATCAGGGACTTGAAGTTGGGGTTTCACAAACCAATCTAGCGGCGAAACTGTGAAGGCAGAAATAATCTAAGCAAAACCAACCCTAACACAATGATGGCTAATAAATATATAGGTTTTCGGGTTGACCTTAGACCCATGGACATGACCCTATTAGACTTCGACTCCATATATGGCCCAACGGGCCCAAAGAAGGTGACACAACACTTTCTAGTTTCGAATATTCCCGTTGACTTGGAAGGAATTTTGATGTGGGACTAGATCCATTGGTAAGGTGATCTCGTTAACTTTCCATGCATATGTAGAACGTCGAAATCGGAGTCCGGATCCATTGGAAAGATGATCTCGTTAACTTTCCATGCATATGTAGAACGTCGAAATCGGTGTCCGAATGCAACCTGGGCAATGAATTTAGTGTGGACTCCTCCTAGAACCCGAAGTGGACTTGAACTTGATATGAGTTGGTTCTCCATCTTGACTTGAACGTCCATAATGACCTTGTCCATAATGACCTAGCCTCTCTCCAAGTTCTCCATGGTCCTCCCCATAATTCCTAATCATAATTAAATCATTAGGTAGCAATTTATCCTCAAAAGCACATAAAGAAGTACTTAGGAACGAGCTCACCTGTAAATTTAATTATCAGGTGCGAGCTCTAGTGATTGGACCTTGCAAAACAACTTGAGGAGTATCATTATCCAAAGGATTAATGTCCTCATCATATTATATGTAATATAATCTGGTCTGATGTTTCTGTATATACTTGCAATGCTAATTACATATAAATTTGTTCCAATTTATAACTCGGTTTTGCAGGTTTTGATGCTTGACGCTTGAAGATTCATGTTGCTGAATGGTTGTGTGAATGGATGTGAATGGCATATGTGAATGGATGTGTGAATGTGGATGTGTGATCACTAAATATATGTTTGATTTGTGAATTGTTGTAACTGGCATATATGTAAATGGATGTGTGAATGTGGATGTGATCACTGAATGTTTGATTTGTGAATGGATGCGTGAATGGGGTTGCTAGGAAAGGGAATATATATATCTGCTTCGGTCATTTTGCAGCGGGCATGGCTAGCAAAAGCCTGAGGCTAGCAAAAAAACAAATTTTATTTTTTTGGGTCAAATAATCATCCATGACGGGCTTAAATAAAAGACTGAAAAAGATGATCTCATCCATGACGGGCCTAAATTTAAGCCCGATCGATATGAGTCATCCTTGACGGGCTTAAAAACAAGCCCGATTGAGTGAGTCATCCGTGACGGGCGCCATACCAATCCCGTGATTGAAGTATGAGCCCGTGACAGATGATCTCATTGGTGACGAGCTTTAGTTTGGCACTGGTTTGACTCATATGTTGGGTCAAACCTATCGGTGACAGGCTTTATTTTTGGCCCAATTGAGATAACTGTCATCCGTGATAGCCAAATGCTCTATATAGATGACTTCTCAAATCTATGACCTTTTGTTCGTGACGAAGGCCCTTCCCAACACAGATGAGGGTTTCCACCCGACCGAGATGACCTATCCCGTGCTAGTGTGGTTTATCGGGTGACCGTCCATGTAGTACATTCATCTCATGGTGAGCGAGGACTCCTGGCTCCCCTCCATCAACCAGCATATGTGGTACCAGAGATTTGCGGACGTGACGACATGGATGTTTCTCAACTAGAAAAAAACCATTTTTATCAATGGAGGCCATTTATTTTTTTCAGGCGGACTAAAAAAAACTCTCTTATAACCGTTTGCAAAAATAGCTAAAGAGCCTCTAGATTTAGCCCCATCTATGAACATTAATTTTTCCAGGCGGACCCCGTCAGAAATCCAATGCAAAAATACCTTTATATTCGCAGATGGACATCTTAATAGGCTCGCCTGGTAAAATATGATTTTCTCAAGCGGATCTTAAGTGGTTCGCCTCCAACATATGAGAACACTATTAAAATTGAGCGTGCCTTTACTTTTTCCTCTCCCTCCCCAATCCTGCTCCATCTACCGGGGACAATGGCAGCGCCGACCATAGCTGGCGACGGTAGAGGGGCCGGCCATTGCCACGCTGGCTGCGGAGGAGACAGCCCGCGTGGCCCCTCCTAGCCCTCCCTCTTCCTCCGACTCTCCTCCCCTCTCCTTCCTACCCTCCTAGATCTGGCATATGAGAGGGGCGGTGGTGGTGGCGTGGCCAGAGAGGGGAGGATGCCACTGGCGGTGCAGCTCCGCTCCCCATGCCTCCCTCTGCCTCGTAGATCCAGCGGAGGGGAGGGGCGTCGGCGGTGGCGCGACCGGAGTGGAGGGCAGCGGAGGTGCAGCCGCCCTCCCCTCGCTCTCCCTCTCCCTCCCAAATCCGGCCTAGGACGTCGGCGGCGGCGGTGCGGCTCCCCTTCCTCTCCATCTCCCTCCTAGATCCGGTGTAGGGGAGGGGCGTCGGAGGCGGCGCGGCCGGAGGGGAGGGCGGCAGCGCGGGTCCCCTCCCTCTCCCTCCCAAAACCAGATCCAAAGCACCGGATCTGGCGCTGAATGTGCTCGAGAGCATCGGATCCAGCGCCGGCATTGCTCTTCCCATGCGTGCGATGGTGTCGACGGCGAGGGCTGCGACAATGACGATGACCTCGAGCGCACGACGATGACGACGGGCGGCAACCACAGTCAGGCTCTGCTCCTGGCTTCCATCTCCTATTGATCTCTTGGCGGGCAAGCTAGCTCATCCAGTCCACTTCCCTTCCCTCTCTCAGGTTTGGCGTGAGATGTAGTTTGTGAATTTGAGAATGCTATATGAATTTGGATAATCGAATTTGTGAATGTGTATTTTGTGATTGAACTTGGGGTTTGATTGAAATTCAGTGGCTGGATGAGGAGCATTGTATGCTGATGATTTTTTTTGTCACCCAATATGATTTTTCCAGGCGATTTGTATAACAGAGCCGTCTGCTAAAATTGTGAATATTCCAAGCAGGCGATATAACTCAGCTTACTTGAAAATTTATTTTCGCAGGTGGCCGAGACCTTATTTTCGTGCGACTTTACTTACCGGCGACATGTCTAACCGCTCGCGAAGACCATTTTTGGCTGCCTGAGAAAATATTTTTTCTAGTAGAGTTTTGCACGGGATAGTTGTCTCTCTTTTGGCTCCTCTGAATCTCATCCAACATGGGGATGAGAAACACAGAACTGCTAATAGGGGAAGCCTCAATATGTGCCGCTTCATTTAAAACCGGTCCACATGAGGCTTTTCCCATCCACCTGACGTCCCAGGGTAGGCTAAAAATATAAATTGGAACCTCTAAGTGCCTATATATGCCGGTTCTTAAAAAAACTGACACGTAGAAAGTCATCACATTCTGTGTCGGTTTTCATAAAAAGCCAATACACATAGTGAATTATAGGTACTGATTTAAAAATTCCAACACATCATACCACCAAGCCGAGCCACCTCGGCCCCTCCGCCCTCATTTATCCTTTTCGCACTCCGTCTCCCCGGTTTCTCTCACTTATCTTTTTTTTCTAGTTGAGTCGTAGCCTATCCTCCAACCTCACCTTCGATTCCCAACCTCCCCTCGATAGGTTGCACCCTTCCCTCCATGCTAGTGCTGACGGTCGTTAGCGATCAGTTTTGACCGTCAATACTACCAAAATATAGGAGAACTAGTTATGCTTACAATGCATATTTATGTTAGAATAATAATATTCCACTAGTATGAGGAGTACTTACCTTTTGCAGAGAATAACCATAAAGTGGAGGAGAATTGACATCAAATCAGACGATCAATCAATCGGATGATGTCGAGAATCAGACTTATCAATGAATGGGCCAATAGTGTAGAAATGACATGACCAATTGGGCCAAAATTCACAAGTCTGTGCATGGGAGCAATAGAGGAGGCCACCTGCTGAAATTGGGCCAGGCCGGCCCAGCCCATGGTTCGGTCGAACCCACCGTGGCTCCGTTCGATGCATGGTTTTGATGGACGGCTGGGATTGATCCCCAATGACTGTTGAAGGGTATTACCGACCTTTCCAACCATCATAACCATTATACTCAGCTATAAACGGCTCTCACTCCCTCCATTTCTTCACACATTTCAAGCAAGAGCTCTCTCATATTCTCTCAAGTTTAGTTTAGTATTCTTAAGCTAGTGGAGTAGGAATAGAATAGAAATCGGAGTCAGGAAGCCTTCGGAAGAGTTCGGGTATGGCTCCAGTAGCTGTCCTCTTCTCTTTTGTAAGCATTGTACTTTATTTAGAATACTCTTCTGTATACATTTCTGGTATTCAAATACTTTCCGAGTATTTGAATGCCAACTTTACTTCATGTTCAAGTTATACTGATTATACTGCTAGCTTATCTGGAAGATGCATTGGTATGGGTATAATGTTTGCTATTGCATTTACTCTATGTCATGACGATGATATTAGAGTATTATCTGGTAGTTTTGGTGTGGTGTCTAGATTATTGCTTATCATTATTTGGGGTTTTATGCTACGGATGAGAGGTGGCCCGCTCATGGTGACAGCTCAGTACGGGTATTCCTCCGCGCGTGTATATAGTCCTAAGTTAATTTCCTGGGGACGATACTCCTCCGTATTTAGCCCCGGTTGTATGGCCATGACGGGCTGTCGTAGGGAACTCGACAGTCAGGGGTGGCTTCTCAAAGTACCAGGAGGGCATCGGATAGAGGGTATTAGCTAGTTAATCGTATAACTATAATGTATGTATACTATGTATACTAGAAGTATAGGAACAGATTCTTTCTATTTTCTTTTCACTTAGTTTAGATAATTTAGTATGAGAATGAGTAGTTCTATGCTTGAGTGTCGCTCTACCCTTTGGACTATATTAACCCCTGCTTAGACTATGATTATTACAAGTAACATATAAACTATTAGTACGGTTCTCTCTACTATGATCTTCCCACGGGATTAAATAAATACGATACCCTTGGAATACTCTTGAGTGAAATGCTACAATGGTATATCCGTGCGCTTGTGGATGAACTCTGTAACCATAATATACTAGAAGTATTTCTGGACCATTGCTGCGAATTATATTTCTAGTAATGTCGTTAAGAAATAACAACAGGCATTTCTGGCGCCATTGCCAGGGAAGATTTATAATAGAGATTACCAATAGTAATATTTTATATTTACCTTTGTATAATCACTGTCCTTTGTGGGCTAACCTTGGTTGTTTTCACTGTTTTTGTGGAAGCAAGGTAGTGCATGACTGGTTTCATGACTTTAAAGAAAATCTAGAAGCTTTCTTTCAGAGCGTCAAGACGCGAGTCGTCGCTCCGTAGAAAACTCTCCCGACAAAGAAATCAGCCATACCAGCGCACTGACCTTCAAGACTATGGCTGACAAGATCCTTCGCGAATTCGCTGCTCCCTCTGCTGACAACGTGGCCATTGGGCTACAGATCTGAAGTCCAGCCTCATCACAATGGCGCAGGCTATCCCGTTCTGCGGCAAGCCTAACGAGGATGCCAATGCTCATTACAACAGTTCCTGGAGATCTGCAGCATGTACACCATGAAGGGAGTCAGTCCAGACACCGTCAGGCTATGGCTGTTTCTGTTTTCCCTCCTTGGGAAAGCGAAGTAGTGGTTCTATGCCAACCGTGCTACAATCAACACCTAGGACAAATGCTCTATAGCATTCCTATCGAAGTTCTTTCCAATGGGCAAAACCAACGCCCTTCGTGGAAGAATTTCGAGTTTCCAGCAGACGAGAGATGAGTCTATTCCTAAGGCATGGGAATGACTTCAGGAATATGTGGCCGCCTATCCTTACCATGGGATGGACGACTGGCTTATTCTACGGAATTTCTACAATGGACGCACTCCCACGTCTCGCGACCACTTGGACGCGGCAACTGGAGGAGCCTTTGTCTCTAAGACGGTTCGAGGAGCCGTCAATTTAATAGAGAAGATAGTCTCCAATATGGGTTGGAGTGAGGAATGAATCCAGACCCATCAGCAAGGTATGCACACCATCAAGGAGACGGAGATGCTTGCTGCCAAGCTGAACCTCCTCATGAAACGCTTGGACGACAACGACAAGAGATCACAAGGCACCATCGAAGCCTTGGACTCACACGTTACGTGTGAGGTCTGCAGCAGCAGGAGTCACTCTGGGAACGACTGCCCGTAGACCCGTGAAGAGGCGATGTACATGGGCAACAACAACAACAACGGGTATTGTCCACAAGGAGGTCAGGGATGGAACCAAACACGCCCATATTATCAAGGAGGTAACAACAACGATAACTTCTCTAACCAGCCCTCCTTGAAAGATCTCGTCTTTGCGCAAGCTAAAACCACATATGCTTTAAGTAAAAAGCTAGCTGCTTATGACAAGACCTTAGAAAACATAAATGTCAAGCTAGATGGCTTCGCTTCTGCATTTCAAAACCAGCTGAGCTTTAATAAGATGATTGAAACACAACTGGCTCAATTAGCTGCTTTTGTACCTGCAAATGAGTCTGGGAGGATTCCGAGGCAGCCCGAATCCTCCGTTGAAAATGTTAAGGTGATCACAATGAGAGGAGGTAAGTCCACTCGTGATCTGCCATATCCTAACCGTGCAAGCACTAGCAGTATCACTAGAGAAGCACCATCTAGTAACACGGCTGATGAAGAGGTTCAACCAAAGAAGACTGTGCCGCAGGAGTATTGCGACACCCGGTTGCTGCCGTTAACTCAAAGAAGCATGAAACCGTCAGTGGACGATCAGTTCGCTCGTTTTGTTGAAGTAATCCAGAAGATCCACATCAACGTGCCATTGTTGGATGCTATGCAAGTGCCAACATGCACACGTTATCTCAAGGACATCCTCAACAACAAGTGACCGCTCACGACTATGGAAGTGGTCAAGCTGACGAAGCAGTGCATCAATGTCATACTCCACAAGCTCCCGGAAAAGAAGAAGGATCCAGGGTATCCCACGATCACCTGCTTGATCAGGTCACAGCAATTCGACCAAGCCGTCTGCGACCTTGGAGCAAGTGTAAGTGTCATGCCCAACGACATCTTCAACAAGCTCACTTCACGGTGTTGGCACCAACACCAATGCGCCTGCAACTGGCCAATTCGTCAGTTCGTTACCTGGCAGGGATAGCGGAGGATGTGCTGGTCAAGATATGGACATGGACACAGAGTAGGAAACGCCACTCATCTTTGTAGTGTTGGACATGGACACGGAGAAGGAAACGCCGCTCATCTTGGGCCATCCGTTCCTTAGCACCGCGGAAGCCAACATTGACGTGGGAATGAGGAGTATCCATTTCCATATCAACAGGAAAGAAGAGAAGTTCGAGTTCTAGCCGAGGACCGAACAATGCTCCATGGTCCGGATCAAATACGGGCCAAACCCGTAAACCATCCACGTGGTTGAAGTGGAGCCACCCAAGACGGATAGCCTGCTGAAGTTCATGCAGAATTTCCTGGAGAAGGAAACAACATTTCTCAGGAACCGTTATTGGAAGACGCTGGTAAAATCCAGTACACCGGCCAAGAAGCTAGAGCAGCCGGCTCAGAGAAAGCCGTCTCCCGCACCAAAACCAAAGAAGGTGTGGAGGGAAAAGCTAAAGACGCCCGCTCCATCACCTTCGGAGACGTGTGGAAAATCCGCGAACTGAACTAAAAGGAGGTACGGTCTTGCACGTCGGACTAAAAATGACGCGACCTTCGCCAACATGTAAATTGGTATGTATCCGCATATTTATTTTCATCAATTTTAATTTTTGCTTCAACACATGTTTGAATTCCAAAATTTGCATTTAGGATTTGAATTTTAAGGAAATTCTTTCAAATGAATTTTTTAGAGCAAACAAAAATAAAATTTTCAATGAAAATTTGCTGTGCCACGGCCACACTGACCGTTGGAGTCCAACGGCCAAATGTGGGGCCAGTTGGGCCCACCAGGGGATCAGCCGAACCCCTGGTTCGACCGAACCGGCCAGGCAACGGCTACCTGCCATTTTTGGCAGAGCAACGGCTAGTGGGTCCCACATGTCAATTATGACCGTTGTGGGTACCCTATATAAGCCAGACGGCCAAGAGAGGGAATTCCACCCCATTTCAACTCATTTTCATTCCCTCTCCAAACTTTGCTCTTAAATTCATCCAAGCTTTGATAGTTTCCCTCAAATTCAAACACTTAGTTGCATACACACAAGTTGCTTTGGTGAAGTTAACTGGTGGGCGAAACTTTGGTTATTCTAACCCCCGCCGAGTTAGTCCGTTCTTGCTCCTTTGTGCAGAATGAGGAGGCGATTGTCTCGTCTGTTCAAGAAGGAATCCGACACTTCATCAAGTCATCATGATGAGTCTAGCACTCGTTGATCTGTTGATGTCTCGATGGAGGACGCTGACGTTCCGCAATGTCTCTTGAGCGACGCCGGCCTCAACCTTGTCAATGATTGGGTAAGGCAAGCCTACTACGTGCTGAGAGACCGGCAGTATGCCCACACATGAGAATACTCTCCAGAGTTGCTGAAAAAGATAGGTATGGATACTGACTTTCGTGCTATTTGGAAAGTTGTTGGTTGGCAGAGATTTGCTGTGGTGGATGAGCCTGGTTCTCGTTTGCTTACTTTGCAATTTCCATGCACTTCAAAAGAAATAGAAGATGGAATTTCCTTTTGCTTTTTCCGTACTTAGTATACACTTTCATGGAAAGGATTAAGTACACTTCTTGGTTTCACGATTCCTGTAAGATCGATCTTCGGAAAGGAATTTCCGAGTTCGAGAAAAAAAGGTTTTGGGAAGATATTTCTGGTGCTCCAATTTGCAAGAAACCTAGGACAAATGATATCCATAATCTACACTTAGGCTTATGCACAAATGGATTGCTATTACTTTGCTTGCTAGAGGTGATCTTAGTCCTATTAGAGAGGACGAATTAATTATCATTTTTGCCATGGTTAGAAAAATCAAGGTTGCTCCTGTGAAATGTATGATAAGGCAATGGTTAGAAAGTATAAGATTTTCTGCTCCTATTGAGTGCACTTCCTTGATTACTCGAATAGCAAAGGGACTAGAGGTCATTAACATTGATCAAATTGCTTATATATCAGCCGCTCGTCCCTGTATTGATAAGAATTATCTAGTGCAAGGGCATATTCTTAAACATGGAGTAGATGGATCTTTGATATACTTTTTCCTCTGTTGTACAAATGAGATCCCGTTGCCTAATGTGGGATATCATTTGTACAACTGTAATGAACTAACCATTCCCCTGCAGACCATAGAAAATATACAGGGAGACACGCAACATGGCAAGTAATGAACGAGAAGGTTCATCATCCTCAATTCCCGTGCAGATGTATGAGGCAGGTTGGGAGCCAACAGGGGATGCAATTAGTCCCCTAGATCAAGTGGTATGCCTCCATCTCCCGGTGAATGGTGCTCGAGTTCCTCTCGTTGGGACTTGGGTGAAATCACTAGGTGAATGGATACCCTTGATTTGCAGACGGGAGAGATCCAACACAACCTTGAGGAACACATAGCACAGACGCAAGAATGGCAGCAGACTGCTGATGCTCATTTCACCAACATCAACAACCTGATGCAGCAACTGCACGATGACCTTCAAGTGTACGTCTTCTTCCAGGGATTCAATCCTTACCAAGGACCCTGAGCGAAAGCCAAGCTTGGGGGGAGACATCTCTCTCCCCGCCAAGGTAACTTGTATCACATTGAATATTTCCCTTTCCAATTGCATGTTTGCTTTCCAATTGCATTATATAAACCAGAAAATAACATAAAAATTTGCAAAATAGAAATACCAAAAAGATAGGTAAGACAATCTAGTTCTCATTGTTGAAATGAATAGTTGCTTTGTTTTATATCTCTCATATATGGGTTCATAAATAAGTGATCTCTCAAAAAATAGATATGAGTAGCCAACAATTATCTGGGAAACTGAGGTAAATGAGTTGCATTTGCTAATATAAGTCTAAGTTGTTACGAGATATGAAATAGTAAATAAGAGTTGCTACGACCCTATTCTAAGTTTGACTTGAATTCCAGAAGTTTTATTTTTCAAAATGATAAATTTGAAAGTTCCTCATTTGATATAAATTTCTACCAGAGCCAAAAATATTCCATCATGATTAAACCATATACATTTTGGTTACTCGTCATTCCATTAAACTTTGTCAAATTCTTGTGACTTGTGTAGATACTTCTCATGCTCTATGATCAAGATCATACACACTCATTTATGCACATGCTAAACTCCTACACTGGGAGCTAGCAATTATCCATTCCATTTCCTCATTACAACCAAAATAAATTCTCCATGCTTTTATGTGCTTTCTTCTCCTAAAAAGAAAATCCTTTCTGAAAAAAGAGAAGGGAGGGAAAGGCATGGTTATGAAAATAAAAGTTATGCTCTCTCAAGCATGTGCAATATTAAAAAAAGGAAGAGAAAATAATGTAGCCATGCCCTCTCCTTATTAATAAAACAAGGATTTTTGGGAGAAGGAAGTAAGTACAAAGGAGAAGCATTTTTTTTATTTTTCTTCACATTTCATTTCCCTATATCACACAGGCACTTTGCACGATCTTGATCTTGAGTATGTTTAGTCATCTATTTTAGTCTGAGTTTTTGACTTAGTAATAAATGTGAATGCAAGTATGCCATGTTTGATCCCTACCGAGCTCCACATATCAAACCTTAGAGTAGGAATCAAAAATGCAAAAGAGGTAAGGAATTCTTACTGATACACTTGGAGAGACTGAGTGAATCATTTGAGGAACTTGGTTTTCTTTTGCAAAATCATTTGAAAACTTCTGGAATAAAAGTTGAATAAAGATTGGGTGATTACTGCTCTAATTGTTGTTCTGTCTTTCAACTGCTCAAGACCAGGAGAAGCAGTGTCTCGTGGGAATTAGTGGTAAGGGTAAGCCACCGTACGAAAGATTATTTAATTTGAATGAGAGTACATATACCTTGCACCTGTACATTTAAGATATACAGCATACTAGCAACTCCTGATTAACAACCAAGTCTTTGTTTCCTTTCGTACTTTACTCAGGATGAGCAAAGGTTCAAGCTTTGGGGGTTTTGTTGACGGTCGTTAGCGATTAGTTTCGACCGTCAATACTACCAAAATAGAGGAGAACTAGTTATGCTTGCAATGCATATTTATGTTAGAACAATAATATACCACTAGTATTAGCAGTACTAACCTTTCATAGAGAATAACTATAAAGTGGAGGAGAATCGACATCAAATCAGACGATCAATCAATCGGACGATGTCGAGAATCAGACTTATCAATGAATTGGCCAAGAATGCAAAAATGACACGATCAATTGGACCAAAATTCACAAGTCTGCGTATGGGAGCAATAGAGGTGGTCACCTGCCGAAATTGGGCCAGGCCAGCCCAGCCCATGATTCGGCCGAACAATTGGGTTTGGCCGAACCCACCGCGGCTCCGTTCGATGCAGGGTTCTGATGGACGGCTGGGATTGATCCCCAATGACGGTTGGAGGGTATTACCGACCTTTCCAACCGTCATAACCGTCATACTCAAGCTATAAAAGGCTCTCACTCCCTCCATTTCTTCACACACTTCAAGCAAGAGCTCTCTCATATTCTCTCAAGTTTAGTTTAGTATTCTTAAGCTAGTGGAGTAGGAATATAATAGAAATCAGAGTCAGGAAGCCTTCGGAAGAGTTCAGGTATGGCTCCAGTAGCTGTCCTCTTCTCTTTTATAAGCTTTGTACTTTATTTAGAATACTATTCTTTACACATTTCTGGTATTCAAATACTTTCCGAGTATATGAATTGGTACGGGTATAATGTTTACTATTGCATTTACTCTATGTCATGACGATGATATTAGTGTTTTATCTGGTAGTTTTGGCGTGGTGTCTAGATTATTGGTTATCATTATTTGGGGCTTTATGCTACGGATAATAGGTGGGCCGCTGATGGTAACAGCTCAGTACGGTATTCCTCCGCGCGTATATATAGTCCTAAGTTAATTTCTTGGGAAGGGTACTCCTCCGTATTTAGCCCCAGTTGTATGGTCATGACGGGCTGTCGTAAGGAACTCGGTAGTCAGGGGTGGATTCTCGAAATACGAGGAGGGCATCGGATAGAGGGTATTAGCTAGTTAATCATATAACTAGAATGTATGTATACTATGCATAATAGAAGTATAGGAATTGATTCTTTCTATTTTCTTTCCACTTAGGTTAGATAATTTAGTATGAGAATGAGGAGTTCTATGCTTGTTTGTCACTCTACCCTTTGAATTATATTAACCCCTGCTTAGACTGTGGTTATTACAAGTAACATATAAACTCTTAGTACTGTTTTCTCTTCTATGATCTTCCCACGGGATTAAATAAATACGATACCCTTCGAATACTCTCATGTGAAATGCTGTAATAGTATATCCGTGCGCTTGCGTTGAACTCTGTAACCATAATATACCAGGAGTATTTCTGCGCCATTGCTAAGAATTATATTTCTAGTAATGTCTTTAAGAAATACCAATAGCTAGCGCCCTCCCCTCGACCAGATCCCGCCTCCACGAGCAACGGCGACAACGGTTCAAATGGTAGCTAACATGTACCCCTCCTCCCCTTCCCCATATGCAACAAAAAAAAATTCCCCTCTTGGATCTCTCCTACCACCCTAGATCTGGCTATGGTCTTCTGGATCTGAGCAATGGTGGTGAGCATTAATGGCGTCCTAGGCCTCCAGTGAGCTGCAGCGGCAGTGGTCTCGGCCTCCGATGGGCGGCGGTGCCCTTGATCAATGATGGGATGAGGTGATGGAGCCATGTATAGATGTGTGATTTGGTTTTGTGATGAATGCTATATGTGTAATTTTCTCAATTGATCTGATTCATTGTCATTAGATTGGTGATGATTTTGTGATTTAGGTTGTGTATGTCATTCTTGGCTCGAAGCATTGGCTCAATTCAAGTGGATGCTTTGAGCTGTTTCTTTATTCTCGTAACCAAATTGTTACTTTTGTTTCTCCTCATCGGTACCACCAATGGGTGCCGGTTGATAATCCGGTATATATATAGGCCACCCATTTAATTAATCTTGTGTTTGCTCGGAATCCCTCCTTTTACACATACGAACAAGCTTGTGTCCATTTTATACATAACACCAAAAAATTATAGATTTGCTAGAAAACTTTCGCAGGTTTTCTATCCCTAAAACTTTCATATTTGTGACCATCGGATCGTCTAAAGATTTGTGCATAAATAGAAAAAAATTGCTAGAAAGAAATTTTCACATGTGTCATGTGTAAGATCTCAGTGTTATCTAACCAAAGCATTATTGAATGCAAGTTTTAGTAAGTTGTAGTTACAGTGCAGTTACAATGTAATTACACTTTAATTATACTATAGTCACATATAAAAGTTGTTGACTTGTTGATAAAAAATATTAAGGGAGATCAAACCTGCAGGTATATTTCAAAGACCAACAGCTCGGCTTAACGTACGTACTAACCAATGAAAGTTAACGGGACGACGCGCCGAAATAGTTCACCGCACTAGAACGGATACCCTCATCTCAATCGGGCGGTAAGCCCCATCTCAATCGGGCATGGCGTCCGTCACAGGCTAGAAGTCACTGATGTGAAGAGCTATCTCAATCTGGCAAACGACCGTCACGGATGATTCTATATCAATCGGGCCCTAAGCAAAGCCCGTCACCGATAGCTTTGACCCAGACGACCAATCAAACTATAGCCCGTCACAGATGACCTATCTCAATCGGGCCACAACTAGCGCCCGTCACAGATGACTCATCTGTGACGGGCATTAACTATAGCATAAGTTAATGCCCGTCACAGATGAGTATAATCCAAAAATAAATAAATTTTATTTTTTGGCTAGCCCTCACTCGTGTGGGCACCCACACAGGAAGTTCAAACTTCCCAATCGGTCACCCATCCCAAAATTGCTCGAGACCAAGCACACTTAATGTCAAAGTTCTTTAAAGATTGGCTTCCGGAAAAGTAGTTGTAACATGTTGGTATGAGTATTCTATTAATCCTATTATGCCCTAGGCTAGGATGTCAAATTGGGGTTATTAAATGATTTCAAATGGAAAAGTCACCAAAACCAAAGTTGTAGAACTCATCGAGGTGCAAAATTTTTATTTTGGTCATTTCTCCATCTGACTCTATTTAAACAATTTGAAATTTGAAATTCAAGTTCGAAAAGTTCAAATAGAATTTTAGATCAGTGAACGACTTCAACTGAAAAAGTCATCAACAACAAAATTGTATAACTCATCAAAATCTATAACTTTTATTTTGGTCATTTTTCTATATAACATTTTTTGAACCGTTTGAATTTGAATTTGAAAATATGACAACTTCAAACAATATTTTCAAATACTAAATGATATCAACTGAAAAAGTCATCAACAACAAAGTTGAATAATTCATCAAGATCTAAAACTTTTATTTTGGTCATTTCTTCATACGACAAAGTGATAGTAACATTGTTCACAAAATTGACATATCTCTTATCTGGTTTTATAAGCTATAACGCATATATGTAAAATTTGTGAATAATATTATAAAAATTTCGTCGGATGAAGAAATAACAAAAATAAAAGTTTTAGATCTTGATGAGTTATTCAACTTTGTTGTTGATGACTTTTTCAATTGAAATCATTTAGTATTTGAAAATGTTGTTTGAAGTTGTCATATTTTTAAATTCAAATTCAAACTGATAAAAAAAAGTTATATTGAAAAATGACCAAACTAAAAGTTGTAAATATTGATAAGTTATACAACTTTGTTGTTGACATCTTTTCCATTTGAAATCATTTACTACCCGTAAAATTATTTTGACTCATAAAATGAATTATTATACTGCACTAAATTATTTTGCTATAGTCAACTTACAAATATAAACATTTCATATGAAAAATGGAAAAATAGTCATCGGTGACGGGCTTTAGTTAATGCCCAATAGAGATTAAGTTTATAGCCCGTCACTGATGAGTCATCTGTGACGGGCATACTTGTTATCTCAAACGGGCCTTAAGTTGGTGTACGTCACAGATGATGGTTATTTGTGACGGGCCACAACTTGAAGCCCGTTTGGGATATGGAATGTTATCTCAAACGGGTCTAAAGTTGTGGCCCGTCACAGATGACCATAGATTGTGGTCATCTGTGACGGGCCACACTTTTAGGCCCGTTTAAGATATAAAATGTAATCTCAATCGGGCCTAAAGTTGTGGCCCGTCACTGATAGGTGTCATCCGTGACGGGCTTAAGTTTTATGCCCATCTAACATGTCTGTGCGACCATATCTCAATCGGGCACTTTTCGGCCTGATTGAGATGACTTTCTTATGACGACCCGCTATTTCTAGACATTTTAGAGCCCGTCACAGATAGAAAGATCTGTACTAGTGCCGGCCGACAACATCACATCCCATCACGGTCATCATAATGCTTGCTCAGGTTTGACACCCGTACGCCTTCGCGCATCCCCGGCCGGTGTACGACTGCCCGCGCCCCGAGCACGGCGTCCGGAGGCACGCCTGCCTGTCGCCATCCAGTACCGAGTCCTGGATGCTGGTGGTCGCCAGCACGCGCCGGTGCACCACCACCGCCTCCGCCGCCGCCGTCGCACCGCCGATGTTGGACGTCGCGTTGTCACCGGCGGCAGCGGCGGCGAGCGCGACCACGGCGAGAAGGGCAGCGTGCACACACCGCCTGTCCATACGCGCTCACGTACTGTCTCCGTTTTACCTCCGTTTTTTAATAGATGACGATGTTGACTTTTTCTCGCCTGTTTGACCAATCGTCTTATTCAAAATTTTTATGCAAATGTATAAGTATAAATCACATTTAAAGTAGTATGAGTAATAAAACAACTTATAATATAACAAATTATAATTACGTAAATTTTTTAAATAAGACGAATGGTCAAACATGTAAAAAAAATCTTCAGCGTCATATATTAAAAAACTGTGGTAATATATACGTAGTGTTCTCGGTGTGTGGGCGAATCGTGGTAATAACCTGAGCTAACGTACGCCAGCTAATTATATAAACTGTACATGTATTGCTTTTCACTTTCGGGTGCTGAATTATTGCAAAGCAAAACAGTCTCACGGATGCAGTATATGGATATATATCTACTAACTAACTGGCACGGCAAATAATGAAGCCTCGATTTTCGGGCGGTGACAGCTGCTTTTCTGGTTGAAAAAAGAGAGCCTATTTTACTGCCTCAATAGTTGTGTGTGTAAAATAAAAAAATATAGTTTAGAGTCTGGTTCTAGGGAGTAAAGTGGATTTATTTTTCTTTTGGATTAGTTTTCTTCAGCAGTTCTTTTTAGTAAGTTCCAAATATTTCGCCTACTCTACCCAAAAAAAGGCTGTTCGTGCCGGTCAGGTACCCGGTATATATAGGTGTCGGATTTCCCAACCGGCCACGAGCGTGGCACTAATATGAAAATAAAATAGGTGCCGGTTTAGAACTGGCACCTATAAGGATGAACGAGAAAAAAACAAATGCCGGCTCGGCTTGAATCAAACCGACCTAACCACATCGAGAACATTGTGAACACAGTGCACTAATCAAGCCGACCCGAGCACATCAAAAATTTCAAGAATACATCAAGAACATCATGAACACATTAACATCAAGATTCAAAAGAAGCCTCGCCCTTCGTGCCGCCGGCCATCACCTCGCCTTCCGCACCGGCCTTCTCCACCACCGCCACCGTCGTTGGACCGAGAGAAGGAGGAGTGTATCGCAGCGTTATCCACCACCGCTGCCACCGGAAGCCGCCATCGCCTAAGGACTGTCGCGGAAAGCCACCGATGTCGTGGTCGCCCAATGGAGAGGAGGAGGGGCGAGCCTCCCTTCCCGCCCGTTGGAGTGGAAGGGAGGGTGCTGCCGCCGTGCCACTGCCTTCCCTCCCACTGGATTTGAGGGAGGGGAGGGTGCCTCCACCTGGGGCCACTGAGAGAGGGAGAGAGTGGTGGGGAGAGAGAGAGAGCACGCGCGCTAAGAGGAGATAAGTCCGAAGGAGAGAAAGGGTGCATGGGTGGTGGCCTTATCTCTTCATGGGTTGTGGTCTTGTGGGTCCTACCAACTATCACATGCTCATTCTCTCACTGGTTCCGCTCGAATTCTAGGTGTCGGTTTTTATATTGTATTATATATGTCTTTTTATACGTATATGTTATACGTGCGTCACCGCCTTCTCCACCACCACCACCGCCGCTGCCACAGGAAGCCGCCATCGCCCGAGGAAAACTGTCAAGAATATCGTTTTTAACCAACAGTGACGGCCGGTTATGTGGTAGAGGATATATATCATGGATCTGATTGTGGTTTTGTGCAATACTCAAGGATACTAATAGTTGAGAACATGTCAAAATAAGCTTTCAAATCCAATTGTGCGGGAAACTGTGTTGTGCAAGATTAAAGTTTGATCAACAAACTAAGACTTTAACTCCCGAAATAAAGAATCTGGACCTATTTCGTCAAAGAGATGTAAAACACCGCTACAAATTAATTAATTTCATTTACCTCACCGCACCTAGTTGAAAAGATCACGTCCAACCTATAAAAATAAGGCAAAATTTGCTACAAGACATAAAAAAATGTGTAATTAGCCAGGGACACCGTAAGAACACGTATTTGTTGCAAGGCATTGAAAAAACTGGTAATTAGTTGCCAGACACTCGCACCATTATTTTAATATTTTTGGAAGAATAGGACAGAGAAACAACTGTTAAGGACAAGTTTGCCCTTGGCTCAAATGAATCTAACGTGGGCCCCACATGTAAGGCCCTCTCTCTTTCTTTCCAGATGGGAGGGCGGAGCAGCGAGCCCAGGCCCCTTCGGCCGGTGGGAGGTGGGCGATGGTGGTGGCACAGACATCGGTGGTGAGCGCGACGGAGGGCGTGACTGGGATAGTGTGCTTGGTGACAAGCCGGTATGGCGAGACCAGCTATCGTGGTGGCCTCCGCGCTCCTGCTGGTTCTGCTCCTCATCTTCTCCACTGCATGTCCTCGCCACCGTGTTTGTGCCTCATCGATGCCGAATCAAGCAAGGCAAGGAAGAGGGGATCCTTGAATCCAGCTCCCTACCACCACTCGCCACCCAAGGAAGTGGATCTAGAGACCAGCAAAATGACTAAGAGACGGCGGAGATGAGGGATCTCAATGGTGTTGGCGATGGTGACTACCGCGTGCTCCTCGATGCAGGCGGGGCCAAGCTGTTCGCAGACGGGCACGCACACTACGTGATCCTCTGTGCTGCCATGGGACTGCTCGGTCGGTTGGGCCATGTAGTCCAACGAATAGTGGTGGAGGTTGGACCGGCGGGGTGAGGGCCGGCGCCACCTTGTCTTCCCACCCACCACCATGGCCGCCGCGTCGTAGTGCTTGTTGCTGCCCCTCTATGTGACCGCGCGCCGTTGGCCCTCCTTGTTGATGCCCCCCCCCCAATGCCGTACTGGCCTCCCAGAGCACGCTAGCCATCCTTTTTGTGGTCAACAGGCAGATGAAGGAACAAAGAAAGAAGGAAGAGGGGAAAGAAAATAGGGCGCCTAAGGGTAGAACTGTACTTACATAGCTGTTTCTCTGTCTAATTCTTCCGGATATAATAAAATATTCCTGCGAGTGTCCAGCAGCTAATTACCAGTTTTTTGCAATGCCTTATAGCAAATACGCGTTCCTATGGTGTCCCGTAGCTAATTACATATTTTTTTTGGATGTCCTATAGCAAATTTTAGCTAAAAATAACTACATGTTTGTGGTTGTTGCACTAGGAAACCATAGGACAACTATATACTCCCTCCGGCCTGTCCAAATCGATTTTATTGTATTAGGAAGTGCCCTACCTGTTTAAAATCTTTTATATCTTGGGAGGGAGGGAGGGAGTATGTCCTCGTCAGCTTCATGTGTCACTACTGCTTTCTGCTTACCAACTGTGGGTACTACTTTGTGGTTGTGTAGACTAAACTATGTATCAAGGCAAAGAAAATGCTAGTTTTGTGGCATTGTGTAGGACAAAATGAAAACATGGATTTGCCTAGGACACTACAGTTTCTGGTAGTTTAATTTGTTAAATGACATTCCGACAATTATTAAATTGTTTTAATATATGTATCTTCTTTCATTGGGGAGCTAGAGAAAATTTTGTAAAAAATAGCTTTGGCCCTTTTCTGAAACTTAGCCTCGGGCGACCTTGCTGGCAGGAACTGATCACTTCACTTGAAACTTAGTCTCGGGCAACTTCAACGGAAGCCGAACTGATCTCTTCACTAATAAAGAAATGCCCCCTCCATCTCTAATATAAGGATTTTGGTGGGACATTCCAAGAAAATCCCTTATATTTAGGGACGGAGGGATTATATTTTTTTAAGTTGATAAAAAAGTTATTTAAATTTAGCCAAACATTTTTCAAATGTCAATTTTTTTTTGAAAATTTCTTTTTAAAAACAAAATTGCCATCGTGTCAGTCCCCAAAAGGTATCAATTTTTGCAATTTAAGATGATAATACATGGTACGAGGAGAAAGGGCTAGGAGAGTTTTTTTTTTATGATTTACTTAAATACGTCTGCATGCCCTTTATATTCTCCGACACAAAGAGCAGTAATGAATGTCTCTACAATTACAAACACTTGAGAGTAAATTTTGGCCAATTCCTATTTATAGGCCTGTGCATAGATGCCGGAAGGAATTAGACTCCACTTGGCTCAGGGGATATAGCTCAGTTGGTAGAGCGGAACATTTGGGTCGTTGCGATTACGGGTTGGCTATCTAATTGGTCCAGGTGGTAATGGTAGTATCATGTAGCTGAACCGGTGGCTCACTTTTTCTAAGTAACGGGGAAGAGGACTTGTGGAGATTATGGGTACCCCATACCCACACGGCATGGTTATCCGACTAGTTATAGGGGATAACTTATATGTATGGAATATGTAACAGATCATGACTTGGGTATTACGTTTCCTTATATATTACGGAACAGCCTAAAGTCCTGGTTTGATAATATTGTAAAGTAGATTTAGGAAACCGATACCGTATTGGTTAAGGTTTCTACCTTGTAATCCTGCCCCCCACCCTATATAAGGTGGGTAGGAGGCCCTCTAGGGGGCATGAGACAACCTGATCGTCAGATCTATACTATACCCGGCGGATTCAAATCCCCAAACAGGAGTAGGGTATTACCTCTCATTGAGAGGGCCTGAACCTGTCTAAATCCTTTGTCTCTGCATCCATCCACTTTTAGGTCTCGTGCGCTACCCCCTTTTATTATTGCCGAATTCATGTTTCGACAGTTGGCGCGCCAGGTAGGGGTCACGTCGAGGTCCTCATCGACGAGTGTGATGGAACCAATCTCCGATGTTGTTGGAGTCACAAAGATCAATCTCGGCGAGATTCAACGATTTAATCTCCAATATCACCGGCTCATGGATTGGTGGCGTCGCTGTGTAGCCGACTGCTCGTGAGCCTACTCCGGGACGCTTTGGCCGAGTGGTTAAGGCGTATGCCTGTTAAGTACATGGAAGAATTAATCTTGGCGATGGACCTAATCACTGTTGCCGCCGAATTCTCTATTTGATCGGCAAGACCAGCAGCCAATTTTCCAACACTACCGGGTTTAATCTTCCAACGACTCCGCAACCCGGCTGCCGGCGTGTACGTCGACTGATTAATTCGGCGAGACTGATTTTGCCAAGATCAAATTGACCTTCAGGGCTTCAAGTCTGCCGTGGAGCCGCTGCTGCCCTTCCACCTTCCATATTTATGAAGTCGCCGGAGCCGGATATATAGCAACATGATCCATACACAGAACAGGAGAAAAAATCAAGTTCAACTTCAGTATTTTCTTTTCATCTGCCAGTGGAATCTGTTGCCATTGGAATCATCTTCTTATCAAATCAATCTACAAAGAGACGCCAGGTTTCTCGTTCCAATCTGTTGCTCTGTTAGATTAATTTCTAAATGCAGATTGATCTGCTATGATATTGCTTTTGCTTGCAGTATCGTCGTCGTTGCCGATCCGATTGGTAGCCACGCGCGACTTTTTCTGGAGCGGCACATGCGCGGCCGAACGGTCTCCTTCAGGTCACGCCGTTTGCTGTCACCGCACGGTTCGATCGGTTGTGCGCCGCGAGCTGCGTGGGAGGTGGCGCTAGCACGTACGCTTCGCTCGACGTATGGAGTTGGTGTGATCGGACGTCTACAGTATAACGGCTGAGTAGGAATCCGTTGCCGACGATTCAGCCGCACGGAGCTGTCGACGATCCAGGCGCCTACACATATGCATCTCGCATGCAAGCTTGACAACGGTCAACCAACAAGAATATTCTATTTAATTGATATACAAGAGCATATACAGTAGCATGCACGCATATTTGTTCTTGTTTTCTAATCAAACTGATTTGCTTGTTCGCATGTATTCACATATCCAACGAGGACACAACTAAAGCTGGGCTCAATCTGACCGATGTGCAGCGCCGGCTGCTTGCCATCTTCCTTTGCCGAAGATGATCTTCTACTTTCATTGCCGGTCGTCTCCGTCATCGTTAATTAGTGCCCTAGCCTTCGTGGCTGACCTATTCCATCGCCAATATTGATGGGTGTCCACGTCTTCACCATTGGCCCGCTTTCGACGTCGCCGACTGGTGTTTTTGCCTATACGGTCGGTGGACTCCGCCGCCGCTGATGGGCGTCATCGTCATCTTCACCGACCGGCCGCCACGTCTGCCGCCGACTGGTGCTTTCGCCTTCACAGCTGGCCTATTATGCCGCTGTTGATGGGCGTCTATGTCTTCATCGACCGGCCGCCTCGTCCGCCGCCGACCGGTGTCTTCGCCTTCACAGCTGGCCTATTATGCCGCCGCTGTTGGGCGTCTACGACTTCACCGCCGGCTTGCCTCCGTCGCCGCCGAGTGGTGCCTCCGCCTACACGGCTGGCCTATTATGCCGCCGCTGTTGGGCGTCTACGACTTCACCGCCGGCCTGCCTCCGTCGCCGCCGAGTGGTGCCTCCGCCTACACGGCTGGCCTATTATGCCGCCGCTGTTGGGCGTCTACGACTTCACCGCCGGCCGCTGTTGGGCGTCTACGACTTCACCGCCGGCCTGCCTCCGTCGCCGCCGAGTGGTGCCTCCGCCTACACGGCTGGCCTATTATGCCGCCGCTGTTGGGCGTCTACGACTTTACCGCCGGCCTGCCTCCGTCGCCGCCGATTGGTGCCTCCGCCTACACGGCTGGCCTATTATGCCGCCGCTGTTGGGCGTCTACGACTTCACCGCCGGCCTGCCTTCGTCGCCGCCGAGTGGTGTCTCCGCCTACACGGCTGGTCTATTATGCCGCCGCTGTTGGGCGTCTACGACTTCACCGCCGGCCTGCCTCCGTCGCCGCCGAGTGGTGTCTCCGCCTACACGGCTGGTCTATTATGCCGCCGCTGTTGGGCGTCTACGACTTCACCGCCGGCCTGCCTCCGTCGCCGCCGAGTGGTGCCTCCACGGCTGGCCTATTATGCCGCCGTTGTTGGATGTCTACATCCTCACCGTTGGCTCACCTTCGTTGCCGTCGACTGGTGTTTCCGCTTACACGGCTGACCTATTATGCCGCCATTAGTGGGCATCTTCGCTTTCACCGTCGACCGCCTTCGTCGCCGCCGACTGGTGTCTTCATTGTTATTGATGGACGACTTTATTCCCACATTGGCCACTTCTGCCATCACCAAGGGGAATATTACAAAGCTAAGTCATCATTTATTTTATTCTTTATATGATATTTTTCCTTTTCCTCTCCTCACTACACCAATTGGTCTTCCATTGAGTAGTGAGTCGGGGGCTACAGATGTTATATCATATTTTTTATAATATTTATCTTGATTGCTTGCGACATAATCTGAGTACAAAAGTACCTATCGAGTTATGGAGTTCTATCTTCCTATGCTTTCCGTTTGGTTTGCCAATGGATGGTTGCCTTTGGGCCGATTCCTAGCACCCGGGGGCTCGTTGGATGGACCGAGTAACGCAAGGTGCTAAGTATTATTCGGAATAAATCAAAAGCATAGAGATGAGATAAATTTATTTTCTGCTCTTAATAATTGCAAAAGTACCCGAGTAGTAAATTCTGATTCGTGAAACTTTGTTCTATTAATGGCGAACTCATGTCACTCATATGCATGTCTGGGAAGTGCCTAGGCCGACTCCCGATGCTTGGGGGCTATGACTAGTCGGACAGAGCGTTTAAACGTAATGAATCATCTGCTCGGGGAAATCAAAATTGACAAGAGGAGAAATACATATTTATAAATATTTTAAAATACTTGATTTTTTCTCGAGTATTATATTTATATCAGATACTACTCATCCTATATGTTTGTTCTGCAGGATCCAGATCCAGATATGCATAAAAGGGATTCATGGCTTTAAGCTTATCTCTTACGCTCCAGGAATGGATCAGTCAGAACATCACCACAGGCTCGCCTCGGCCGCCGCCGACTGGTGTCCTCGCCTGCACGGCTGGCCTATTATGCCGCCGTTGTTGGGCGCCTACGTCTTCACCGACCGGCTCGCCTTCGTCGCCGCCGACTGGTGTCCTCGCCTGCACGGCTGGCCTATTATGCCGCCGTTGTTGGGCGCCTACGTCTTCACCGACCGGCTCGCCTTCGTCGCCGCCGACTGGTGTCCTCGCCTGCACGGCTGGCCTATTATGCCGCCGTTGTTGGGCGCCTACGTCTTCACCGACCGGCTCGCCTTCGCCGCCGCCGACGGGTGTTTCCGCCTGCACGGCTGGCCTATTATGCCGCCGTTGTTGGGCGCCTACGTCTTCACCGACCGGCTCGCCTTCGTCGCCGCCGACTGGTGTCCTCGCCTGCACGGCTGGCCTATTATGCTGCCGTTGTTGGGCGCCTACGTCTTCACCGACCGGCTCGCCTTCGTCGCCGCCGACTGGTGTCCTCGCCTGCACGGCTGGCCTATTATGCCGCCGTTGTTGGGCGCCTACGTCTTCACCGACCGGCTCGCCTTCGTCGCCGCCGACTGGTGTCCTCGCCTGCACGGCTAGCCTATTATGCCGCCGTTGTTGGGCGCCTACGTCTTCACCGACCGGCTCGCCTTCGCCGCCGCCGACTGGTGTTTCCGCCTGCACGGCTGGCCTTTATGCCGCCGTTGTTGGGCGTCTACGTCTTCACCGACCGGCTCGCCTTCGTCGCCGCCGACTGGTGTCCTCGCCTGCACGGCTGGCCTATTATGCCGCCGTTGTTGGGCGCCTACGTCTTCACCGACCGGCTCGCCTTCGTCGCCGCCGACTGGTGTCCTCGCCTGCACGGCTGGCCTATTATGCCGCCGTTGTTGGGCGCCTACGTCTTCACCGACCGGCTCGCCTTCGTCGCCGCCGACTGGTGTCCTCGCCTGCACGGCTGGCCTATTATGCCGCCGTTGTTGGGCGCCTACGTCTTCACCGACCGGCTCGCCTTCGTCGCCGCCGACTGGTGTCCTCGCCTGCACGGCTGGCCTATTATGCCGCCGTTGTTGGGCGCCTACGTCTTCACCGACCGGCTCGCCTTCGTCGCCGCCGACTGGTGTCCTCGCCTGCACGGCTGGCCTATTATGCCGCCGTTGTTGGACGTCTACGTCTTCACCGACCGGCTTGCCTTCGTCGCCGCCGACTGGTGTCCTCGCCTGCACGGCTGGCCTATTATGCCGCCGTTGTTGGGCGCCTACGTCTTCACCGACCGGCTCGCCTTCGTCGCCGCCGACTGGTGTCCTCGCCTGCACGGCTGGCCTATTATGCCGCCGTTGTTGGGCGCCTACGTCTTCACCGACCGGCTCGCCTTCGTCGCCGCCGACTGGTGTTTCCGCCTACACGGCTGGCCTTTATGCCGCCGTTGTTGGGCGTCTACGTCTTCACCGACCGGCTTGCCTTCGCCGCTACCGATTGGTGCTTCCGCCTGCACGGCAGACTTATTATGCTGCCGTTGTTGGGCGTCTACGTCTTCACCGACCGGCCGCCGCATCCGCCGCTGACTGGTGTCACCGCCTGCACGGCTGGCCTGTTATAACGCCAACTGATGCTACCTTCTTCACGGCTGGCTACATCGCTGTCACTACTAATAGGCATCAGTATCTTCAACACAAGCTGCCTACGTTTGCCATGGCTACCGACTGGTTTCTTCACTTCCATGGCTGCATGATTCTGCCCGTGTTGATTGGCCTTATCTTCTTCACCGCCGGTCGTCTCGTCTGCTGCTGACTAGTGCCCTCACCTCTACGTCTGGTTTATACAGCTACCACTACTGATGGACATCATCGTCTTCCGTTGCCGACTGGTTATGCCGCCGCCGACTAGTGCTTTTATCTTCACAACTGCGCGTCTTCGCTACCAGTTTGCTTCTGTTGCCGCCGACTCGTGTTCACTTCATCACGGCGATGCAACTTTGTCATCATGGTGGAGCGACTTCATCTTTATTATCTTCGGCACTGGCAAACTCTATTGCTGCTACTTCGCAAGTTTTACTACTTCACCAACCACGACGTCTTTGTGAACCTCGACATCTCGGCATGCAATGCCATGATATTTTACTACAACAAGTGACTCTCCAATATTCAGGATTTCTACTTGGACACCTTCAACACATATCTTCAATCAAGCAATGACTACTCGACGACAAGAAGCTATAATTCTCGACTCTATGTTCAGTTGTTTCCCAACTAACCAAAGAGTCGGGGGCTACACAAATATAAGGCTCAAAATTTGACAAATTTTATGAAAAGCTGAAGAAATCAATTAATCAGCCAATGAGTCAACTCCAGGAGTCATTATCTTCATCTTTGCTTCGGAACAGACATTCTACTTCAACAACTTCAAATATTTCGGTTTAGACGAGTTGGGCAACAACATCAACTCTCCTCCAAGTGAAGCATCTACAACAGTTATAACATTAATTTGATGGATTATTGTCACTGAGATCATCACCAGCACCTCTGCTTCATCGGCCCTGACATCTCTGCTGTTGCTAATGGATGATTATGTTTTCGCCGACTTATTATTTCACCTTCACGGTTGACCTACTATGCAAATGCTGATGAGCGTCTTTGTCATTATCATTGGTTGCTACACTGCTATTGGCTGGATCACCGACATCGTCATCTTCATCATGTCGGTTGCGTTTGTCGTCGTCAAGTATTTTCTTCATCTTCATGATTGGTGGATTTCGCCATCACCGTTGATGCGCGTCTACGTCTTCATCGTCGGTTTGCTTTTGTCACCACCGACTGTTCTTTCGTTGTTGTTGGGCGCCTACATCTTCACTGCTAGCTGACCTGACTGTAGCCGACTGGTTTCTTCGCCTCCATGGTTATGCAACTTCATTACCTTTGATTGGTGTCATTGTTTTTACTACCACTGACATCTTCCGTTACTTCTGATGAGCAATTTCGTCTTCATGTTGGTCATTTCATCTCCATGCCGACTGCGTCAGCTATTGCCAATAGACAATTTTGACTATGACAGAAGGACAAGCTATATGCTCAGGGGCTCATCAACTCAAGCGTGAGGATTATATCTCCAATTTGGACTTGTTCCGGATACATTCCACATGGATTCATAGTCATGAGTCTATTTTCTATGCTCAAAGACTGGACCAATTATTATTCCCCGTAAGGGCTATCAACCGAATACTTGCGCCAGTCGGGATTCAATTATTATATTTATTTTGGAGTATCCCATAAGGGATAATCATTCAGATCAGAAGCTATTCATATGAGCTACACTTGGTCTATATTACCCGGAAGATTTATTACTCGGGAGCATGTTACATGCGTCATCCTTTAAAGGGTGTCGAAGGCATATTTTTTGGCCTAGGCCTAATATGTCTGCAGCCCATATTTTCAGGTGTGGCCTGTCACGTTCTTTTAGGGACTTAGGCACTTTTTGCTTAGGCCAAAGTGCGCGTGATCAAGTGCCCAATACCTTAAAATCCTTTTATACCGCAGTTACTCAACTTTTTAGGAGTTGGTACAATGCATCTTAAAAGGTGTCAAACAGTAAAAGCTTTATATAGCTGCCCCGCTGACTTTTTAATATAGTCATGGTGCTGGTTGGATTTTTAAGCAATTGATTGGATACAATATCGTTGCTTTTTGCCACGTATGGTGGAACCATGTGTCTTCTAGGGACTTAAGCACATCTGTTAAAGCAGTGTGCGCATGGCGTATGCCCAATACTTTGGAAATTTCTTTATTCACAACATACAAGCTTTTTTATAGCTGTTTTGCTATGTGAATTTTCAATAATGTAGCCAACTTTAGGTTACACTCATCATATTTTACAAAGCAGTCGGTATATCACTCGGATCATGTTATTCAGGGATTTACACCGCATATGCTACATATTAATATCAAGTCGCTTGGTTAACTATAATTATCGAAGCCACTCGGTTGGTTGGATTATTTATTCCTTGACTATATGCTTGGTTTGTTCACTTAACCGCATAGTCGAGGGCTACACCTATTAGGTGCATCTAGTCGATGCACCTGACTTTATTTTTCAGCCCTCCACAGTCTTCAGATTTGGTAAAAGTACTCGGGAGACCATGGCAAAGATGATTGAAGTACTCAGCTTTGGAGTAATCTGGTTTGAGAGAAGATTATCTTTTCGACTGTGAAGGTCTCAGGGGCTACTGTGGAGATTATGGGTACCCCATACCCACACGGCATGGTTATCCGACTAGTTATAGGGGATAACTTATATGTATGGAATATGTAACAGATCATGACTTGGGTATTACGTTTCCTTATATATTACGGAACAGCCTAAAGTCCTGGTTTGATAATATTGTAAAGTAGATTTAGGAAACCGATACCGTATTGGTTAAGGTTTCTACCTTGTAATCCTGCCCCCCACCCTATATAAGGTGGGCAGGAGGCCCTCTAGGGGGCATGAGACAACCTGATCGTCAGATCTATACTATACCCGGCGGATTCAAATCCCCAAACAGGAGTAGGGTATTACCTCTCATTGAGAGGGCCTGAACCTGTCTAAATCCTTTGTCTCTGCATCCATCCACTTTTAGGTCTCGTGCGCTACCCCCTTTTATTATTGCCGAATTCATGTTTCGACAGGACTGAAACATGCAAAGTGAAAAATAATCGAGAATTGACGGAAGTGTTAAAAATGGGAATAGAGTGAACTTTAGGTGCTATTAAAGTGAACCGGTATCTTTAGGTGCTATAAAACAAAAAAACATGAACTTTTGATGCTATATAACCAATTTTGCCTAATCTTAAAAGTACAATATTTTTCATATAATTGTGTCGAACAAGACCAAAGAAACCTACCAGATGTGGGCGAATGGTAGGGAAAACCAAAAAACCTAAAATCTTTTGCGGAATAAAAGATTTACCTCGGACGGAGTAGATGATGAAATCCTATCGTCGCGGTCACACCGCCAGCCCGCCCGGTTTCCATCGGTCAGACCGCCGTTATCAGACCGATCAAACCATGCGCACACCTGCGGTTAGACCGCCGCACTGCCGCTGGTCAGACAGCCTCCTTGCCTGCGGTTAGACCGTCGGGACCTAGAAAACATCGATAGATGACAAAGTCGAAGATGTAGATTGAATCTTGATTTTATTGCATCAACATAGTGTTCACCAAGTGCACCAATAGTGCTCCTCACCAAAATCTCAAACTAAACTTGAAACCCTAAATTTTTCTCAACTCAAGTCTCTCTAAAACCGATACTGGGAAGCCACACCCTCCCTCTCTATTTATACATGAAGTAGATAGTGCAAAGCCCACAAATCTAACACAACTGTGGACTCCCAACCACGTGAGAAACCCTCTCTTGCAAGTCGACAACTTATCCCTTTCCTTATCTCTATCAATCTTTCCGAATTCGGACTCCCTTCTAAATTCAACTCCTTTTTCCATACGTACACAATCTCTCTTACATACCTTATGGATTTTTCATCACCACGTGCATTGTTCTCTAGCCTTTTAGTATCGTGCATGATCTCTTGATCCCTAAACGTCTACTTCTCCCAAGTCGACTCCGATCTATCATCGGCAACACTCTCCCGAGGCCTTAAGCAACACCTGCACATGCAACAACCAAGAAACCATATTCTGAGCACAAGTTCATCCCAACTTGACTCACATTAGATAACAACAATATCTATATGCATAGAAACCATCTTGAGGTCAAATCACCGAAGGAAACATCTAAAATCGACAAGACAACCCAAAACCGACACGAATAGGATCTGCCAGTTAGACCGTCGGGTTTTGCCAGTCTGACCGCCGCAATACCTGCAGTCTGACCGGCGGCACCATGCCAGTCTGACCGCCCGGGGTCTACAGCAACATCACTTCACAAAATCAACCATGTATTGAACTCCGAAATCTCATCACAAGAAACCAATTTTTCACACATGAAATATCACAAACCACCAATGTTTTCATCACACAAAATCTAAATCAACTCCTTGATTTTACACTAAATCTATTTTATGCATTGCCTGCTTTCGCCTTCTGGTTGTTGGCATACTTTATAGCAGCCGGAATATTGGTGTTCACGAGGTATGAGCTCCAGTTAATGCACCTAGTATCAAAATTAAATATGGATACATCATTTTGGTCCACAGCCATAGCCTTCGACAGCTTCCTCAAGTTGGTGTCATCAAAGCTTCATCCAAGTGAATATGCAGAGGAAAAATCAGCATTACTATTTATGTAAACCCAAAGAACAGTTATTTTGAGAAGTTGTAATGAATGAATGTATGTTTATGACTTTTACATGTCATTAATTATTTGTTTTGTCTGTGAAAAAAATCATTGGTACTTCTGGAAAATATATCTACGTACCAGAATGAATGGTAGATTAATGATTTTCTTTCTACTTGCTATATGTTCTTTAGTAAAAAAGCACTCTAGAAAAGTATATGTGTGATTTCTTTTAAGTCTAAAAGGGATATTGTCAAGTATACGAGGATTCTTGACTATGTGTTATTTCCTCCTGTACAATATCAGTGGCAGGGTTGTTCAGATTGTAGCGAAAATAAATCTTACCAAATTTTGGCATGATTCCTTATGTATTTAGCAAAGCTTAGCAAAAAAAAAAACTAAATGTATGCATATATCTTTGATAACTTTACAAAAAATTGGTATGGTTTGAAATGACACCAATCTGAACCACCCTTAAAAATGCATAAGAAACCAATACACAGTTTCCATCTTTCAGTCTACTCAAGTGCACATCAGAAAGAAGCTCTCACCATCCTTTGAAGAAGACATATGGGGCGTACACCTTTGCCACAGTCATTAAAATGTTGTAGCCTCGGTTAAGCTTTTTGTAGTTCTTGGAGTATATCCCTCCGAACAGAACATTTGCAGCATGCATCATCTGCTTATTATCACAAGATCAATATCCCAAAGTAAAATTTGTACACAAACGTGGGGAAAAAATGACACAATTAAGTAGATAGATATAGTGCATATTTGAGGAATCAATCACGAAATGTATTGCATTTTACCTCCAATGGAACCTTATACCGTAGAGTCATGTATGCTTGGAAATATGCGAATCGCTTGAACATTAAAACTCTTTTATTTTTTATGATCTTCCCATCTTTATTTGTACGTGGATTTGTGTGGAAGTATTTGTACAATAACAATGATATAGAGTTGTTGGGTGAGCAAAACATAGATAATCTCGCGTTAGGAAATTTGTGTAGTGGTATTATGTAAGAGATGATGGATGTGGGTGCTAATCATGATGATGGTATAAATGTCACTGCACAATCTAAAAAATCTCTTGTTAAAAAACCGAAGAAGGGTTCAAAGGGGAGTAAGAAAAATAAGAATAATTTATCATGAAAGGCATATTAGTAATGGATTTTAAGACCCAAAGAAACATAAATATATTGTTGATTTAACAAAAGAGCAACATTTAGAGTTCATTGCTATTTGGGGGACAGTTAGGAGTGAATTTACAACAATTGTCCTTAAAATTCTTTGTGCTGGTAATTTTTTTTTGGCACTGTAAACCTCCTAAGGGTAGATCTTGGGGTATGCAGTTGGGTGTTGATTTACAGTGTGTTGACATTGGCTTATTGATGAAGGTGATTATTATATTTTTCATTTATGTAATAAAAGTACTAAGTTTAAATGGGTACTAGTTTTTGTTTATGGTTTTGCATAGAATGAGTTTAAGCAGCAGTTCATTGCTGAGCTAGTCCATATGTGTAGTCATGAGAATTTAGCTAATAGGTGGCGATTTTAATATTTTGATAAGCTCTAGAGAGAATAATAATTCTAATTTTGATGATAGATGGCCATTCCTTTTTAATGCATTAATTGATGGTCTTAGTTTGAGGGAATTGCACATGGCTCACAGGATTTATACTTGGGCAAACAATCTAGATGTTCCTACTTTTGAGAAGCTAAATAGAATATTGGTCTCTACTAAATGGGAGGAAAAATACCCTCTATCTTTATTAGAGATATTTCTGATCATACTTCTTTCTTATTAAATTCTTCCTCGAATTTCAATCCAAATTTGAAATTTATCTTGGTAGCTTGTTACGAGAGGGGTTTTTTTGACATGATTAAGGAGGTATGGTCAAGTGTTCATGTTGGGAATAGTCCAATGGAGAGGTGGCAAGTGAAATTTCATAAGTTAAGACAACGTTTGAGAGGATGGCCAAAAATATTAGTGGATCTTATAAAAGATAGAAAAAAGAGTTGCTAGATAAGTTTGATATCCTGGACAAAAAGGAAGAGGTAACATTATTGTCACAATAGGAATTAGATATAAATCAGTTTATGAATAATAGATTAGCTATACTTTTAGGAGAGGAGGAGGAGGAATTATATATAAATCAGTTTATGAATAATAGATTAGCTATACTTTTAGGAGAGGAGGAGATTAAGTTGTACAACGTGCTAAAGTTAAGGACTTGTTGGAAGGTGTTCCAATATGAAATATTTTCAATTGGTTGCTAACAGTAAGCATACAAAACAAGAATTTACTAGTTGCAGGATGGTGATCATATATTAGCGGTGATGCTAATTTTTTTAAAAAAAGCATATTCCAACTTATTATAATGGTCTTTTCGTGAAGAATCACATATCTCTCTTGATGATAATAGAAGGGAGAATGAGGCTTTAATAACACAATTTTCTAACAAAAAAAGTTAGAGAAGCAATTATCCAAACGTAACACAATAAAGCTTTGGGTCCTCATCAATTTCCAGTTGACTTTTATCTAGTTTTTCTTGGATGCTATAAATCTGCATTTTCTATAATTTTTGACGGAATTTCAAAATGGTTCATTGCCTTTGTATTCGCTTAACTTTGGTACAATTATTCTATTGCCTCAGACCGAAGATGCTGTAAAAGTACAATAGTATGAGCCAATATGGTTATTAAATGTCAGTTTTAAGATATTTACTAAGGTGGCTGCGAATAGAATTATGGGAGTGGCACAAAAAGTCATAAGTCCAACTCAGAGGAATATTATAGAAGGGGTTATTATTTTACATGAGACGATCCATGAGTTGCATAAGAGAAAACAAAGTGGGATTACTTTTAAGATTGATTTTGAGAAAGCATATGATAAAGTTAAGAGTAAATTTCACAAAACTACAGGTATTTTACACAATTTATCACAAAACTACAGATTTAAGAGCTTGTTTCACAAAACTACAGATTTAGTGTTTTTGTTTATCACAAAACTACAGGTACTTTGTACAATCTATCACAAAACTACAGATTTAAGAACTTGTTTCACAAAAATATAGATTTAGTGTATTCGTTTATCACAGTACTACACATTTAGTGTCTTCATTTATCACAAAACTACAGATTTAGTATCTCCATTCTCACAAAACTACAGGTTTTAGCATTGTTAAAATGTGTAGTTTTGTGAGAATGGAGACACTAAATCTGTAGTTTTGTGATAAATGAAGATATTAAACCTGTAGTTTTGTGAAACAAGTTCTTAAATCTGTAGTTTTGTGATATAGTGTTCAAAGTACCTGTAGTTTTGTGATAAACGAAGACATTAAATCTGTAGTTTTGTGAAACTAGTTCTAAAATCTGTAGTTTTATGATAGATCATGCAAAGTATCTGTAGTTTTATGAAATTTACTCTAAAGTTAATTGTTCTTTTGTACAATAAACTCTAAGGATGAAAGTCTTTTCTACTAAATGGTGTCAATAGATTTCTTTTTTCATCTAAGGGGGCATGTCGGTATAAAAGTTAATGATTAGATAGATCCAAATTTTAAAACATGGAAGGGTTTAAGGCAAGTGGATCCTCTTCCTCCAATCCTGTTGAATATGGTGATTGATATGTTAGCTATACTTATTAAGAGAGACAAGGAAGATGGCTAGAGAGCTGGTTTAGTTCCTCATCTTGTTGATGAAGGTTTATCTATTTTGCAATATGTGGATGACACATTGATTTTTATGGACCATATCCTAAAGAATGCTAAGGACATGAAGTTACTCCTTTTCGTGCTCGAAAAGCTTTCTGGTATTAAAATAAATTTTCACAAGAGTGAACTATTCTTCTTTGGTGAAGCAAAGGAATGCCAAGAACAATATTCTCAAATGTTTGGATGCCAGATTGGGAAATACCTTATGGAATATCTTGGTATTCCTATGCATTTTAGAAAGTTAAATAATCACAATTGGGAAGTGATTGAGGAGATAATTGAAAAGAAGTTGAGTAGCTGGAAAGGAAAACATATGTCGGTCGGAGGTAGATTGGTTTTAGTTGATTCCATTTTGTTCTTTCAGTGTTTATGATGTGTTTTTTTAGATACCGAAAGGATTTCTTCGAAAGAAATGATTATTATAGATCACCTTTTTTTTCTAGCAAGGAGATAATCATAAAAAGAAATTTAGACTAGTAAGATGGGATATCATTTGTCAACCGAAAGAAAACGGGACTAGGGTTCATAATATAGAGATTCAAAATCAGTGTTTACTAAGAAAATGGTTGTTTAATATGATTAATGAATAAGGAGTTTGGCAAGAACTGTATGTTGAGGAGATATTTGAAAAATCACTCAATTACTCAAGTTAGGTCGAGACAAGGAGATTCCCATTTTTGTCAGGTCTTATGAAAGTTAAAGGCAAATTGTTAAATCTTGGATCATGGGTAGTAAATAGTGGTAAACAAGTAAGAGTTTGGGAGGATAGATGGGTTGGAAATTCTTCTTTACAAGGTAAATTCCATTTGTCTATAATATTGTTTATAGGAGAAATGTCTTAATTGCAACTGTTCCACTTAATGTTTATTTTAGTATAGTGTTGGTTGGTCATAACTTAGTTGATTGGCATAATTTAGGTACGTTGATTTTGCATACTAATTTCAATGAAAATAATGATTCTTTTAAATGGAATCTTCATCAGACTGGTCATTTTTTTGTTCAATCAATGTATTTATCTTTAGTTAATAATGGACACATATAGAAACTAAAGATGTTAGTTAAGTTTAAGATTTTTTTACGTGGTTTTTGTTTAAATGAGTGATTTTAACCGAGGATAATTTAGCAAAAAGGAGTTGGAATGGAAGTAAAAGATCTTGTTTCAATATGAATAATGAAACTATTCAACATCGTTTCTTTGATTATCACATTGAAGAATTTCTTTGGAGAATAGTTTATAGTTCCGTTGGACTAATACCTTCTAATAGTATTTCTAATGTGGTTGGGAATTGGCTAGGTCATGTTGATTCAAAAACTAAGAAACTCATTTTTGTAGAAGCTCCTGCTTTGTGTTGTGCTTTATGGTTGAGTAGGAATAATGTAGTTTTCGATAAATCTCCAAATAAATCTTATATGCAGGTACTTTTCAAGGTAACATACTAGCTTTGGTTTTGGGCACAACTTCAAAAGTGTGAACAGAATAGGGAGATCATACATTCTACATGCCGAAGCTTAAAAGTTATTGTCATGTAGATTTTCGCTAACTTCGGAGGAAAATTTACAAATAGACTTTAATAATTATTTTCTCGTTATGCGTTGGTTTTTATTATTCAGTTTTTATGATGTTCCCTGAATGTTTGCTCTCTTTAAGAGAATATTGTAATAAGTGGTTGCAGCTTCCCTGAAGCAAATGCCGATATTTGTTCCATTATCTAAAAATATTCATTTTGCATTAGGGTTTAAACTGAAATTTAAAGGAGCCACTACCACAGACTGCGAAGCTACCGTGTGCCTCTCCACATTACCGGGAGTTTTTTTAAGCACTCGGTAAGATTCGAAGTATACCGTGTGTTTCCAAATAAAACTCGGGAACACCTAAAAAATTACCGTGTTCCAAGCCGATACTCTCGGTAACGCTGGGACCCACGGAGGAAAGGCTTCGTAGGTGACGATTTCCGTTAGCACGAAGGAAAGGCAGCATGATTTCCGTTGGCGCGATGGATAGCGCCGCGCGATTCCGTTAGCGTGGAAGTATTGGCGCGGCGCAATTTCCGTTGATGTGTGAGGAACAGTAAATTCTCGAGAGTAATATGATTATTTGCCTTCGGTAACAACTCAGGCCCACCTATCGGTCAAAAAATTTAGCGGCACAAAAAAAAATCTAGCGGGCTCTTATCCAAACCACTTGCGCGGCTAGGTCACAAAAAAATCCCCAATCCTCGCGTCCACCAGTCATCCCCATCGACGCGCTTCCCCAGTCCCCTCGCTCCACCGCCGCACACCATCGAGGCCCCCACCGCCGCATCCAGGCCGAGGCCGCCGCACCACGCCCCCATCCAGGCCGAGGCCGGCGCGGGCGCATCCCCATCGAGGGGCCTCCGCCTTCGTCCCCACCTGTGACGGCCACCTCCATCCACACGCGTCACCGTCTCTATCGAGCAGTGTCGCCATTCTCGCGCGAGCACCACCGCCTCTCCTCGCCGGAGTTGCAACCGTCGGGAGGAATCTCCTTTCCATCGAGTGTTGCAGCGGCTCATCGTCCCAAGCTGCTTCTCGATCTTCTCCACCGAGCACCGCCGTCGGAAGCATGTCTTATCCGCCTAGCGTCGCCATCAAGTGCAATCCGTCCTCTCCGCCGAGTATCCGCCGAAGCACGCCAAGCAGACGCCGACTCCACTCCGTGTCTCTACCGAGCAGCACGCCGTCAGCGAGATCTGTAGCCGCTTCTCCTCGCCAAGCTCAATGCAGCATAGCACAATCGGTGAGCACATAACACTGTAGGTCTGTCCATTTCTGGATGAAATTTGCTTCACTTTTGCTGCATTGATGGTGTTTGTGGTATTGCCTAAGCAAGTCAATAGGGCTATGTGATTGTCTGCTTGATGCTTAGATTTTACAAAGATAAAATATATGCTACAGAAATCTATGATTGAATATATCACTTCTTAATTGTATAGTTATCGTGTAATCATGAACTTTTGATATTTTCTATAATCTTCATGCTAAAGAGATTGCTTATTTTAAAATAATGACATGCTATTTACTAGTTTCTTCCTTTTATTATTGCCCTCTTTAGTTGCTATTGACTTTGTGCAATGACCTATGAATAGATGTTAATATCTTCACTGGAGTCGTGGAGATATCCTAGTTGATTTTCATTGGATAGTATTTTTGTTAGCATTACGACTTGAGAAATAAATTGCTTATAGAATTTCTGTTGGAATTATGAAAAAACAAGAAATGAAATGATGAGACAGCATCAGTTTGATTTTGTACCATTGTGACTTTGGTCAGTCTGTTTTTGACGAAACATAGTTGCTAACTGCATTATGTTTGATTTAAATTATGCTTGTGGCTAATGTCTTTGAACTTTAGATATATGATGTGCAAAACTGTACGTGTACTGTGGAACTTAGAACCATTAGATACCATCACGAGGGTTGATTTTGTAGGTCTGAAGATTTTTATATCAAGTAAGATACAAGTTGGAATTATAACAGCCTGAATCTGAAATGTAAATATGAAAGGATTGTTGATTGTTATTTGTTATTTTGCAGGAGGTTGAATGCATGCCTGGAGAAATTACAACAGCATATGTTGCCATTTCCAGATTTGACCTGTGTCTCTGAAATTAATATATAGGATATGCTAGAGGTAAGGGAGCAGAATGGAGGGTGGAGCAGCTAAATTCTTTCCATCCTGGTTAGAAATACTTTGTACCTTGCATTAAATTATATTCTTCTTGATGAATTGAAATTAAGTTACCTTGTTTCACTGAACAGTTATGCAAACATTTATACTTGGTTAATCCGTTGTGATAGAAACCAGTACTTGCTGTGGCTTGAAATCATCTTGTACCGGAGTGGCGCATGCAGATGGTGCAGCATGCAGGATCTTTGGATTTTTATTTTTTTCCCTTCAGTTCTTGTTTTTCTGCTCCTGCTTCTATTTGTACTGTCAAATTGTTCTCTAAAGAATACATTTCAGCACTAAGATTTGCAAGCAGTTGGTTCCAGTATCCTAACACGTCCTATTCTTGTGTATCTGTTTTTGATAACCAATCTTGCCTCTTCTAAACTGTAATGAGGGGTAGACCATAAATTAAAGATCGAGTTAATACTAAAGATTGCTAACACCCTAATCAAAATGGAGATGTTCTGTTAATTGCTGCTTTGCATCTTCTTCTGTCGGTCGTGTTTTGCACAGATTGTGTGAATTGAAACTCTAATTCAGTTTTGCTAGAGTGAATAAGATTTCAGATTTTCCTTATAGTAGAGAATAAGATTCAGTTTTTTCCCAAAATATATTAATCTCCTGGCAATGCAACACAAAATGACAATCATTTCTTCAAGTGCATAATATTTTGATGTTCTTTTTGCATAACATCATTGTTTTAAACTATTTGTGATATCATGCATGAACTCCAGTAGACGGCCACCTTAATTTTTTCATCCTATGCAATTGTCACCAGCCGCGTATTGAAGAGGCTGCAGAGCATCATGGAAGCAATACATGGAGCTGATTGCACCAAGCACTCCGCCATGGTCAGGATCTAGGTGAGATGTAGGGCTGGCGACAAAGCATGGATGCAAATGATTGCTCTATCCCAACAATTGGTTGGATCTCCCTCTTGATTGAAGGTAATTTTCTGCCATGGCTATTTTTATATCAATGTGTTGTAAGTTTGTTTGGTACAAAAGAAAAACAAAATGATGATTAAGAGATCCATTATAGTGTTGACTACAATAAGAATCACAAAGTGTTGAACTATGTATAACATACTAGGAGTCTATATTTCTTTATGTTGCTGCCAGACCTTCAGAAGAAGCAGTAGCAGAGATGTTTCCCTTCATTCTTTTATTTGTGCAGTAGTGTACACACACACATGAAGAGATGCTCTCACAAGTTGTTTCATGCTATCTCTTTGTCATATGGAATTTCATACTTGTCTCACATTATTTTCATTGTCTTGTTGCTTCGTAATGTGGTACGGGAAACAAAATGTAATATTATTTAGCACTAAGATATTTTTTTTATATAATTTCAGGCATATAATGATCATGGCAAAGGACTGGGATTGATTTGTGTTGTCAATGAACACATTTGGTTAGTCAGCCATGTGTAGCTAGCTAGTTTGTAGATCCATTCATGTTGTGTTCTTGTCTCATGATGTTCTTATGTTCACATGACATTATTCTATGATTCTAATATATTTATGTGATGCTTTCCTATATTCTGCCAGTTATGTTTGCGTAAATCTGCCTGACTGTTGCTTGTCTCATATGCGTGCTGTACTATCATGAATATAAGAAATCTGTAAACCAGATGTATAATGTTGCCCACTGTTCATTTTCGGTATGATACTGTGGACTACACAAACACACGGTAACAATTTCAACATTCCCGTGTCTCCGGTACTATAATCCTCTTGGTATACTGTCTCATGTTACCGTGTTTTGTGTATTGCACACGGTAACGTTTGTTTTTTCCCGTGTTTTTGTAACTCTCGGTAAGACTCCGTTCTATTACTTCCGTCCCGTCTTGTGCACAGCTTGTGCCGTTAAACAGATTGTTACCGAGTGTCTATGTCCACTCGGTAATTTCCTTCATCATCCCGACTGTACAAGCACTGTCTCACGGGAAGAACCTGACGGTAAAGGTGTGAGGCCACCGAGAGCGCATTCCTGGGAGTCTGCTCTCGGCAACTTGTGTTTTCGAGGTGATGCCGAGTGTTTTTGGCACACGGTAGCTTTGCAGTCTCTAGTAGCGAGCTGATATATATGCATCGGTAAGTGGTGGGCCACTACTAGCTAGGAAGAGCTGAGCTAGCTAATTTGGAATTTGAAAAATAAGGTGAAATGGTTGTATGGTGGTGGGACGAGGGTTTTACATTATGGAAAGTAGAAAAAACTGGGGCAGCCAGTCAAATCGAAATTGATTAAAATTTTAGGCAGAAACAAATTGAATTTGAATAATTTTGCTGAACTAAGAATGATTAGCCAAAAGAGTACCTATGGAGGGAACTGAAGTTTTGAAAATTTTGTGCGTACTATGGGATTTTGGTGTAATGTATGGGCAAACGGGTGGGGAGTGAAGGGTTTATCATGTGGAAAGGGCGGTTTCTAGAACTTTATGCTTATGATATGCTTCACCTGATTCGAAGAATGAACCAAAAAGGTGGAAATTAGCTTACTTTACCGGATTATTTGATGCACTCCCATTTACAAGACTATAGGTTTTACATATACTTTTGTAGTACTCAATTTTGTATATGTAATTTACCAGTGGAAACATGAAGGAGCATCTTGAGGTTATCGGACTGCTTTGCAAACTGACATAAATGGATGACTGCTGCTGTGTTTGTTACCAAAGCAACGTCATACCTGCACATGTACAGTGACCCAGTGAGAATGACATAGCCTTCCTCTATTCCACACCTAATTATGTACTGGGACTACTTCATTTTCCATGTGCACGTTTTCAAACCGTTAAATGATTTGTCTTTTTAAAAAGTTTCTATTGAAAAGTTGTTGTAAGAAAACTATATTAATTCAGTTTTTATAATTAATACTTAATTAATCATGAGCTCGTGAGCTACCTCGTTTTTCGTGTGAGAGGAAAAGGTTCCAACTCAATCAAACAAACACCCTTAATATGGCCCATAGTGTTGTTGTTTCCACCCTCCTAATAGTTGAATGCGAAATTGCTTCACCAGTGGGAGATAATTAGTAAGGATCTCGACAGTTGGTTGTTTCATTAGACACTTACAATGATTTATACGGATGGTCTTTTACATGTAAACGAAGAAATACACGGGCACCTTATTTAATAAATGTTTATCTATGATGATTTTTTCTCTCAATATTCTTTTTTTTCTTAATATTCTTCGACTCTAAATATTCTAACTTTCATTATAAACACGTTTTTGTTCGTAATTTATTTGGGATAACTTTGAATATTGGTCATGATTTCCTTCTAATTAGCCGTGTAACATATAAATTCTAAACTGGAGATTATGCAGTATTGAATTTACTAGAAAATAATCTCACAAAATGGAATTAGTTCCAATGAAACTATCATTTTTACTATGTTTGCTTCTTTTATAGAATATTTAGCATACATAAATTTTGGAGTTTCTAAACTTTAATTAACATTTTTTCCTGTATGTTATAGATATCTTTATGGACTTTAAAATATATTAATTGAAGATATTTTCTACTAAAAAATACAGGTAATAGACAGTTTCATCTACTTAAAGACTGACTTCTATTTACGTCAACTCTCTTTTTTCTCATACACTATATTATTTTCTTTGAAAATGAATTTAATTTGGTATAAGAGCACAATTATATAAATATAATTAGTATGTGTAGAGTGCTTATGAATGTGTGCAAGAACCATAGACTAAAGTACAATTTGTTAACTCAATTCTTATTATATAATATATTTTTGTTCCATATTTGCATGAATTCTCGTATATATAAGTTTCGTTTGATCTTTATTTCCTAATTAATTAAACTTGTATGAAATACCAACGTACTGTGCGTACCTATTTAATATAATTCAAAGAGGGAAAAAATGACGTGCATTCCATCTATTCTTGTACATATTATTTGGGGCAGTAATATAGTCCTCAAAATATAGAACTTATACATGGTGGTAAATAAGACTACATTAGGTTATCCCCGTATGTACCGAATAGACTGTAACCTACATTTTAAGCATATAAAAGCATATTTGTAAGATGATATAGTCCATATCAATAATTTCTTTTAAGGATTTGTCATAATAATTGAATACAATGGAAAGCCCAAGACATGACCTGTTTTTTTGAAAGGATGACAGATATGTAGTGATACACTCTATATTTTCATCCTTCTTATAATTTGCATGTACTTTCGAATTACATTCTAAAAAACAAAATATAACCTAAAATATATTTTTCTTTTACAAGATAAAATTGTCAGTTCAGATCATAAAATTTTAATTTAATGTTAAATATTATAACAGTCTAAACTTTGTTATTGAACATTGTAGAACTAATTTAAAGGAAAATAATCTGACAGTGTAGAACTAATTTAGTTATACATATTTGTATATATGATATTATAATCTAAGTTGTCCTTTTTTTTTCCCTGTTAGAGATGATGCAAAAGGTCAAGACATGACCTATAATAAAATTATTTAAGTTAATAATTTGACCCAATGATTTTTAATTGTGATGGATAAATTTAAAATTTATATGATAAATAGTAATTAAAAAGAGGACTAAAAGAGAGGGAAGAGGTGAGGGGGAGGGCCAACGATCTTCGCAGCCTGGTTTGTTTGTTTTAAATCCATTTAATCCAATGGTTTAAAATTATGGATTCATCAGTTTTAAGTAAAAAATCGATGGCATGAAGTTTTGTTCTTTCGCATAATTGTAAGAATTTCTTTAATTTACTGGACTGCGACATAGTTTGATCGTTGTTTGTAGCAGTGTTACACGTCGGCTTAGAAATGTTTTGGATGCATATTGACTTTTACTATATAATAATATAATAATGGATAGATAAATAAATTTGTCGGTGCCTTCAATAGTTTTCTTCCATGGAACGAAACTTTATCAGTAGGCTTCAGTTTAAGGTTTTTTTAATTTATTACGGATTAATTTTTTATAATTAAATCTGCTGATGCCTTCAAGAGCAGTAATATATTCTCTTCAATGTTCTCATCTTATGCCAAGCGAAACGTATCATAATATACGTATTTTTGAGATTTTATCATCAGATACATAAGAGTTTTCTAAAACTGAAATTTAATACCCTCTTGATACATTTCAGGTAATGGTAAGGCTCCTCTGGAATGAATCCTTTAAAAAAACATTGGAATAGGAAAAATATATGATTTTGATAGGAATACAAGCGCAAGATATAAGATTACAAAATATTAGAAAATAAAAGAGTGACTGTTTGAATAAACCGCAGGATTGATACAAGAATCGAATAAGAGAAATAGTTCTAAAGAAAATTTTCCAAGAGGTTTAAGGTCTCATTAACCTTCCTACAAAATTATACATACATTGAGGCATTCATTGGAAATTTTAGGATTTGAAAATATCCAATCACTTGTTTCAAATGACCGATTAGAAAAAAAAAATCATATAGGAGTTAAGTCATACAAAATACCTCCATAAATAAATCTTAAAGGGTTGGAAAAAAAAACCCTGATGGCCAACACACACTTTATGTACCTCTCCATAAAGTTGGTCGTTGCAGCACCATTAACGATGATGTCGACATCCTGGGATAACCGTAGGATCTCAGAGTTTCCAAGCCCAAAGTTTTGATGCGTGATGTCTCCAGGTAAAGGGCATACTTTTTCCTTGATGAAAGAGTGGAAAGATGCACCGTGTTGTTCTCGCAGAACATCAAATAGTCCTTTTCCTACAACCTATAGCAAAAGATAAAACCGTTTGATTAATTCCTCTGAATTATTTCACTGAAGTTAAAATCACCTGATACACATAATTCTTGAACCGTTTCAAACTGATTTAGGTTTGAAATACAAAGCAAACAGACAGTCATAGAGTATCACTATTAGTTCAAAATAGACCCACAGTGATACTTTTCTCTGGTAGAAAGGCAATATTATACTTAAGATTCGTAAGATTTTCCATATAAAGAGGATTCATCATTAATCAAAAAAGCAACCTGCTTAATGCACTAAAAATTATGGTTAGTAAGCTAAATATTGCCCTCCCCGCGTTCCACATTATACATAATTTTAGTTTGTCATAATTTAAATTACTTCAAATTTTAAATTGACTAAGTATCATCAGTAGAAAAATTATTTTTTCGGGCATCATTATTTTAGGCGTCCCTAAAAGAAACGTCCCAGTGAAAATGGTTGACACCGCCTCAGGTCATAGCCATCTCCGGAAAACAATTTTTGTGGGTGGGTCCCTAAGAAGTCAACCTGTAAAAAATCTATTTTCATGGTGGTTTGCTTCAGAAAAGCCAAACTTAAAATTAAAATACCACTAAAGAATCAAGAAACGGTAACCCTATATAAGAAAATTATAGCCCTCGGTGAGATATACAGCTTTGTAGGGGTTCAAGTATGCAGTTCTTGCTCTCAGATTTTGTTTCTTTTAGTTTTCTGACCGTCATCGCTCATCGGATGGAGACATATTTTATACTAAAATACTAAAATTATAGAGCTCAATAAGATCATTTAGGTTCCTGTTTATTCGTTAGAAGCTTTGCTATATATTTTTACAAGGGGTGGGTTCTATATAAAGTCCAAACTTTCAAAAGTTCTTGAAAATTCATATTAAGCCTGATTGAGGTAAACCAAAGTTATATGATATTCTTATAGTATATCCTGTAATATTACTCAAAGTGAATTTTCTCTAAATTTGTATAGTTGAGTCATTTTGACAATATAAGGGGATTTTTTTTGCAGGCGGATTTATTGAATAAACCGCCCTTAACATAATTTTCACGGGCGGACTTGCTTGATAAAACCACCCTTAAAAATGCAAATCCCGTAAAAATAGATTTCGCATGCAGTTTTCTTTAAGAAAACTAGGGTTAAAACTGGGTGCACCACTCAAATATGAAAAGAAATGCATAACCCTTTCATGTGAGGTCAGATCATGATAAACTCTAAACGAGAATTGTAGCCCTCGATATGATGTGATATAGAAACTTTGTAGTTGAACGTTGTTTCAATTTAGATTGTTTCACGGGTGACCTTTTTTTTTTACCTTTGTAAATTGTCGATTTTTCATAGGCCCTTTGCTATAAACAGGTCGATAAAACACCACGGTAAATCATTTATGGGATGGCTGGACAAATGTTACATGTAATATATAGTATATATAGAAAAATGTAGCATTATTTACGACAAGAAATCAGTTTCATTAAACTCGTCATTGAATACATTTTTAATAGTGTATACGTTTTATGTTAGAATTTGTTACTACAACTTTTCTAAAAACTTAGCACACCAAAAATAAATTATAATAGTAATCCATGCATATTCTGCATGAAAAACCAGTTCAAAAATATAATATAGCATGATCTGTGCGTGTGTTTGTACTTCAGTGAGAAGACGCTCCTTGGCGGCTGCGGCGTCCGGAGCACGCACCAGCAGGTAAAGCTTCCTCACGTCCGGCTGAATTCGAAGTATCTTCTCCACCAGCACTGCATTGTCGACGATGGCAATACACATATAAATATAAATATAAAAAATAATATGTATATATATATATATGGTAAATACAATTTCTTATGAAAATAGTAAGAAAAAACCACGTCAAAAAACATCGATCGAGATCAAAGCATGTACCGACGGATGTCAGACTTGTTCCTACTAGTCATATAGTGTCCGGTTACAGTACCGTTGTTCATCATTCATCAAGTGTAAATTTTTAACTATTATCCACCTATAATATAAAAACATGTTTACAGGTACTAATAGTCTTTGGACGACGACCCTTCAAATATATTGCATTTTCAGATACAATTTCTTAATTAGTACAACCGTGTAGTGTATAAAAGTTAATTTTTAGAGCCAATTGCTTAGAGACTTATGGACGTCCGTCGGTCCGTGCAGTAAAAACAAGGGCATCTTCAAAAATAGTCTTTTATGGTTATCTATTACTAAGTTTTACCAATATTTATACTCATTAACGTACAGATAGCAGGTCTACTTTTTCAAGAATGAAAAAGTCCCAATTACCAACTGATCTCTATAGAGTCCAAAAAAACCCCATAGACCTACAGAACCAAACATTAATTTTCAACCCGGACAAATTACCATTTCCCCTAATTCAATCTAGAGCAGTTTTTACCCCTGTGTGTGTATATAATTTAGCTAATGTGGTAGTCTATTCACCAACTAGACAAAAAAAAAATATAAAAAAAATTCTGGCGGTCCACCTGCATGTTTGTCACGGTCAATTTCTTTCTGTGGGACCTGCCATATTTTTTAGAATTTTATTTTCTTAATGTGATAACTGGATTGCCACATGGCCAAACCACTACAGGTTACGATCAATACAGCTTACAGCCTTGAAATTTTTTTTGCGGTAATTCATCTGGTTTATATAGTTTGAGGTGTGAAATATACGATATTGTAGATGAGATGATAATTTTAACCGTTGCAACAGTTTATAGGATGATATGGACTTTTTCCCCTTCCTAATAGCTTGTGGAAAGGTTGTAATTTGTAATTTATCGAACATTTCGAAAACATGAATAAAAACACGCCAAGTATTTACGTTAAATAATTGCAAAGAAAAACAAAGCACTGCAGCATTCATTGTAGTCTAAAAAAAAAAAGAGGTGTAGCAAGTTGTACACTAAGGCCTCATTTTATTTAATTATACTTACTAGGTGGATTATTATTGTGAATTATCTACTCAATTAATTTAATTAGACTTTTATAATAATAACTTAAGCATATTTTAAGAACATTTAAAAAATAGTTAAAAATAAGTTGTCAGATCGTTATTTTAAGAAAACAAATGTTTAAAAGCGCAGAGCAAATAATCCATTTCAATACCGGCAGATAAGCTAAAAAGAGAAGGGCCCCAAAATTGCCTGTATTTGTAATTATGTTTGAACTCATGAGTTTCATTTATTTCAATTCATGAAAGACACACGCGTACACACATTAAACACACACACGGAATTTTAATGTACTCTCTTAACATGCTCAAAGAGAAAAAAAATCAATAAATCAAAATCAAAATCAAAACTAAGGATGAAGTTAAAATAAATAATATTCTTTCATGCGCTCAAACTAATTAAGTGATGTACTTTTTGCCAGAAAGCCAGTAGAGCCGGTGATGAGTATGCTCCTATCTCTGAAACGCTCGGCTATGCTTCCCGGCTCCATGGCGCCACCGTGCCGTGGTTATTTGTCTACAGTACAGTGGAGTCGACCTAGCGTGCAGTACGCATATTTATAGGCACCATTGCTCACTCTGCTCACACACACATAACCAAACAAAGATGTGTGCTACTTGATATTAACAAATAGAAAACAATTTACAGGTTGAACATGTTCTTAACGATTCAAAAGCAAATATTATAATATAAACCAAGATATAAAAGGATAAAATCAGCTTTAAAATTAAAATTTTAACTTGTAACTTATAAGTATGTGGATAAGTGAAACAATGAGTTCACAGTTATCACTCGAACACCAGTATTGTCCGGACGCTGCCTACCAATCGCCTGTTTTTCTCGATTTTGATGTTTTGGGTTTCTTTTGACTAAACAATGTTTTGGATTGTTTTGGTGTATTTTCCAAAATACATATTTCAATATTAGTTGTCGTCCTATCGTTTGAAATTGATGTTCAAATAGTTTCTTACTTAAAAGAACTTTTTAGAGATTTATTTTTCTTCTTGCCCTTCAGCAGTGCAGCCATACGTTAATGCAACCATAATTCACATTGGCTCAACCGCATGATCAGCTAGCACTTAAACTATTATCTGAAAACTTGGTTTATTTGACGTGTGTATTTAGCAAAATTCTTCAAAATTCAAGAGATCAATAGCCTTGGTGGTCGATCTCCTGTGTACAGGTAGCAAAATTTGGAAAATTGATGCTTCACAGTAACAGCCGATACAATATGAAATCCGATTGCGTGTGTGCAGTACTAGCTTTGATCGAACAAATCCGATTGCTTTCCTTGCTCTGGACGTAACGCAGCAAGACAGGAGAAGAGGAAAGCGTGTGCTGCCTGTCTTTCTAAAATTAATCAAGACGATCGGCGCCTCAACACAGATAATGGCGGCGGCGACTGTGGTGTAGACGAAAATAGAAGTAGACGGCGTAATAAATTAATTTCCTGATCTTCGAATAACGTCGCCGCCAAACCGATTGATTTAGGGAGAAAGTATACCCGGCACCGGCGGTTTCATGAATAGATTGATTTTAGCCAGAGTAGCCGAAATTTTGATCACTGCTAAAAAAATTTCTCATAGGGACCGGCCTTATTGATATGGATTCATTTAAAACCAACACCTATGGACCTTTTGTCACATCTACATGATAAAAAAAATAAAAAAACTGGCACCTTTAAGTTACTATAGTTACCAGTTTTTTAAAAGAACCAGCCTCCTCAGCCTTATGATCTCCTCCTCACGCCTCCTTAGCCTTATCCATCCCTCACATATGAGGCCACCCCTCGCATATAATTAATCTGGCATCAGTGAGAAGTACGGGATCTGCCGCTGCCGTGTGCATGAGGTACCACCCGCGCTGCCGCTGCATCTCCTGGAGCTATGCCTCGTAGTATGAGACCCTGAACATCACGGCCTCCGGCGAGGGTTTTGAGGCTAGGAAGGACAGATCTGTCGGGGGAGACGCCTCAGGTTGGTCCTCTCCTGCATCGGCGCGGCGGGTGCGGTCCCCGCTGCCGTAGCCGTAGCCGCAGCGTTCTTCTCGCGGCAGGAGTGGTGGACGATGGCGAGGACCTAGCAGCCAGGAGCCCTCACATGCGACGGTAGCGGTGAGGTCGGGTCCCTCCTTGAGGGGGGAGCGACGCGCTCGGTGTCACGTCCTGATAAATTCATCCCGAAATTAAAAATCATTCTCTAAAAGGAATAATAGAATTAATTAAAATTCGAAAAGAAATTGGCAAACACTAAAATACGTACAGGAAAATTTCGAATGTGGCCCAGAGAATTTTTGTTAAGTTCTCCTTCGTCTAAAATGAGCCCTCAAATTTTACTTGAATATTCAGAGCACCAAAAATATTTATTAAGCAACAACAACAATTAACAAAGTTTACTAAAAAGAAAAAAAAACTAAAATTAATCCCCCTCCTCCCTTTGGGCCAAGTCTGGCCCAAAGTCCTCTCTCTCTCTCTCGGCCCGCGGCCAAAGTCCTCTCTTCCTCCCTCTCTTTCTCTCCCTCTCCTCCTCTCCCTCATTCTCGTGGGCCTCCTCTCCTTCCCCTTGGCCCAGCTCCCTCCTCCTCCCTCTCTCCCCCAGGCCGCCTCTCCCTCTTCTCCTCCTGGGCCGGCCGCCCGGCCCAAGCCACGCCACCCAGCCGCCCCAGCCACCCGAGCCGCCCCCCCCTCACGCGCGCTGACCACGCGCGTTGCACGCGGGCTGACCGCGTGGGGCCCACGCGCCGGTCGTCTTCCTCCTCCAGCACGGCCTCCTCCCTCTCCTGTGAACCCTAGCTCCTTTCCTCCCTCAAATCCGTGCGATTTAATCATGGGATTCCAAAATTAAATAGGGGGAATTAATTCCCATTGATTCCTCTTTGATTTCCCCCGTTTTCCCCCTTGAATGGTGCCCCCAATCGCCCGGAACGGCCGCGCCATTCCCGGCCGCCTTCCATGGCCGCCGGCCGTGTTTCCCGTCGCCGTTCTGCCCTCTCCCATGCCCGGCTCCCTCCCCTCACCTATAAAATGGAACCCCCTCCGTGCGTTCTCTCGCTTTAGCCCCTTCCCGAGCTCCCCCGTGGCCGCACCACCTCTCCCCGCCTCCTCCTTCTCTTCCCTCGGCGCCGGCCACCCTCCAGCCGCCTGTGCCGCCTCGCCCGTGCGGCGGCTGACGTCGCCACCACCTTCCTCGGCCTCGCAGGTGTCCCCTCAACGCCGGCCTGCCCTCCGTTTCGCACGGGGACCATCGGAGACGCGTCCTCGCTGGTGTACAGTAGCGTTGCCGCCACTGTACCACCTCCAGCCGCCTGTGCCGCTTTGCCGGATCGTCGGCTTTCGTCGTCGCTGCCTCTCCCAGCACCGGAACGTCGTCCTCTTCCCTGGCCAGGCCATGGCGTCGCCCGTTTTTCGCCGGAACACCGTCGTGCCGCGCCGGCCTCTCCATCCTCCTCGCCGAAATTTCCCCAGTCGATCGCGTCGTCGTTTCCTCCGGCCTCGCAGCGGCAAGGTCGCCCGCGGCCTCGCCTCCCCTCCATCCGAACCCCTCCGCTGTCCGTCGTCGTCGTCTCTGTTCGTCCTCGACGTCGACGTCCCGTCGGTCGCCCGGCACGTCGTCTCGCTGCGCTGCCACCCTCGTCGTCATCGCAGCGGCGCGTTCCACGCCGTCCTCGTCTCCGTGCAGCCGCTGCCGGCTGCCCTTGTCGCCTCCTCGCCGGTTCCGGTCGTCGTCCTCTCATCGTTCCCGGTCGTCGTGGCGTTCGTCCCTCCGTCAAGCCGTTCTCATCCATCGTCCACGTCCGTCAAGTGTGCCGCGGCAGCCCCGTCGTCGTCTTCGTCCTCGGCTCCGCGTCGTCGAGCGTTGCGCCGGCCGCGTCTCGCCTTCGTCCAAGGATCGCCGCCGAAGTCGTCCCCTCGCCTTTCGTCTCCGTCGTTCCCGGCCGTCTCCGCCACGCCCGTTCGTCGTTGTCGTTCCCCCACCTCGTCGCGTGGTGGTAAGGATCTCTCCTCTCACTGCCCCGTCCTCGTCCTTTCGGTGTCGCCCCGTACCCGTTGTGCGGTTGTAGACCCCGGTACCCGTGTACCGGTGTCGGTAGTCGTTCGCTTGTGCATGTGGTGACCCTGTTAGTGTGCCCGCTCGGTAGCCGCATGGTTTCACGTGTGCAGCCCGCGTGGTGTCTAGTGGAGTCCGTTTGTCGGCCACTCGCCTCGGTTGACACACGGGGTCCGCTTCCGTGACCCGTGGACCGTCTCTGTGTACTCGATCTACCGCGGTCCTTTAGGTTGACATGTGGGGTCCGCATGTCAACGGCGCAGCCTTCCAGTCTTTTCCAGGCTAGCGCTTACACATGTTTTATAGTTGCAAAAACTAATTACAATAATCCGCAAATCTCCATATAACAACATTAAACTTCGGATGACCATGTCTTGGTCATACGAGCTCCGAATCGACCCGTTCAAGTCTCTTAATGTTTGCTATAACCTAAAGAACCCTGTGCTTTCTTTTTATGTATTGTTATTGCTTCTTTATAGGCTTGTAGCTTTGCTTGTGTGCTTCGCGTAGCTTCTGTCGTTCCGGAGGTTCCCGAAGCGTGGTTCGCGATCGTCGCCGAAGGTTCGGAAGGCCGTTGTCTCTGAGCAAGGCAAATCGCATCATCCTTGAACATATTGAATCCCAGTTTATAAAATTATTTTGATTTAAATTAATGCATTATCGCTTTATTTAAATTCCCGCGTTATCACTGTTTTATTTAGCCATGCCTATTTACCTTTGTTATGACCTTATTATTATTGCTATTGTTATTATTACCTTGTTCACCCTAGGAAAATAAAACCCCAACTAGTGGGTACTCTATTCATGGTTCCACTAGTATGAATTTAGGTAGATGCTTCGCTGATTAATTAGGCAACATTAGGTGGTTTTATAACTTTAGACTTTGGGAATTCTCATATCACTTGGATACTATGGAATGGTTGGCTTATGGTCGAATTGGACATACACCCCTCTTCCTCTTTCAAAACCCCTACAACCTGTTTTCCGGTGGGGTTTGGGTGCATGCCAGTTGTGGGAAGTAGCACCCCGGCCACTATAAGGATTAAGCTCGGGCCTCTGTTGCAAAGCACTACCGTACTTTCACATGTCTAGTGGGTAAGGCTTAGTTTGTGGCTCAGTCTGGTTATAAACAAAAGTACACGGATGGAGATGGACGAAGTCGGGGGTCGATGGACATCTCTAGGACAAATGAAGGCTACACGAGCTGCGGCCCGGTAGTCGAGATGTCATGGCACAGGGCTGGTGTCCTGCTGCTAGGGGCTCAATCCTGCCTGCCTGTCCCGGGGGTTTCGGCCGTAGGCGGGGTTGGGTCGGTACTCTTGTCTATGGCTAGGATGGGTTGGAAACTATGTCATGTCTTCCATCCATATGCCGTGGTGGTATGTGGCACGTGGTTACACGTGAGGAAGATGTGTTTTGTGGGTAAAGATGTACACCTCTGATCAGAGTATAATCTATTCGAATAGCCGCGCCCTCGGTTATGGGCAAGCCTAGCAATGTACCCAAGTTAGTGTTTTAATTCTTAAAACCTGCTTAACAACTAAAATGTGGAATGGTTGGCCTGGGTTGGTTTGGGACGAGCTGGGACCCAGGGTCGGGTTGTCAGTTCGGTCTGAATCATCGTAGGCCTTGGGTTAAGGCAGGTTCGTGAGGGTTCACGGCCTTGATTAATAATATTGTGTAGCTCTAGGATCGTCTTTATAAAATGGCTTTGGGCAACTAAGTGACTTTTAAATGCTGTTTGCTGCAAAACTTAACCCCTATATTATTACCCCTTGTACCCCCTTGCATTAATCATGCATCTGCCGGTGTGGCTTGCTGAGTACTGTGGTTGTATTCATTCTTGCTCAATCTTTCCCCCCTTCAGTAAGAGAAGCTTTGGAGAAGAAGTCTTAGGTGGAGTCCTGGCTTATACCCCAGTTGAGCGCCTGTGAAGATAGAGCCGTAGGCCCGCTAGTCCGCTGCTGTTTATTTTTGATTGTCAGGCCTTAAGTGCCTTTGTAATAATGTAAATATTATCGATATAATAAAGATGTGTCTTTTATATCATGTTTGTGTGGTGTACCCCGGCTTTTCCTGGGACGGGGATTAATACACTAGCGTTCGGGAAAATGCAAATTTTCTCGGTCGCGACACTCGGCAGGTGCGCGTGAGCAAGGACAAGATCTGTTGCGCCACGAGGCCCACCTAGTCGGTGACAATGGCCTGCAGCTTGTGGACTCCAAGGGAGGGCTGGACGGTGACAGTGCCGAGGTCGATGGTCTGGTTGCTGTCGACGAAGACAATGGGCAGCACGGCCACCGGCGGCGAGGAAGCTGGCTCCCCCATGGCTCCCCTACCAACAACAAGCAATCAAATTCCAGCGAGTTGGTCGGGGCGTCCTCTAGTGTGGCGAGCAGCCTCCCAAGACGAGCTAGACACCGCCGTGTGTTGGAAATTTGGTCATAATTCGGCATATTTTAATCCAAAATAACAAGATAATAATCATGATATTTATAATGGGATTTGATCCAGTGATAGTGGTGAATGTAATCAACATGAGCATGCTTAATGTAGAATAAGCATCAACAATCACATAATAACACAATGTTGACATTGCGATGAACAATAACAGTAAAACTTCTAATTGAAATAATGTAAGAAGGTTATACCCCAAGAATGGTCCTCCGCTGGAGTTTGAGGCAGTATTGCCTCCGTTGGTGTTGACGCGAGCCTCCTTCTCCTTGTATCCAGTGTTGCCGTTGTCTCCAGTGTTCGACATATTGGTGAAGGTGAAGTAGATGTTGACGAACAGTGAGTAGTCGCGCCTTGCGCTCCCCAAAAACCTGATCGCCCGCCCGTCCGTGCAAACGTCGTAGCAGCGCGTGGTTTTGGAGGCCTACTCTCCCAACGCGTGTGCACACACTCGTCGGGATGGGATTACCGTAGCAGCAACAGCGTTGGAAAATGGATGAAAGTGTGTCTCACTATTCTCGCGGGAGATCAAATCCATTATCATTTTATAAGAGGAATGGAAGATGAAGAGTAAGAGTCATGGAATAGGAAGAGGAATAGAGCAACTAATTGTCATCAACTAGCCATGAACCATCATCCACTACACAACCATCAACCAACAATCAATTAGGAGTAATTGATGTAAGTTACCAATGGAATAGGAAGAGGAATAGAGCAACTAATTGTCATCAACTAGCCATGAACCATCCTCCACTACACAACCATCAACCATCCATCAATTAGTACTAATTGATATAAGTTACCAATTCCCTAATCAAATGGATTAATTCTCAAAACTCTTTATCCCATTGATATCCCATAAAAGAATGAATACACATGAAATCCTAGCATAATGATTCTTGGAATTTATTTGATTTAATTGATTTAAATGGATCAATTACCCAATTAAATCTAACACCATGGTGGTGCAGCAGCAGCAAGCGGGCGGCGGGTGGCCTCCCCACTGCAGGGCGCGGTGGACGGCAGATGGCGATACGTCTCCTCTCCCCCTTCTCCTTCTCCTCCTCTACCTCTTCATCCCCTTTTGGTTTGATTTGGATTTTGTTTTCTAAGATTTTGGTGATTGGTAGGGTGACAGAAGGTGAGGTGGCAGCCGGCAAGGTGGCGCCCGGCGAGGTGGCAGCCAGTGGGGTGGTAGAACGCGAGGCGGCGGCCGACGGCCTATGAGACCTTTGGAACCGGCACCAATGAGTATTTGTGTAGTTGACGATCCCCAATGGAGACGTGCATAATCTTGTTGAGAATTCTTTTGGTAAGATGACAATGATGATCAGAAATTTTACGGTGAAATGGAGTCGCCAACCACTCTGATCTAGCCAAAGCTAAATTAAGATGAGTTTTGTAGAAAAAAGCTAAACAGGCTGCGGAGCTGATTTAAAGATCAAAATCAGCATCTAGGGCATTTTAGGTCGATATAAGGATAACTACCCATCTCATGGACAAACCTACAAAGGGATATCGCACTGGTGCAGCGATGGTGGACGATATATGGCACAACTCGACAAAGATGGACTAAACTAAGTAAAAGAAAACTTGCTGAAAAGTAAAGATAGAAGAGCGATTCGATAAATTATAGGGACTGTGGTCTTTTTTAGAATCAAATTGGCTTTGGCCCTTCTAAAAAGGTTGGTCTTGCCTTCAACAAGTCCTCTACGTCCAACTCGGGGTAGAAACCAATAGAAACTCAAAAATTACCTTCCCAACCAATGAAACCTGATAAAAATCATCTTGGATTCGGACTCTACTAGTCTAACCGGCTACATGCCACCGGTCAGACCGGCCCTCCGGTATGACCGGCCCATAGGCGGCGGTTGGACCCGTGAAGAAAATCCTGCGCCTTCCAAATTTTGGCAATATTTATCTATTTTAACTCTAGGTGTCAAATTTGAGTGTAAATAGTAGACAATGACAAGGTGTAGCATAAATGTTTCCAATGTGATTACAGTATTGTAAAAACCCCCTTGAACTATAAAAGAAGTGGTCACTGGTGGAGAAACCGTTTGTAGTCCCGGTTGGTAACCCCCCTTTAGTCTCGGTTGTCCAACCGGGGCTACAAATCCGGGACTAAAGATATGGTGAAATAACCGGGACTAAAGATCGATCTTTAGTCCGAGTTCGTGTTATCAATCGGGACTAAAGATCGATCAGCCACGTGGCCGGCCAAACCATCTTTAGTCCCGGTTTGTATTACCAACCGGGACTAAAGATCGGTGCACCATTTTTTTTATTTGCATGGCCCTGTTTGCTGCATGGTTGATTATATATATATATATATATATATATATATATATATATATATATATATATATATATATATATATATATATATATATATATATATATATATATATATATATATATATATATATATATATATATATATATATATATATATATATATATATATATATATATATACATACATATGTTACAATACATATATATGCATAATATATAGGCATATATATATGTGTGTGTGTACGTATAAATCATATACTACAGACACATATGTATAATTTAAAGCACTTAACATTTTATGTGCATATATTTATGTTACCAAAATATATATTAACACAAAAGTAAATGTGTACATATATAAATATATATATACATGCATATATAATACAATTCATTTGCTCGGTAGCTATAGCTACGACTTCGACGCCGGTGTTATGTCAGGAGAGGAAGTACCGACGTTATGAATTGTCGATCCGTCGTAGTAGAATTCACCGTCGGGATTAAGGACTTCTTCATTGATGAATCCCATCAGTTGTTTTTGAACAGCCGTGATAAAATCCTTGTGTGGGAGATTATCCCTCATGTGAATACGCTATCATTCGAAAAATAATGACGTATCAATATATGAAATTAATAAACAACTTAACAAATCGATACGCAATGAAATTTTGAATGGTTTATGCATATGTACATCGAGCTCTCGTGTTGTGCATATTTGGTTTGATAGGCAGTGGGCATATTCGCATACGTAGTAGCCGCATAAGTTTGTTCCCTGGTCCTGCTTTGCACACTACATGAGAAACGATGAGAGATTTAATATACTCTTTATATTAACTATAATTAGTGATTCAATTCAATATAATTTTGGATCATGCATGTACTCACTGGAAAATGAAACCTCCGTCCAAGTTTTTCTTTCCAAGTCCCGCGGACCAATTGACGGAACCGATCCCAAGCCCTACATATGCAGTTGCAAGCTATGATTAATTAATTATTACCTGAGATCAACATAATAGCAATAGATTCCCCGCGACTTTGGAATAGATGGCATTATATTACCTGTCTATCAGTTTGAAGACCTTGTCAAAAATCTTCTCCTCTTTATTCATTGAGCCGTACATAGTGACTCTGCATGTGTCCAAGTCGAAGAATAACAGTACCCAGTGGAATCTGGAATATGCATGAGATGAGATATATATGATCGAAAATGTACATGCTATATGTATGGGAACGAAATTTGTTCGAACGACAATAAAAACTCACTCTGTGTTGTACGGCAGTAGTATGTATGTCTTGAAATGCTGCTGCGTTAGGAGATGGACGAGATTGTCCTCTGTGTCTTTCTCGTACTTGTCGATCATTTCGGTGTTGATTTTCCGAGGGTCGATGAACCCAGTATCGTAGACCCTCCGCCGTCGGGCCCTTTGAATCTCCATTCTACAACGATGAAAGGAAAATATTATTGCTTACATATATGCCAGGAGCTAATTATTGAACGAAACAAATCGAACTCAAAGATACTCACAAAATCCATGCGCTCAGAAGAGAGACGTCGAGGGCATCCAACTGGTACAGATCGAAGAGATCCTTGAAATGGATCCAGAGAACATCTTCTCCTTGCAAGAAGTCGGGGTTTCTGATCCTTGCTCCGAACATCTCTCTACCCTTGGTGCTCATTTCCATGTACCGTTCATGGAATTTGTACATCTGTGTCGGTAGGGACTGCAGCTGTTCAGGTTTGACAAGCGGTTTACCGAGTTCAAACTTATATGCCACTTCCGCCTTCGGGATTGGTGCGCCTCCAACCAACTGATCCACAGTTAGACCGGTGTCTGAAATGAATTCCATTATGCCAAAATCTTCACCGGTCACCAACGGCTCGACCTCTTGGTTTGGTTGTTCTCCAAGCTGAGTGACTGGTTTGGACTTCTTGTGATAGGCTCTCTGAAGTGTTCGGTCATAGTCCGATATCTGTAACGCCTCCTTGTTTGTTGTGGACATTCCCTTGAAGAAGTTCTTCACTCTCGGGTCAATAGGTATCTTCTTTTCAGGACTCCGAAGCTTGAGTTGCCTCTTCACCTCTCCTACCACATAAGCATCAAGCTCCTCTTGACTGCAATCGTACGGTGGCTCCTTGTTTTTGGTGGCGCCAACTTTCGCCTTCTTCGTTGCCCTTGTGCGGGCAGGCGGTGCAGCGTGGCGAGACCTTATCTTGGGAGGTGTAGATGGACACGGTGGAGGCGGAGGAGGCGAAGGAGCCGGAGGAGATGGTGCAGCAGGAGGTGGCGGAGGAGCCGGAGGAGATGGTGCAGGAGGACGTGGCGGAGGAACCGGAGGAGATGGTGGAGGAGGAGATGGCGGAGCCGGAGGATATAGTGCACGAGACGCCGCTTGTCGCCCAGGAAGGATGATGTACCGCTTGCGCCATAGTATGATGGCGTGGCTTGTGTCTCGTAGATGCGTCTTACCGTCTCCTCCTGGGTAGTCCAACTCGAGGTCCTCGTACGCGGCTTCCACAAGCTCAACTTCGACCCTCGAGTATGGCCTGCAGTGGTAAGTCCCGGAAGGGTCCGTTGGGATGGCCATTCCCGACGCCACCTTCACGTGATGAGAGGTTATCTATTAGTAATCAACCTAAGCAGCAACTTGCGGAATGTACAAGTCAAAAATCATCAAACTACGAGCATACCTTGATTGATAAGTTCTTGAAGGGAATATGCAGCTCACATGGTGTCCGCTGCATGATCTCATCAATGGGGCAGGTGGTTTCGTCCTGGGTTTGCATGGCGTCCATGCTCTATGATCCGACCAGCCCCGTTGAGGCGCAGCTGCTACGATCGCCTGATGGGCTGACCATTGCAGGATGAATGTACGGCTGGGATTCCTGGGACCGATGTGCGGCCATACGTTCATCCACCTTCCTTGCCACCTCCTCTTGCATGCTGAGCTCGTAGCTCGATACCCTGTACTCAAGATCTGCAATCTTCGCCTCGGTATCTCTCTTGCCCCTCATCTGACTCCTGTATGTGTGGATGTCCTCCTTAAATCCAATCTTCCAGGGAATCACGCCTTTCCCTCGTGTTAGTCCTGGATGCTCGGGAGTCTGTAGGGCGAGTGACAGCTCATCCTTCTCTCTGTCGGGTCGGAATGTGCCCTGAGAAGAGGCTACCACTGCGTCCGTTAGTCGACTGGCAGCCTCGCGTATCTGATCGCTGAAGACAAGGGAGCCGTCAACTGGGTTAAGCGTTCCACCATGAGCATAGTACCAAAACTTCGATCGATCCGGCCATTTAGCGGTGGCCGGTTCGATACCCCTCTCAATCAAACTTGCCTCCATCTCCTCCCACTTCGGCATTGCGACGCTATATCCGCCTGACCCCAAGTGGTGATGGTACTTCTTCTTGGCGGCATTGTCTTTATTTCTGACCATCATCGCTTGCCCTTGTTGCCCTGTCTTGTAAACAACGAACTCGTCCCAATGATCCCTTAGCTTTGGGAATACGTCAAAGTTCGGTGTTAGTCCCTTCAGGATGTATTTCTTGTATAGATCTCCCTTGAAGCTCTGGAACTGTTCTGCCATTTTCTTCAGAGTCCACTGTTTCACTATGTTCTCCGTACTCGCGGGTAGAATGAACGTCTCGAGCATTGTGGTCCACAGCATCTCTTTCTCTGAGTCCGGGACAAAGCTGTCATTATCCCCGCGTGCCCTTGTTCTGCGCCAGTACACCGTGCTGACAGGCACGTTGTCCCTCACAACCCAACTGCTATGGCGTACAAAATTCTTGGCTGCTTCTGCCGGGGCACTAGGTCAGCCGTCTTCGTCCACCTCAGTTCTGATGTGCTGACCCTCTATCTTCTTCGCGGCACCTCGTTGTCCGCGTGCCCTCTTCTGTCCAGCGGAGGGATGACTTCCACTAGCCTCCTCCTCATTGTTCCCCTCCTCGTTCCCCTCCGCATCCCTCTCCACGTTCCCCTCCTCGTTCAAGTACTGGTTTGGATCCTCGTTCCCCTCTTCTTCGTTCCAGTACTGGCTGCTTCCCTCTGCGATTGTATCGTATAGTATCTGTTCCTCTTCACGATCAGCCATCTGTGCATACAAAAAATATTTGTTAGGTATATAGGATGTATTTGCGTACCGTAATATTAAAACTCTACTAATCTTATATTAAATCTCTAATAATCTTATATTAAATGGCTACTAATCTCATATTAAAATTGTAATAATCATATATATATGCTAAGTCTAACAATCTTATATTAAATCTCTAACAATCTTATATTTAATCTCTAATAATCTTATATTAAAATTGTAATAATCATATAAGTCTAACAATCTTATATTAAATCGCTACTAATCTCATATTAAAATTGTAATAATCATATATGTATGCTAAGTACAACAATCTTATATTAAATCGCTACTAATCTTTTATTAAATCTCTACTAATCTCATATTAAATCGCGGCTAATCTTATATTAAAATTGTAATAATCATATATATATATATATGCTAAGTCTAACAATCTTATATTAAATCGCTACTAATATCATATTAAAATTGTAATAATCATATATATATGCTAAGTATAACAATCTTATATTAAATCGCTACTAATCTTATATTAAATCTTTACTAATCTCATATTAAATCGCTACTAATCTTATATTAAAATTGTAATAGTCATATATATATGCTAAGTCTAACAATATTATATTAAATCGATAACAATCTTATATTAAAATTGTAATAATCATATATGCTAAGCCTAACAATCTTATATTAAATATCTAACAATCACTTCTTTACATCACTTGCCTGCGCGAATTCCTTCGATGGCTAGCTACCACTTCGACTTGAGGGACGACGACAACGTCTTCTCTGCAACATTACTAGGAAAATGTATTAGTCTAAACGGGCCAAGTTACATATATAATCATATATGTATTACCAGTAAATCGTATTAGTATAAACGTGTTCGTTCTCACACTTTTAGTACAAGTGCATTCACGTTCGTAAGCGTTTCGTGCACGTTCGTTCCCGTTTCGTAATCGTTTCGTTCACATTCGTTCGCGTTCGTTAACGTTTCGTGCACGTTCATTCGCGTTCATTAACGTTTCGTTACGTTCGTTCGCGTTTCGTTACGCTCGTTCGCGTTCGTTAACGTTTCGTTCACGTTCGTTCGCGTTCGTTAACGTTTCGTGCACGTTCGTTCGCGTTCGTTAACGTTTCGTTACGTTCGTTCGCGTTCGGTCACGTTTCAATCACGTCCGTTCACGTTCGGCAATGTTGGGCGCGCGCGGAAGTGGCGTGGTGGTGCGACGGTGGCGTCGGGGCGCCGTGGGCCGGCCCGGCGGCGTGCGGGCGCGGCAGCGGCGGCGGGGCCCGGCGGCGTGGGGGCGCGGCGGCCGCGGCGTGGCGTCGCGGCGGCGTGGCGAGCTCGAGGCGGTGGCGGCGGAGTGGTAGTGGTGACGGCGTGGCGTCGCAGTGGCGTGGCGTAGCGGCCCGGCGGCGTGGCGCGGCGGCGTGGCGAGCTCGAGGCGGGGGCGGCGGAGTGGCAGTGGCGGCGGTGTCGTCGTCGGCGGCGGCCGCGTCGAAGTCAGTCGTCGGCCGTGGAGAGAGAGAGATATCGAGATCGAGATCGAGAGAGAGGGGCAGCGGCGGCTCTCACCCAAGAGATGCGGCGGCGGCGTCTGCGGCGGAGGCGGCGAGGACAGCCAAGCGACGGCGAGAGATGACGGCGGTGTCGGCGCGGGGTTGCCCTAGGCACGGTGGCGGCGAAGGAGAAGTCAAGATCGAAAAACGTCTAAGTGTTGGTGGAGAAGACGAGGGCGCACCGGGAATATATATACCCCCGGATCTTTAGTCCCGGTTGGTGAGAACAACCGGGAGTAAAAATATCTTTACTCCCGGTTCGTACGAACAACCGGTTCTTTAGTCCCGGTTGTTGTTACGAACCGGGAGTAAAGATATTTTTACTCCCGGTTGTTCTCACCAACCGGGACTAAAGATCTTTTCCCGCTATTTCCAAATTCTTTTTAAACCCGGTTAGGGTTAGGAATCGGGACTAAAGATAATAGCAGCTGTGTCTTGAATTTCATTGCATATGTGTTTCTAAAATAGTAAATAATGCATTACAATTATTTAAAGTCGAACAATTAATGATCATACATAATTAATAAAAAATCTAATAATCATATATAACTAGCATATGGATGATTTCAATTTGATAAAAATTCTAATAATCATACATATTTAACATATGCCATACAACAATTGATTTGTATGGATATTCAGTACATCCAACATAGTTTATATCGTGTACAGAACAATTACGGCAATACATCGGCGGTGACGGTTGACCACACGTACTTTCTCCTCACTATTGTTCCTTCTTTGTGATCGCTACGTGAGTAAGGGGTGTCTTCATTTGATAGGAGGATGCTAGGGTCAATCGTCACCGTGAAAGGGGGTTGCCCATCAAACTGATCGTAATCCTCGTCAGTCTTGTCCTCTACTCCGATGATTTTTCTTTTTCCTGGGAGAACCACGTGGCGCTTCGGCTCGTCAGGCCCTTTGCCCTTTTTTCTTTTGCTAGACATGTCCTTGATGTAAAAAACTTGGGTTACATCATTGGCAAGGACAAAAGGTTCGTCCGAGTATCCAACCTTGTTAAGGTCAACCGTTGTCATCCCACTGTCATCAATCGTTACGCCTCCACCAGTCAACCTAACCCATTAGCACTGGAACAGAGGGACCTTGAGAGGTCCATAGTCAAGTTCCCATATGTCGTCGATGGCACCGTAATACGTGCCAGTTGTACCATCGTGTCCCATGGCATCGATACGAACAACACTGTTATGGTTCGTGCTCTTCATGTCTTGGGCCCTCGTGTAGAATGTGTACCCATTGATTTCATATCCCTGGAATGTCGCGATCGAGCTAGATGGTCCCCTCGCCAGGAAGGCCAGTTGTTGGTTAATCGTCTCATTACCCATGAGATGTTGTCGCAGCCACGTGGAGAAAGTATCAATGTGATGCCTTGTAATCCATGCATCGGACTTACCGATGTTTCTGGCGCGAACTAGAGCCAAGTGCTCCTCGATGTAGGGAGCCACCAATGAAGATTGTTGCAGAACCGTAAAATGGGCTTTACGGAATAAATTGTTGTCTACCGTCATTATTGCTTTCCTTCCGAGAGTCCCCTTTCCCTGTAGTCTCCCTTCATGGCGTGATTCAGGTACCCCGATTGGGCGAAGGTCTTCGATAAATTCTACGCAGAATTCAATGACCACCTCTGTTCCATACCCCTTGGCGATGCTTGCCTCTAGACAAGCACGGTTACGAACATACTTCTTCAAAACGCCCATGTACCTCTCGAAAGGAAACATGTTGTGTAGGTACACAGGACCGAGAATACCGATCTCTTTGACAAGGTGACAAAGCAGATGTGTCATTATATTGAAAAATAAAAGTGGAAATATCAACTCAAAGCTGACAAGACATTGCACCACATCATTCTGCAGGGCTTCTAATCTATCAGGATCGATGACCTTCTGCGAAATTGCGTTCATGAAAGCACATAGCTTTGTTACTTGGGTACAACGACGTTCTGTGGTCCTCTAACATCTTGTCCAATTTATGGGCCCCCTTTTCACATTCGCAATCCTCCTTGGCGTCCTGCAACATCTGACCAAGATCATCCGCAACGTTGTTACCATCAGCATCCCTTTCCTCCTCGCCCGTTTGATTTCCTTCAAATCCAGCGTACTGAGCAATGTCCAGAATATTGTCGTCTTCCACTTCATCTTCTTCCATTTCAACACCTTGCTCTCCGTGGGATGTCCAACAATTATAGCTTGGCATGAACCCCGACTCAAACAAGTGGAAATGAATAGTCCTGGATGCAGAATACTTCTTCTGATTCTTACAATTATTGCATGGACAACAAATAAAACCCTTTTGCCTGTTAGCTTCGGCCACTCTCAAAAAATAATGCACGCCGTCAATAAACTCTTTGGACCGCCGGTCAGCGTACATCTATTGCCGATCCATCTACATGACATGAAAAAAAAACGTACACACATAATTATTCGTACAATAATGACAGTCATACAATAATTATAAAATAATTACAAACTCTTTCAACAGTCACACAATAATGACATATTATTATTCATTCAAAAATTATGAAATATTACACCGAATAATTATATATTTACTATTTATAAAGTTTTAAACTAATATTAATGTGTTGTACTTATTTTAATTTTTCATTTTACTTTGTTTTCTATTATTCAAGATTAACTTTCACTATATTTTCCTTCTCAACTATTTTATAAAACCTTCTTTAGCAAATAAACTAAATTTCTATATATTCTTTCTTCTCCACACAAATTTTCTCTCTCATGAACTAACAACAAAATTTTGGAGACAAAAAAGTGTGCAAAACATAGCTCCAAATGTAATATGAAAAATAAAATTGGAGGATGAAGTTGCTAACCTTTTAGGCACCTCCGATTTGTATATAATCACCAAAATAAATTCACTAGAAATTTTGGCATGACCTCCCCTCTTTTTTGAAGAAATTTTGAAGCTTGCTCGGGCTGGAGGAGGAATAAGACATATATATAGGGGTGGGACTTTAGTCCCGGTTGGTGTTATGAACCGGGGCTAAAGATCGCCGGGATCCGGGACTAAAGTTACGATCTTTAGTCCCGGTTGGTGTCCTGGGGGGGCCTGACAGGCCCTGACAGTATTTGAACCGGAACTAAAGATCAAATATGCCCGTTACCCTTTTTAACCGGATCTTTAGTCCCGGTTTTTGTTGCAACCGGGACTATTGTGGAATTAGCCCGACCGACGAAAGATGGTTTCTCCACCAGTGGGTCATGCCACTTAGTAAAGGATTTGGACTTTGGGATCCCGGGAACAACCAAAGAACTCTAACCGGCATTATAAACCTCTTGCATCCAGATAGTCAAAATCACATCCGAGCAGGCTGAACCTGTATACGTTCTTGTGTTTCTTTTTATTTGTATTTTCACACAATAGGAACTTGATCTCTACTCACCCCCGGCGAATCTTCTGAGGGGAGGTTCTCTCTTTCCCATTGGAGGAGAGTGATCTCCAACACCTAGTACAAAGTAATCAGATATCATCTAATACTATGCGAATAGAGTGGATCAACAACATTTATTTGTCTTACAATTATTAAATCATGGAAATTCTATGATTCAAAATCCAAAATAATTGTAAGTTACATAAATGTTAAGTCAGACGTTTTGAATTGAGACTCAAACGTGACAACAAAATGGTACGAATTATTTCTACCGATGGTGTGGAAACTTCCTACATGAGATTTCACATTAATCAGAAATATTTGACAGTTGATCAGAAGAAGATAATTATTTTCAAGGTAGGTTGTATAATCTAATATCTATGTTTCATGTTGTGGGCCTATTTGAAAGTGCATTCAATCCTTTTTCACCTATCCTACGTATGTCAAAGAAAGTTTATAATAGAAGAGCTCCCTCACCTATATATTGATGTGTTGGTATGAAATAGCCAATATCTTTTTCCCTTCCACTACAAGAGAATCAATTTTGCTGAACAAGAACCCCGCATGCGAAAATCGTTTCCCCGAGGACAGTTCAAAAACTGCATGCGAAAATAAATTTTCACAGACGGACGTGTTAACAGGTCCTCATGCGACATGTGAAAATCCATTTTTTCATCCGGACATTTTCTTCTCCACCACCACTTTCCCTTCCTCCTCATTCATCCACTTCCTAGTGGAGATGGCAGCATTGGGCGCCGGCGCGCAGAGATGGCAGCACCAACGCGCAGTCGATCCTTGCTTGTCATGGTTGATAAAGAATTTAGTTGATTAATTTCGGTCATATAGGTCATAGCCGTAATCTTGGTTTATTTGACATGTGTATTTAACAAAATTCTTCAGCATTCAAGAGATCAGTATAGCCTTGGTGGCCGATCTCCTGTGTACACGTAGCAAAATTTGGAGAATTGATGTTTCACAGTAACAGCCGACAGAATATGAAATCCGATAGCGTGTGTGCAGTACTAGGTTTGATCGATCAAATCCGATTGCGTTTCTTGCTCTGGCCGTACGCAGCAAGACAGGAGAAGAGGAAAGCGTGTGCTGCCTGTCTTTCCAAAATTAATCCAGGCCTGGTTTAGTTACCAACTTTTTCTTTAAACTTATAATTTTTTTATCACATCAAAACTTTTTTACACGTATAAACTTCCAACATTTTCATCACATCGTTTCAATTTAAATTAAACTTTTAATTTTTGCGTGAACTAAACACACCCCAAACCGATCAGCCTCAACACTGATAATACACCCCAAACCGATCAGCCTCAACACTGATAATGGCGGCGCCGACTGTGGTATAGACAAAAATCGAACAACAATAGTGGCCGGCGTAATAAATTAATTTCCTGATGTCTCAGTAATGCCGCCGACAAACCGATTGATTTAGGGTGAAAGCATACCCGGTACCGGCGGTTTGATGATCATAGATCGATTTCGGTCGGAGTAGCTGAAATTTTGACATTCCCCAGTGAAGTCATCAAAAATCATGTTAGCAACTCTTTTAACTTTTCAGTGATATGTAATCACCAACCACCCAGATCTTGCAAAAGCTTAATCAAGATGAATTTTGTAGGACAAAGCTAAACCAGCTATGGAGCCAAATTATAGATCAAAATCAGCATCTAGGCCAATCTAGATCGATACGAGGATAACTACCTGTATCATGGGCAAATAGAAGGTTTACTGGATAAACCTACAAATAGATATCGCATTCTCATAGTGATGGTGAACTATTTACGATGCCAATCGATAAAGATGGACTAAATTAGAGTAAAGTAGAAAACATAGCTTAGAAGTAGAGATAAAAGAACGATTCAATAAATTATAGGGACCGGTGGATTTTAGAATCAAATTGGCCTTGGCCTTATAAAGGGCTTGGTATTGCTTTCTACATATCCTTCTCCACGTTTTACTTGGGTATAAACCAATGGAAACTCGAAAAATACCATCTCAAGCAAGGAAAAGTGAGACCCGATGAAAATCATCTCGGATTCAGACTCTACCAGTCTCATTTGCCACATGCCACTGGTCAGACCGGCCCTACACATCGGTAAGACCGGCCAATAAGCGGCAATTAAATGGCCCGTTCTCTATTTTGACTCTACAAGGGAGACAATGCCAAGACATAGTATAGATGTTTTCGGTGTGATTATGTTATTGTAAAAGCCCCCTTAGACTCTAAAAGGAGGGGTCATGCCACTTAGTAAAGGATTTGGACTTCGGGAACCTGGGAACAACCAAAGAACTCTAACCAGCATTGTAAACCTCTTGCATCCAGATAGTCGAAATCACATTCCGAACGTGCGACCTGAACCTGTAAACGTTCTCGTGTTTCTCTTTATTTGTATTTTCACACAACAGGAACTTGAACTCTACTCCACCCCTAGCCGAATCTTCCAAGGGGAGGTTCGAATTCTTTCTTCCCCGTTGTAGGAGAGTGATCTCCAACACATATTACAATGTAATCAGAGATCATCTGCTAGGCGAATAGAGTGGATCAACAATATTTATTTGTATTAGAATTATTAAATCATGGAAATTCTATGATTGAAAATCCAAAATAATTACAAGTTACGTAAATGTTAAGTCGGACGTTTTGAATTAAGTTAAAATAAATACTAAATTGCACTAGTGGAGAAACCTTCTTTACTCCCGGTTGGTAACCCCCTTTTAAACCCGGGTTTCCAACCGGGAGTAGCAATCCGGGACTAAAGATGGGTATCTTTAGTCCCGGTTGAAATAACCGGGACTAGGAGTAAAAATGAGGGATCTTTAGTCCCGGTTGTTGTTATCCACCGGGACTAAAGAGAGAGTAGCGGGCAGTCCAGATGGTCCCCTTTTCTTTTATTTTCTTTTTTATTTTCTCCCGAATCGAGTGGCATGCACATCCCCAAATCCCTAAATCAAATAACATCTCAACTCCACATCACAAATCTTAAAGTTACTCATACACACAAATCAAATACATCCCAAATCCTAAACAAAACAAAACAAATCAAATACATCACAGATTATACATCTCATATCTATACAAATGTCCAATGAATCACAAAATTATACATCTCAATAATCACAGATTATAAAAAAAAACGGCCGCTCGCTGCCGCCGGGCGCGGCCCCACCGGCCGCCGGCCGCCTGCCCATCGCCGCGGGGCGCGGCCCCGCCGGCTGCCGCCGCCGCGCGCGGCCCCCCGCCAGCGAGGCCGCCCGGGCCGCCGTGCTGCCGCACCGCCTAGCGCCGCGCCGCCCACGAGGCCGCGAAGCCTCCTGGGCCTCCGCGCCGCCGCGCCGGCACGCCGCCGGCCAGCAGGCCCTCCGCCCGCCGGCGCTTGTAGAGGAGAAAGAGGAAAAGGAGGAGAGAAGTTAGAGGAGAGAAGTTAAAAGGAGAGGAGGAGGAAGAGGAAGAGATATGGAGGAGGAAGAGATAAGGCCAGGGAGATAGAATATATTAACTGCTCCTCCTCCTCTTCGATCTGGCCTCGTACTCTCCGCCGCCCATGTTGCGCATGCCGATCTTTTATTCCGGTTGGTGTTATCAACCTGGACTATAAATAGATCTTTAACACCAACCGGGACTAAAGATCCCGGGGAGGCCTAACAAGCCCTGACAACATTTGAACCGGGACTAAAGATGGTTATCAACCGGGACTAAAGATCAAATATGCATGTTACCCTTTTTAACCGGGACTAAAGATCCCGGTTTTTATTGCAACCGGGACTATTGTGGAAATAGCCCGACCGACGAAAGATGGTTTCTCTACCAGTGTTGAGACTCGAAGGTTTCTACAAAATGGTACGAATTATTTCTACATATACTGTGGAAACTTCATATACTAGATTTCACATTAATGAGAAATATTTGACTGTTGATAAGAAGAAGATAATTATTTTCAAGGTAGATTGTATAATCTAATCTATGTTTCATGTTGTGGGCCTATTTGAAAGTGCATTCAATCCTTTTTCACCTATCCTACGTATATTAAAAAAAAGTTTAATAGAAGAGCCAACTCCTACCTATAATCTTTGTTATTTTTTTCCTCATATCTTTTCCCTCACCTATATATTTATAACATGCCTATTTTGTAGTATGATAACAGCCAATACCTTTTTTCCTTTCCACTATGACATAATCTATTTTTCGGTAAAAAGAAACCCTTTAGATTGCAGACGGACACTGCTCCTGAATGAAAAAATCGTTTCCCCGAGAACGGTTCAAGAACCGTATGCGAAAATGAATTTTTGCTCATGAGCCTGTTAACAGGTCCGCATGCGACAAGCGAAAACAGGTCCGCATGCGACAAGCGAAAATCAATTTTTCCATGTAGACATTTTCTTCACCACCTCCCCTTTCCCTTCCTCCTCATTCCTCCACTCCCAGTGGAGATGGCAGCCTTGGGCACTGGTGCACGGAGATGGTGGCTTGGCAGCGGGCGGCCCCGGCACGTGCCCTTCACTAATCCCTCCTCCTCCTTCCTCTACTACACAGCAGATTCGGCAGCCCCACCGTCAAGAGCGACGCCGACGTGTGGATCTGGCACCCCCACCCTCAGGAGGATCGCCGGTGTCCCATCTTCGGGAATGACATCGGCGAGCGGATCCGGCAGGCTTGGGGTGGATCAACTACCCCCCCCCCCCAGCGCCACCCCCCACCATTGGGAATTGCGGCAGTGGGAGCGAGCGGCCATGGCCGTTGGGTTAGCCGACGGGTGCGAGTGGCCATGGTGGTGGTGGTGGCTAGTACAACAACGATGATGAGCTAGGGTTTCGGGACAATCAGGTTTCGGCGAAACATGTTGTTTGTATTTTTATTTTCTTTTGCCAAATTTTTTTCGCGTGCAGTTAGCTTAGGTGATTGCATGTAAAAATCCTTTCTTCACATACTGTTGTGCTGCTCGCATGAAAAAATGTTGATTTTCGCGGAGGATGCATGCGGGCCGCCAAGCCGCATGCGAAATCCATTATTGTTGAGGTGAAATTTCATCGTTACACACGAATGCCTGATTGATTTTCTTAGCTGTAGTACATGTCATGATATTTTGGGTGTAACAGTTAGTTTGATCCTGCAACTGACAAGATAAATAAATTGATGATCAAGGAGACAATCGCCCAAGAAGCCGATGTATACTATATATCCGATATAGATACTGACACTTAGATAAAGACAATAGAAGAATTTGAACAAACAATCCAATTAGCTGATGACAATATGCTGAATTAGAAGTCCAATGAACCAATCAGCCAATATTGATACATAATATTAAATATACATTGATGGTTAAAGCATACATCGGCTAAAAGTCCGATGTAAAGATAACTTATTGGCTAGCATTATGATAAAATGCTGCACAAATCTGTAAAGTTTGCAAGACTTAGATTATTAGCAGTAATATTAAAGATCGGACCCAACCGAGACAGTTCTAGATTACATATGAGCAAATAGGCTAGATATAACAAATATATTTAAAACAACACTGTGATTGTAAAGATATATCGATTAAGACAAGCGGTCGGACCTAACCGAGACAGTCCCAACTAAACCGATGCATCTCTAAAAACAATGCAATTAACGATAGAATTGAAATATCAGGTAAAAAAACCAAAACAAAGCAATCCAAGAGATCAAAACGATGCAGCTTTGAACAACACTAATATAGCCGATACAATTAACAGGACCAGCGAAACTTTGGACTTACACCTTCACCAGAGATCAAAGCGAGGCAGCCCCGTATCAGGTGGCAAGTTCCGCCAGTGTTAAAACCTCGGAAAAGAGGGTATCGATGTACCGAGAGATGTATTAATCGACAGATAGCATACAACGATCTTGGGCGTATATATTTATACCTATGGATAGATACTAATCCTAATTAGACACAACACATACTTTTCTAAAGGATACAAGTCCTGATCAGACTCAATCAAATTTTGGGTGCATATATGAGTCTTATTTGTGCTTTCAGTTTTTTATTTCCTACTCGTCCATGTATTTCCTATCTTTGGACTTAGTACGTACGTAATTCCTGGGCTATATATGTTATTCCTTATGTTTGTATCCTACTTTACTTATTTTTTGGGCTTGATTCACTTGATGGCATTATGTATTCCTGGAGCATCTAATTCGGACTGTAATTCCTGGGGCATCTATTTCCTGATGTTTGGCCAGGCTTGATTGATGTGATGTGGCGCAATCTTTGCACTATATGTAATTTCTGAGGCATATGTAATTGTATCTGACTCTGTTTGCACTTGAAACCTTCCGCATGTGAAAAAAAGGGTCCCTTCTGGGTGAGAAAAAAACGAGCAAAAGAAAACCAGCACGCAAAAGAAAAAACGGAACGAAAAAAAAAAGGGAAAATACAAAAAAAAAAAGAGCGGAAACCTTATGTGTGTTTGGACTGTTATATAATATCCATTATATTATCATACGATTAAAATTTAATAATTTCCATATCAATTGCAATAGCTCATACAACGTACAGGTTGACTATGGTGCCTAGTAAACAGTAATCATGTCAGGCTGATACATGAAACTGTAGTATAATAGGAAGCCAGGAACCGTGCGAGATAAGAAAATTCGGTCGATTGGTTATGGCCGCTCTGGCGGCAAGGCTATCTTTGCAGTGTTGACCTTTAAAGCCATTCTTGTTGCGGCCTACGTACGGCAAAGCTATTGATATATTGGCATTGTTAGATTTACTATGCTTAAAATTTTATTTTGTTATATTAGCATAGTTAGATTTACTGTGCTTAAAAAAATTAGATTTGATCCCTTTATTTTAAATCCTAAATCCGTTATTGGCTCTCCACGAAGGATTACACCGGTACAAAACAGACCATCTCTGTAGGTTCATGACTGGCCATCCTTCTGTGGAACGATCAGACACCTTGTGAACAGTCCGGGAGTGTACGACAGACATCCTCCACTTTGTGAGGGACCGGAGGGTTCTTACACGGCCGACTGGACGATCTCTTCTGCCCAAACGGCTACATAAGTTGTCAATAAAAAAAAATCAAAATATCTCACCTTTTTCAACAGAACCTACATATGTTTATAATACAGATTTACGATAGAATACTGGCTAGTTTTGGATGCCACTACTACAAAAACCCTCATACAGACCGGCTCATAGGTGCCGGTTCATTTAAAACCAATACCTATAGAGTTTTTTCCACCTCCCTACGGTGGAAAAATATGAAACCGGCACCTTTAAGGACATTAGAACCGGCACCTATAATATATGTGCCAATTTTTTAAAAGAACCGGCACCTATAATAAATTAAGGTACCAGTTAATTTAAAAATCGGCACCTATAATTTTTTATAGGTGCCGGTTGTTTTTAAAAACCAGCACCTATCCAAATCGAGCCGAGCAGCCGGCGCATCGGCCTTATCCGATCCCCTCCATCTCTCTCGTCTCTCTCTCTCTCTCGGCTCTCTCACTTTCTCAGCGCGTGCGGCGGTTGCTTGAGGGGAGGCGGCGGGCAATGGGAGGGGAGGCGGCGAGCTCCCGCGGCCAGCGGCTGCCTGAGGCAGTGGCGCCGGCGGCGGCTGCGCCCTCCCCTCCGCCAGATCCAGCGGGAGGGGAGGCGGCGAGCTCCCGCGGCGGGCGGCTGCCTGAGGCAGCTGCGGCGGCGGTTGCGCCATCCCCTCCGCCAAATCCGGCGGGAGGGGAGGCGGCGAGCTCCCGCGGCTGGCGGCTCCCTGAGGCAGCGGCGGCGGCTGCTGCGCCCTCCCCTCCGCCAGATCTTGCGGAAGGGGAGGCGGCGAGCTCCCGCGGGCGGCGGAGGCAGCTGCAGCGCACCACAGCGGCGACAGCGGCCGTGCCACAGCGGCGGATCTCAAGGGGAAGGAGGCCGGAGGCAACCCAAGGGAGAAGGACGAAGGTTCTTGAGTGTTCTTGAGTTCCCGCATGAGTTCATTAATCTTTGTAGTATTTGCTAGTTCTTGATGAATATAGTAGTTTGCTGTTGGAGTTGATCTCTGATCCGCGAGGCGGTGATGAAGGGGATCGAGTAGGGCGGTGATGAACATGGAGTATGGTTGTATGGTTGTGGATGATTTTTTGTGAATTTGTGGATGAATTTGTCAGGAGCAATCGATGTGGGGCAGGGCGTGAGGACGCAGTTGGTGAGCTCGGCTCGATTCGAGCCGGCTCTTTCCTTTTTTTTTTGGCTCGTGTGAACTTATAGGTGCCGGTTCTATTGTTGCATAGGTGCCGGGTTTTGCTATTGGTGCCAACTAATTGGTAAATCCGGCACCTATAGACACTTGCAAACCGGCACCTATGGCATATTCTGTATTAGTGTGCAGTGGTAGGTTCGTAAGTAAAGGAACACTAATGTTATGTTTTTGTGATTTCATAGGATGAACTGCGATATTGGAAAGGTTGGAAGGGGGCAAAGAGGTTTTGTGAGTGGTGGTGCCACAAGTAGGGGACATATCAGAACAGAAGTGGATACAGAAATCCATATGGTCGGTCAAAATTGAGGGATCACATGTAAGATCGATCTGAGGCGTGTACTTTCGGTGACGAGAAAATGAGGTTGTGTTTGGAGGAGGCTACAATATCCAAGCTCAATAGTAGAGCACCATGTGGCCACGTTGTGGTATTAGTTGGATTGGTCTTGTACAGATGCGGACTCAGCATACACACGGTTACACGTACGCGTTCAATTAGTAATTAGACCATTCCCATCCCAAAACAACATAGTTTTTATAAACTCCACATCATCAAAAACTAGCACTAGACAATACTCTTTTAATACAAACACCACTATTCTAAACTTAAATTTAATGCTACCTATCTCACATGATGTCTTGGATATTGTGTAGAAACCATATCTCATGCAAGATATGGTTTCCTTCTCTTTCCTCATTTATTCACTTGTCACGTCATTTTTTATCTTAGGTGGTAACTTATTTAATTCTATGGACATCATCCTGCTAGTCATTAACTTGGGAATCGCCTTATGGTTTAATTCTTTCGCACAAAGTGAAACCATGAATTTAAATGGGCTACTGTGCATTGGCTGGCCACGAATAGGAAAGCTGAGCTAAACTAATGTGTATTTTAGAAAATAAGGAGTTACAGAGGCAAAGCAATAGGAAATAAAAAATATATATATTGGGACGCCCGATAGAATTGGAATCCAGCAACCACGTAAAATTTTGGGTAGTAAAAAAACTAAAATTAGAATAATTTTTTTTAATAAAAAAGACTAGCCAAAACATAAGCTTGCCGGTGGAAAACATGAAGGAGCATCTTGGCCTTATGACAACGCTTGGCGAACTGACACAAATGCACGACTCCTGCAGTGTTCGTTGCCAAAGCGACGTCATACCTATACGTACAGTGATCCAGTTAGATAGAATGATATTCTCCTTAATTTGGCCCGATATTTGTAATGAGAATGACACACTCCTAGGTTTTAGTTGAAAGCGAATTGAATTTGCTTCCCAAGGGATAGATAATTAATTAGGATTTGAAGACACAGTTGGTGGTTTGATCATCCGCCATGCATAATTCTGACAGCATTCTGTTTAAAGATATTTAGGCCGTGTTTAGTTCGTTGGCCAAATTTTATTTACGTATACGGACACATATTTGAAGTATTAAATGTAGATTAATAATAAAATAAATTACAGATTCCGCCTGTAAACTGCGAGACGAATTTATTTAGCCTAACTAGTCCATCATTAGAAAATATTTACTGTAGCACTACATTGTGAAATCATGGCACAATTAGGATTAAAAGATTCATCTCGCAATTTACATACAAACTGTGCAATTATTTTTTTCCTCCACATTTAATGCTTTATGCATGTGTCCAAACATTTGGTATGACATTTTTGGCCAATTTTTTTTGGAATCTAAACACAGCCTTATGCATGAATTTTTTACATATAAGTGTGTTGATAGATACTCCGTCCATTCCATACCGATCATCTTTTTGTATTTCCCTAAGACTAAAAAAAAGGCTTTACTTTTTTTATTTTATTTAATGTGAGTATGTGATAGGAAAAACTGAAGAAATTAAACAAGCAGACTTTTAACTCCCCTGCATGCACAAGAAATTAATGACCTCTTAACATACCAACTCAATTTGCATGTATAGATGCAATAATACTGCACGTCAAAAACTCAAAATAAGGGGCTACGATTATATGAAATCAATTTAAATATTTTTATTTTTGGTTATGTGATGATCAGGAACGAAGGGAGTAATTAATTAGCAATTATCGACCATTGGTGGTTTCATTGGCCATGCATAATGGGTTATGGATGATATTTTACATATAAATATCTTGCTGCCTTCAATATAGATATATATTCTCTCTTTTGTTCTTTTCTTTCTTATGTTAATTTAACGTGCGCTATTGATGTTTAGACATAACCTTGATTGTTCGTTTTATTTAAAACATTTACCAAATTATCATTTATTTTGTTGTGATTTATTTTATCAGTATAAGTACACTAAGTATGCATATTTATAGGCCGCTAACTAACACGTTATATTTGTAGTAGCCAATTAAACAAATTAAGGAGTACATAAACACAGGCCAGCATGCACGTACGGGCGTGACTTATACCGTGACGTGCTGCCAACCATATCGACCTTATTTTATTTGCGTTTGGTATATCGACCTATTCGGCAATAGATGCATATTCGATTATTACTACTATTTATTTATATATAAGTACATCCTTATATGTTTGTTGATGATGTTAAACATACCTGGTTTGTAACCCTCTGTAGTCCCGTAGTCCCGGTTTTTTCAACCGGAGCTATGAATCTGGGACTAAAGATCAAGATAGCGATCTTTAGTCCCGAATGAAATAACCGGGAGTAAAGTTGGATCTTTAGTCCCGAGAGATCTTTAGTCGCGGTTGGTAACACCAACCGTGAGACTAAAGAGAGGGTAGGGGCAGTCCCGGTTGGTTCATTTTCTTTTTCTTTTGTCCTAAATCGAGTGCCATGTATATACCCAAATCAAACACAAAATCCCCAAATCGAGTGCCATGCATATATCCAAATCAAACCCCAAATCCACAAATCAAAATAACATCCCAAATCATTCACATCACAAATCCTAAGTTACTTACACACAAATTAAATACATCACAAATCTTCAAAAAATTACACACATATCAAATACATCACAGATTGATTATACATCTCAGATCCATGCAATGAATCACAAATTTAAAAAAAGAAATTATACATCTCTCAATCAGAAATTATCAAAAAAAAAAAGTCAGAGAGAATCGGTGCGCTGCCGCCCGACATGGCCGCCGCTCGCCAGGCGTGGCCCCGCCGGCCGCTGCCGCATGCTGCCCCACCGCCGCCGGCCACCGGATGTGAGGAGGAGGAAGGGGAGGGGGGAAGGAGGAGAGGGGAGGGTGATGTGACCATCAAGTATATGCATATATCCAAGCATAAAAAATATAAAACATGGCCAAAGAATACATCGAGTGAACGGAGGATCTACAAGATATTAAAGTCCAATAAGTTTTGGAATCTAGATCGGCCTCCGGAGACAGCACTGACTTCAAACGGAGCTAGCGCCTTCATACCAACTCCGATTTGGGTGATCTTGGACTTGATGGAAAGCTTATGTTGCTACCTTTCAAACTCATCTGGTCTCATATCCAAATTCATTCCGAGCGGAATAGTCAAAACAAGGCAGTGTTGTTGCTAAAACCGAACTTGGGCCTTGGGCCTTGTAATAGACTAGGCCTATTTCGGAAGTGTCTCCCTCCACCTCCACGAATTAGCACTTAACCCTAGCTTTATTTTCCTCTATAAATAGCTTCGTACATCCTCAAAAACATTTGGGTTTTGTTTAGTTGAATTTTGCCAAGTGCCATTCACCTTGTCTCTAGTCCTCGTTCGATTAGTCGGCGACTTTAGATTCAGAGCCCAAATAGTTGGTGTGTTGATTTGCCGGGTCGATTAGATCTACCACTTCAATCGTAACTATTCCTTTGTGCTTAATTACCTATTTGCAATATTTAGATTGCATTTTATCTTGTTCTTGCAGTGTTCTCTCGTGGCCCAATCTTCTGGTGAGGGGGATAACTCTCGCTTTGATCGAGTGCGACATTTGCGACGTGGCTACCAACCAGAACAAGTCCAGGACGCCGTGCAATCGCTACACCACAAACGATGTTATACGAACCATGACGCGTGGTTGATGATAGCTTGTAAACAAACAACATCAGTTCAATAATACTTTCGACGCATCGCCACCCCTTTTCTACTTTCATTGTTTTCGACGAGTTCTAGCTTTTGAGTTGGGCTGCATTGGCTTCGATCTCCGACAAAGAGGTAAGGCTTGTTATGGCGGTTTGCGTTCTCGGGATTAGTGCTTACATCTTCATGACACTCTAATCCTGTTTACATGAATCACCGAGTTATCATATATGCTGTATAATCTAGATCGGTCCCATTGTTTAACCTTATCGGCTAGCCTCTGTCATTGAAAACAACTAAGGTTAACCATTGGCGACCGAATCAAACTGCACAGCATATCTACCATCTCGATAAGGCTATCGTCGGCTTGTTTAGATCTTCCGTTTCTCTTCATGCTTAATGTTACATCAGTTAGATTCGATCTGTTAAGTAATGCCTTGAACTACAATATCTAGCCAGTTTTACGGTTGCTAGTAGAGATAGCATCGGAGTTTCAGCCGATCTTACCTGGTTTAGTTATCTTGTCACATTGTGTTTACTTGATACGCTAAATCTGTCCTTTATATTAATTTCTCGACTGTTTGAAATATATTAATCTTGTTGTCGGTCTGATAGTTTATCCTGTTATATTGGTTCTTGTCCAGTATATTTCATCTATATCAATATCTCAGTATAAAGTAGTATTGGAGTAGTAGCCGATACATGTTAGATTTGCTCTATCGGCTATGTCGTGAATATATATAATCTATGCTTCGAAGTACTTTTAAACATAAGTGGTTCATACTGTCTCAGCATGCTACCCGATCTATCACAATCACTTGGTTGTAAATGTACCTTGAAGAATAGATTGTATACCATTCATACCAACAGCCGATCGAGTAGGTCTAAATGTTTCTATAGTTTATCTCATACTGCCGATCTGACGTATGTTACATGGGCTCAATGTTGAACTATATGTCATCAGCAATTGTAATAGCCCTAAAATTTGGCAACTTTTTAAAACCGATTTAGTTTGCTTTGATTCTCTAAAAATATAACCGTCGAGGTAGACATTTATTTAAAATATTATTTTCCATTTTTGTTTTCGATGTTTCTTTTCTCGTTTAATTTTGTCACAAAGTGCATATCATCCCTCAAATAATTCCTTTGAATCGATTTAATTCTATCATGAATGTCGGACTATCTAAATTCCACATCAATTCAAATTCTATCTATTTTAATCTTCCCCATATTATCCTTTCTCTGTTTTCTCTCTCCTTCCCTTTCTCTATTTTTCTTTTCTTTCTTCTTCTCTACTCTGCTAGGCCAAGCCAGGCCGAGCCAGCTCGTGCTGCCTTGCGCCAATCCTGTGCCGCCACACGCCCGCACGCGCACAGGCGGATCGACGGACAACACCTCCAGCTTCCCGCCTCCATAATTCCTTCGTCCCTCAACTACAAGGCTCAAGACCGGAGGCAAAAGAATCGCAATTTTGACCTCTTTCACCTTATCGAATCCGCTGGATTTTTCACATTTTGGTCCTTTTAGAAAACTTATTTCGCAAATAGACCCCTGGAAAAACTTATCCCAGAAATGGTCCTTTTTGGGGCGCTAGAGTGGCTGGTGCCATCGTCCAACTGGATGGCGCCAGCCTCTCTGGCGCCGTCCCCCTGCCGACGTGGCAGGGCGATGCAGAGGTGGCTAGGGGGAGTGCGCCAGAGTGGCGGGCGCCCCCCCCCCCCCCCCGAAATTTTTTATTTTTCTTTTATTTTTTTGATATTTTTTGCACGCTTAGGGACACACAAGAAATAACTATAGAAAAAATAAACTCAAATAGACGTAATATGTAACCAGTAGAATTTTTCCTCTCCTCTCCTCTTTCTCTGAACTAGTGCCGAGGAGAGAGATGTGCAACTTTTTTATTTTTATTTTATTTTTTTGATATTTTTTTTACACTTAGGAACTCACAAGAACCAACCATATAAAAAATAAACTCAAACGGACGAAATATGTGGCCAGTTAAATTTTCCAAAGCTTTACCGAAAAACTTCTCTCCTCGAAAACACAATCTTGCAAGCGAAATTTGGAGGTTTTAATATCGCCGGGAAGAATCGGATGTAACATTTTCTATAAATGTCTGTGGATATATTATTTGCCTGATTTCGAGTCTGTATGAGAAAGTTACGCCTTTTTTAATAAATGACACCCGAATGACTTTTCGGTAGAGCTTTGGAAAATTCTACAAGTCACATATTTTGTCCGTTTGAGTTTATTTTTTCTATGGTTGGTTCTTGTATTCTCCGAAGTGTGAAAAAAATATCAAAAAAATAAAATAAAAATAAAAAATGGCATCTCTCTGTATTATTTAACTTATGGCTATCATTTCATGTTGTTATATTTTGAATTAGAGATTAAGTAATTTCATATAGTGGTAGAGTGCATTATGTTTAACGTGCTGATCAAAGGGTTTTACTAATTTTGATGAAGGTGTAAAATAGGCTAAGTGGTATAGTATATATTTTCAGACCTGTAGCTAAGTGGTATAGTCCGTTGGAGTTTAATTTTTTCTGTGGTAACATCTGAAAAAATAAAACAAAAATAAAAAGGTCGCAACTCTGTATAGAGAAACAGGAACGGAGGCGAGGGGGGGGGGCGGCGCCAGCATGGCTAGTGCCCTCCTCCCTAGGGCGGCGCCAGCCATATTGGCGCCCTCCTCCTGCCACGTCGGTTCGCATGTGCCACGGTGACAGGAGGACGGCGCCAGAGAGACGGGCGCCGTCCCGTTGGACGACGGTTCCAGCCACTCTGGCGCTCCAAAAAGGACCATTTCTGGGATAAGTTTTTCTAGGGATCTATTTACGAAATAAGTTATTCAAAAGGACCAAAATATGAAAAATCCAGATCGAATCCGCCCCAACTCCCGCTGACTCAATCCTCATCACCGGAGGAAAAATCCACGAAACCCTAATACCGGCGCCATTAATTGAGCTCCAAAATTCGTCGCATACATGGCAAATCCTCTGAAATTGAAGGTTAAACGGATTCTCCATGCCGATTACTCCCTTTCCCCTCTCTTACCCCATCCAATCCGTCACCGGAACGTCGCCGGCGCCGCCTCCCGCCACCGGTTGCACGGTGCCCCGCCACTCCAGGCCGCCCTAGCTTCGGCCGTCGCCACCGTTGGAGTCCTCTCGGTTCAGTGAACCTCACCAGGCCGCCACCCCTTCCCGGAATTCACCAGAGATGCCGCCGCCATGGCCGCCTCCGCCTCCCGTTTCTGCCCGCCGCCGCCAGCCTCACCACCGGCGCTTCTCTCGCCACCGACCACAAAAACGGAATTGCCTTGACCCATAGATCGCAAAACCGGCACCTCCCCACCCAAAACCGGCCTCCTCTGCCACCGGCGTCGTGGGATTCCGGTCAGTTCCTGTGCACAGAACGAGAAGAACAGGAAATCCGATTTTCCTATTGACAGATAAATCAGAAAAATTCTTTTTCTTATTCTATCAAGTTGACCATCCGTTTGACCATAAAATCGAAGTCGGAGACCTATTCCAAACTCCTAGAATTATTCCGAATCCATCCGTGTGAGTTTTGTTGCAATCTGAGCGATCGTTGACGCAACCCTAATTGTATTGATCGTAGCGATAGATTGTATAGACCCCGGGTGTACGTATTTATACCCATGGGTTGATATAAGTCCTTGTTAGACAAGAAAGAAACTTTCCTAAAGATAAAAGGAAAAGATAAAGTCCTTATAGGACACTAAACACACTTTCCTATAGATAAAAGGAAACTAACAAACTATCCTTAATTAATAGATAACTTGCCATGCCGCATTCTCTTTGAACTCGGTCTCTTCTGGATAAGCTTCCTTTAGTAAATCAATTTCCTTAACAGAATATAGCAAGAATCTGACAACTGACGACTTGACAACTCTCATCGGCTAATCTCAAGACTTCGAAGCCGATGCTGATTCTAAGCTGATGACTACTCTGGGCTTACCAAATTTCACCGTTAACACATGCGGAGGTAGGTTGATACACACCTCAGACCAGATCACTACGAGCAACGACCCAAGCATCCTTTAACTTACTAGGCAGAAGGGAGAGATATATGGAGCAATATTACACCTTGTTACTTTTCAGCCCGGCCAGCTATGGGTATCGAGTGGGTAAAGCTGGGCAGACGCTGCAGAGTCGTAGAGTATTCGAATACGCCGTACTCCCGGTTAATGGAGATGTGTCTATGGGTGATTCCAGATTATGGGCACAAGTTAAACTAAATGGCTATTAATTAATATGGTTAACTTATTTATTACTTGATGTTCTATTCAAGTTATTTATAAGTAACATTTATATATTTATTGCTCATTAATGTTGTTTAAATTAAATGTTCAATAGTGTTGTTTATATCAAATGTTTATTAAGATAGGCCCTATGAAATAACTGTTAAGGTTAGGGTTTAAACCTTCCAATTCTTAATATTGCATGTTTTATACTGCAATTATTGTATTTTGCTATCATAAGCATGTCTTGCAGAGTACCATTTGTACTCATAAATGGGTTCACATCATGAGGAGGAAGAAGCTTGTGGAGATCCTGTTGACGCATTAGAGTGGGACGATTATGGTTTCTAGGTCATCCTACGCTCAGGCAGTTCCTGTGGTAGAGTCTAGAAGTTTATCTGTTTGTAGAAATAAGGCTTTATAGGCCATATATGTAATAGTTTGTATTTATGTTGTGTTGTGAACTAAATGACTTAAGTAATGTATAATCAAAGTTTATGCTTTTATATCATTTTATGCGTAACTGAACATCCTGGGCAGTTACGTATTCGTGGGGGCACCATGACTTTATCGGGTGTCCCCACAGCAATCTAGCCGATCAGCTGTCGTTTATGGATTTAACTTTGCTTCTTTTCTTGGTTTCTTGTTGGTTGCAGGATCATACCAACTGGCATGCTCAGAACCCGAAAGCAACTCTTTAGACCTACACTAGAGCTAAGCAGATCTACTAGGCCAGTGTGTGTTTTTAGCATCAATATTTTTTCTCTTAAATACATGTGCACTTTATATTCACCAACTGTTATGAATGACTGTACGAAGAACACTGTAGCGCATGAAACAGTGCTTAATTTAGAGTAAATGTTGGCAACTGTGCAATACATTCTAGGATGAATACAAATGGCAACTCTAGGGGAGCAACAATATTTATAATATGAATATTTAATAATAGCAATGGCAACAGTGCATAGTAAGCGGTCTCACTGCCATTGATGAGGGTTCCCGCCCGACACAGATGACTTTTATTTTCTCGAAAAATACAGGAGAACTGCGCCTCATTATATTAAGAAGAGAGAGAAGGGGCTAGAGCCCTACAACACACACCACTCCACACAACTCTGACACGGATGACTTATTCCGCATAATTGAGCTATCACAATCTTAGCATTATAATATTTTTCATATAATAATAGCAATATATTCACCATGCAAACTAACACCTTGCATGTACACCATCATCTAAATGTATTTTTATGCACTACGTGCTTTCGCCTTCTGGTCATTGGCATACTTTATAGCAGCTGGAATGTGGGTGTTCACGAGGTATGAGCTCCAGTTAATGCACTTAGGATCAAAATTAAATATGGATGCATCATCATTTTGGTCCATAGCCGTCGCCTTCCACAGTTTCCTCAGGTTGGTGTCATCAAACCTTCATCAAAATGTATATATGCATGCAGAAGGAAAATCAGCGTGTAGGTAAATCAAGAAAGAATGCAGTTATAGATTTATTACCTACTTCAATGAATGATAGATTTTTTTTCTATTTACAGTATGTAGTTTAGTAAAAAAAATCTTAGAAAGCATATGTGTACTTTATTTTAATTCAGAAAGGGAAATTGTCAATTATAGGAAGATCATTAGTTCTAGAAAAGTATAAGATTGTCTTGCTAAGAAGAATGTGCTATTTTCTTCTGAACAATGAGAGTGGCAGGGGAAGCTCAAATTAAAACGTACCAGAAATTAATACACAGTTTCCATTTTTCAGTCTACTAAAGGGACATCAGAAGTAAGCTCACCATCCTTTGAAGAAGACATACGGGGCAAACAGCTTTGCCACAGTCATTAAAATGTTGTAGTCTCGGTTAAACTCATAGTAGTTCTTGGTGTATATCCCTCCCAACAGTACATTTGCTGCACGCATCATCTGGTTATTATCAGAAGATCAACATGCCAAAGTCAGCAAATCAAATCAATTTGTACCTAAACTGGGCCGGGAGGGGGGGGGGGGGATTTCTGGAACTAATCAAGAAATGTAATGTCTGTACCTCCAATGGCAGCTTGTACCGTAGAATCATGTATGCCTGGAAGTATGCTAATCTCTTGAATGCTAGTGGTCTTTTATTTTTTATTGCCTTCCCATCTTTACTTGTACGTGGATTTATGTCAAAGTATCTGAACATTGATTCTTCAATAAGAGATACTGGTAGGGGATTTTGGTGAGCCGAAGTCACATGGTATATCACTTGAGCTCGTTTATTCCATTGACTATTTATGGCAGCCATCATTGCGTTGATCACCATATCCCCAGGTATCTGTGTAATTTACAAACTTCCATAAATAACCAGATATGAATTTATATATATATGTATATTGGTTGGGAAATACTCACCAAGTCAAATATAACGCTACCATCAAATATAAAACATGGAAGGGTTTGGTCATTGTAGGCAACAAATATGACATCAATTGTCCTGCAATAAAAGTTTGTAGCATCTAAATATTCCACTAATTGGACTAGTAATACAAAAGACAAATAATTGGCACTCAGCACATATATGTTTTCTTTTACAAAATACAAATAATTCAGCAAATAAAATTGCAAAAGTGATTTTAAAAAATATTGCCTAGTACCTAGGGCACCAAAAAATATTACATTTAAAAATAGAAAATATTGTACCACCAAGTACCTCCTTAAGGACTCTAAATTTCTCAAAAGGTAATTATTTCTCAAATAGCATCTAATTATACTGCAGACAAGTAAGGTCAAAGGGTTGGAGTTAATAAATTAGACAATTATTTTTTATAACCAAGTGTAGCAACTAACAACAATATGTATAATACACTAGAATATATCCACCTAGTTTCTTCTATCCATCCAGGCATTGGTTCTTGAAAAGTGCTTGTTATCATGCTTGGCCGGACGATGACAACCGGAAGGTCTTGTCCCAATTGTTGAAGTAACATCTCCCCCATAGCTTTCGTCAGCACATATGTATTTGGCCAACCAAAGTGCGTGGCCCTTCATAAAAATCCATCATTATATCATATTATTCATACCCATGGAATTATTGCAAAGCTACAAGATATAAAAAAGATTCTTTCTTTAAAACCTTTTAAGCCCAAGTTTCCTCATGGTTGTTTTCTCTAACTTGTCATCACTGGAACATTTTATTCTGAGTTCTGACTTGATACTGTCCACTAATTGCAGCTCAGCTTCAATGTCCAATTGGTAATCCAGTCGTAGTGCTCTACCGATCTGGAATGGTTTCTCGAGTAACTGGCCTGCTTGCTCACCAGCTACATAAGCTGTTCGTAGCAAATTTAGGACATCACCTCTTTGACAATATATATGTTTACGATACAATTTACTATAAAAGTGTTGCACATAGAAACCTTCGTTTTATGTTGGCTAATTTGTGGTGCAGTGGTGGATTTGCAAGCAAATCACTAATATTAGGATTTTGAGTTTGCTTAGGATAAACTGTGATACTCGAAATGTTGGAAAAGCCAAAGAAGCTGTATAAGTGGGGGCATATTAAAACATAAGTGGGTCAATTAGATTTGAGGGATCACATGGTGGGTCAATCAGAGGTGTGTACTTTCGGTGGCGAGGAAGTGAGTTGTGGTTGTATGGAGGAGATGGGTCGTACTGTGAGATTGGCTGGAGTCGTACGCATGCATGGATAGGTGAAGTCAGCACATTTTGTCTGAAGTGAGCCATAAATTTAAATGTGATATTGTGCATCAGCTGGCCACTAAAATGAAGAGCTGAGCTATGCTATTGTGGATTTTCAAAAATAAGGTCTTACAGAGGCAAGGGGGGAAGGACGAGGGTTTTATATTGAGGAAATAAAACATTATGATGCCCGATAGAATCAAAATTTAGAAAGTTACTTAAAATTTTGGGCCGTAAAACTGAAATTAGAATAAATGTCACATGGCCAAAAAATAAATCCTAGGACACGATGAGATAGGTCCTATTCTGATTTGTGCTGCTATTAGGTGATATGCTATTATTTGAATTATTTTGGGGTAGATGAAGCATTCATATAAGCTTACCAGTGGAAACATGAAGCACCATCTTGAGATTATCACACTGCTTTGCAAACTGACATAAATGCATGACTCCTGCAGCGTTTGTTGCCAAAGCTACGTCATACCTGCACACAGCGACCCAATGAGATTATGACATATATTCTTAATGCCATGCATGTCATTGGTGGTTGAAAGCGAACAGTTGAAACTGAAGCTTGCTCACAATTGTGTGTGTCATTCTCTTTAGGGTCGTCAGTGTGTCTAGGTATTCCATGTTATATATGTGTTTCATTGGACATGCATAACGGCGGCGGCTTTGAGTTTTAATGATGTTTTAGGATGATTTTTCACATATATATATATGCTATGCCATCAATATATATATAGTATATACATAGTTTTGTTCGATGGGGTGAAATATTATCAGCATTCTTCAGTATAAAGATTTTTACAGATTATTTTTTTATATATAAATTTTCTGGCACCTCGCCTTCAAGAGTACAATTAATTATTCTTCTTGAGATTTCATCTTCTGCAAAGTGAGACATACGGTCCTTCTCTAAAATATACAAAGTAAAACTTGGTTCTTATACCATTCCCAGTGCAAGTTTCGTAAGGATTTCATTCTCACTAAATGATGAAACGTCATACAAGGAAAACTTATGGCGTGTCATAAAAATTATTAAGAGAGAGAAGAAGTGAGTTTCATCTGGATGAAACTTGGTTTACACATTTAACTATGCCTTATAAACATAATTAATGAAACCTCATTGGGACTAAATAATTTCATCCGATGCATTGGAAACGGAAATGAATTAAACCTCGTTGTAATTAAATAGTTTCATAACTTCATTCAATAATTAAATGCTGTGATATAGCATATGAAATCATGAAATGAGATTATGCGCATTGGAGACATTTGTTTCATTCAGCAACCCAAACATCTTTCAATCATAAGGCACTCTTGGAAATAACAAATTGAAATCCCCCGAGAGTGACGTTATATGATATGTATATATATACCTCTCCATAAAGTTTGTCGTTGCAGCTCCATTGACGATGATATCTACCTTCTGGGATAACTGCAGGACCTCATAACTCTCAAGCCCAAAGTTTTCATGCATCACATCTCCAGGTAGAGCATATATCTTTTCCTTGATGAAGGAGTTGAATCCAGCACCGTATTGTTCTCGTAGAACATCAAATAGACCTTTTCCTACAACCTATACAGCAACAAGTAAACCAGGTTGATTAATCCTCTTATTCATTTAACCGAAGCTCTAGCAATATTATACATAAGGTGTAATTTTTGGCTATTGCCTATTGGATTATCGTCGGCATGCTTTTCAACCAATAAAAGGTGCCACTTCTGGAAAACATTATATATAGAAGTTTCCAAAATTCAGTTTTCAAAGATTGTAATATATAGTTAATACTTAATTAATCTTGCAATACTATATTGGATGCCTTTTGCTGGTAGCTACAGTAGAGATTTCATTAAGGAAATGAAATTAATAGCCTCATTTTTTTTTGCATCTGCTTACGCTTATGAGCCAAAATTTAAATTTTCAACCATAAATTTAGAGTTGATTTTAAGATTTTTTTTTCATGTAAGTTTATTTTTCAGCCTTTGTTTTTAGATCGTAAAGAATATGCATATATAGTTTTATTCACAAATTATTTTTCGTTTACTAATATGTTGTTTGGCTTATTTCCTAAATGAGCCAAACATTGCAAATATACCGTTTGGCTTATTTCCTGAATGAGCCAAACATTGCATCCTGAATAAGCCAAACGATGGGGCCGTAAGCATCCATCTTCTGTCACTGCGAATTAATTAATTAATTAAGATTTGCCAAGCTGTATATATGTTAGAATAGTAGTAATGCATTTCAGCGTGCAGAACGAGTTGAAAACCGTAGCAAAATCTGTGGGCTCGTTTGTACTTGTACCTCAGTGAGAACACGCTCCTCGGCGGCTATGGCGTCCGGAGCACGAACTAGCAGGTATAGCTTCCTCACCTCCGGCTGAACTCGCAGTATCTTCTCCACCAGCACTGCGTACGTCGTAGACAGTAATAAGCATGTGTAGCATTCACATATGTACAAACGGACATACAAGTTCTTTTGAAAATAAGAAAAACCCACATCATTAATTATTTTCTACCAATAAAATTAAAGCTTTTTTATAGCAGGCTAAAAGGGAATTTACATTATGTGCTTTTAGATCAACAGGCTTTGACCGACCGTCTATGAAAATATTATACTTTTATAGAGAGTATGTTAAAACAATCATCTCAAAAAATTAAATAGCCTGACCCATCCACATGTAGAATTGTGGCCTAGAAAACCCTCTATGCAGCAAAATGGAGGGCATCTACGAAAACATTTTTTTATAGTAGTCTACAAGTCATTTTTTTCTCACTATACATATTAACATCAAGGTAGCTCGTCTTTACTTTTTCCTCAAAGCAGAATGTTTCTAGCTAATTTGTAATGTAAAACACTTTACAAACATGTCGTCAAGCACTACTGCAGAATCCCTCTTATGGGATGGCCCATTGGTGCCAGTTCAACCGAAACCGACATCTTTTCTAACGTATAGTATAGGTACAGATTAGAAAAAAAAAACCAACATATATAATATAGGTGTCGGTTGTTAACCTAAAACTGAACTGTCACCTATATTTCAGTGACCACACACCTTTACATTGATACCAGCTATGAAACTGACACCTATGATAAATTTCCAATGGTGTCAATTAATAGAGGATAACCAACATCTATGGTGGGCTTCTAATCGGTACCAATTAATATGGGGTCGAGTGTATTCATCCTTATCCAATAACTGCAAAGTATAAACAGCTTCATCTTTTTTTACACTAAGGCCCAATAACATTTTATTTACACTATTGAGTGGATTATTTTTTACAACTCCAACTCCACGCCAGAACGTGCAATCGAGTTTGCAGAAAATGATAGCTTTCTATATACTCTGGATCGATGATGATCAGTCGAAAAGTTTATATACTGCCCACGGTGAGATAATGTATAAATACCAATCAATGAAGCCATATGACATTATATATGCGAAATGAAAATCACCAAAACTAGAGATGAACACACATAATATGAAGACATATTTTAGCTAGAGAGAGTACATTTTCCCAGGAAGCCAGTAGCGCCGGTGATGAGTATAGTCTTGTCTCTGAAACGCTCCGCTATGCCTCCTGTCTCCATGGCGTATCGATATATCTTCCTAGAGCTCGCAACCTCTCTGTGTCGTCAGGTTGTTTGTCCACTGTAGAGGCGATGTAGTAGCGTCCATATTTATAGGCCGCTAACTAACTCTGCTCACACACACACGTCTAGTCGACTATACTCATTTTAGGGTGGCCAAGCAAACTATTTTAGGCCCCGTTTGGATTCCAACTTTATTCTTCAAACTTTTAACTTTTCCAACTTTATTCTTCAAACTTTTAACTTTTCCGTGACATCGAACTTTCCTACACATACACAAACTTCTAACTTTTCCGTCGTATCGTTCCAATTTCTTCAAGCTTCCAATTTTAGCATGGAACTAAACACAACCTTAGAATGAGTTCGACAGGAAGGTCCCACACATACAAAATGCAGCGACTTATTAACGCATGATTAATCATGTACTCCCTCCATTCCATAATATAAGGCACAGCCACTTTTTTCAGATGTTTCATAATACAAGGCATGCATGCATGTAGGCAATTAACTATGACCCCTTCTCCATTAAATTATTACTTATTTAAATTCTCCACCCTCACGTTCTCTAATTTTATTGGATGCATGCATTTTATTTATTAGGATGATCTAAACTATAAGATGATAATAATTATTTTCTTGGTCTTTGGGTTAGGGGTGGTTATGCCTTATATTTTAGAAAAGAAGGAGTATTACTTTAAAAATTCAGAAAATAAACTAATATATTTTTTAAAGTAACTTTCCTATTGTATTAGTTTTTGAAAAGAAAATGTAGCGATTAATAATTCGAAACGCCTGAAAAATGAGGAGAGAGCACAAGTTGGCAATTAACCGACAGTACAAAAGTAGTACTACCAAACATACACAGACATAAATGGATCTGAACGGCTAACGCACTCAAAGTTGCACGGGGGGTGACGCGCGGCCAACCATGCATATGCTACTCGATCACTCCATTCATTTCTGCTTTTGACGTTTTGTATTACTGTATTGACGTGCTCCTTCCGTCCATAATACAAGGATTTTGAGTTTTTACTTACACTATTAATCACTTGTTTTATTAAAAAAAAATTATGCAAATATAAAAAACGAAAAGTTGTGCTTAAAGTACTTTGGATAATAAAGTAAGTTAAAAAAATAAATAATAATTCAAAATTTTTTTAAATAAGACGAATGGTCAAACAGCGCAAACAAACACTCGAAACCCCTTATATTATAGGACGGAGGGATTATAGTATTCCGTTATTACTAGCATTTATATGCACTTATACGTTTATGAATTCGAATGACGTTAAATATAACTACACGAAAACACATATTTCATCATCATCCTTTTAATATCGCTTTCACATATTAAATCACGAGAATGCAACGTTTAATGCACGTAAGTACGTGCATTACAGTTTGATATTAATTCTCTACATAGCTGGTTGCTTGTACTGGAAGCGATGTTGTGGGGCGCCATCAGTTGAGAACTCGAACTCAACGGCCACTGGTGGGCAAGGGAGCATTATTCCCAGTTGGTAACCTTTACACAGTGATTCAGTTATGTAACAGGAATGTTCAATCTGAGACTATTTGATGTCTATCTTTAATCCCAATTAAAATAACAGAACAGAACTAAAGATAAGCATACCAAATAAAAAAAAAGTGTGGGTTGTGCGATTCGAACTTGATCTCTCACCTCATCCCTTATGCGCGTTACCTCCCATACAAATATTTGACTTGGATAAAGATGCTTTCTTTTTAAACTAACGCTAGAGACATCTTCTTTAGTCTAGATTAGCAACACCAACTGAGACTAAAAATATATTTAGTCCTGGTTAGTGTTATCAACCCGAACTAAAGATGGTCCATCTTTAGTCTGGGTTCGTAACATCAACCGAGACTAAATATCATTGGGAGCTTGATACGCCTGACAGCTATTGAACCATAGTAAAAATGAGTGTCGTTTGGCTTTTTACTGGGGCTAAAGATATTCTTCAGTCTACGATCCTATTTAACCGGGACAAACATGATTTTTGCTATTCGAGTAAATATCAGTTCTCTAGTAGTGGGCAAATCTTATCTAGATTTGTAAGATTTAACTAATTTTGAAAACTAGACAGCCCGCCAAAAAATTATTATGCCTTTTCGTATCGTACTGCCGTTCTTCTCAAAAAAGAAAGATAAAGTTAATCTGCGGTTTCCCTTCCCTTTCCTGTGCACGAGTAAAAAAAAAACTACTCTCCCTTCCCGTTCTCCACGTCTCATTCAGAATTTTAGAGTAGAAAAGTTAATTACCGCGAGTTAAAAGTAAAAGCTTTATCTCAGTTCAGATTATCTGTAGGAGTGATTTACATTTGCTCCACTCCAGCGGTCAAAAAACCAAGTACTAAAAATTTGATTTTTTTTGTCAGGGAAGTGCAGTAACTTTTTTTAACGCAGAATGGTAGTTTGCACCAACACACATGTCTAAGAAAAGCAAATTACAGATTAGGAAAACTTGCCCAGATAAATTGCTAAGAAAAATTGAGAACAACTCGCTCCGATTCATATTATAAGTTATTCTGACTTTTCTTCTAATCATTTATAGAAAAATATAATAACTTTTTCAACGTGAAACAAACATATATAAAAAATATTGAATGCTATATATTTAATGAAACTAATTTTGTGGGATAGATGTTTCTTATTTTTTCTATAAACTTACTTAAACCAAAAATAGTAAAAAAAAAGTATAATTAGGAAAAGAGGTATGGTTTCTTATTATAATATGAAATGGATGGAGTAGCGGCCAAGACTGGCGAATTTGCTTGAATACACCAGTGTTGAAGTGAAGACGCAGGTTTTGGCGAGGGTAGGCAGCACTCGCGCGGGACGCTTGGCACCCACCGCTAAGTTGGAAGTTTGGCACTTGGCACTTTGGCAGTCTTGCACACCATGCAACACAAACAGTATGCATCATCAAGCGTCAGTAAATTTTACTCTCTCCGTTCAAAGATATACTTTGGCAACAGAATCTAAAGAATTTAAAATTTATATTTTGATCACTGGAGTGACTAAAAATAATTCCCCCTGCCATTCTATGGAATATAGCTAAGGCCCGGTTTAAATACAGGGGTGAAAAGTTTTGACGTGTCACATCGGATATACGGACACAGATTTAAGGTATTAAACGTAGTCTAATAACAAAACAAATTACAGATTCCGCTAAACTGCGAGACCAATTTATTAAGCCTAATTAATCCATCATTAGTAAATATTTACTGTAGCACCACATTGTTAAATCATGGCACAATTAAACTTAAAAGATTCGTCTCGTAATTTACACGCAATCTGTGTAATTAGTTTTTTTATATTAAATACTTCATGCATATGTCCAAACATTCGATGTGACAGGGTGAAAAGTTTTTTGCGTAGAAACAAAATAGGGCCTAATTAAACACAAACTGGAATCATGCATTCCATAAGTAGTTGGTTCTTGATAACTACTTTCGAATTGAAGCAAATTAAGGCCATGTTAATGCAGGGAAAAGCTTTGGAGTCAATGCTAAAGGACTCACGTGGTGGCTGGCAGGGTGGGTACTGGGTAGTTAGGACACAAGTAGCTGGGACACAGGCAGCTCGGACACAAGTAGGTGGGACACTGGCAGCACTCGCGTGTGATGCGTTATGGTGATAGGCGACATATTGTGAGGTCTCCTTGGGAACAAAGTATTTTCGTAGAAAATTTGTAAAATTTAAATCCAATACAGATCTTTTCTACGGAGCCTTTGGTTCGAAGGATTTGGCTAGAAAATTTTCACAGGAATCCTTTACTTTCCTTAGGATTTCAAACAGGAGCTCTCATTGTTTTGATGTTGTGGAGATTATGGGTACCCATACCCACACGGCATGTTTATCCGACTGGTTATAGGGGATAACTTATATCTATAAAATATGTAACGGATCATGACTTGGTTATTACATTTCCTTGTATATAATGGAACGGCAAAGTCTTGGTTTGATAATATTGTAAAATAGATTTATGAAACCGATACCGGATTGGTTAAGGTTTCTATCTTGGAATCCTGCCCCCATCCTATATAAGGTGGGCAGGAGCGAAAATGCTAAGGGGCGATCGATTGCCCCTAGCGATCGCCCCTAAGCGTCCCCCTCTCCTCCACCTGGTTTCCTTTTTTTGCACCGCATTACTTTACTATTTTAGTAAATTTATACACCTAAAATTTGTATATCTTAAGTTTACACATCTAAAGTTTAGAGATCTAAAGTTTATAAATCAAAAGTTTATATATCCGATTCAAATTTGAATTTAAATTCAAATATTTTTTATATATAGTATTTCTATACATCTAAAGTTTATACACCTAAAGTTTATAGACCCAAAGTTTATAAGTCAAAAGTTTATATACCCGAATCAAATTTGAATTTGAATTATATTTGATTCAAATTTGAATTTGAATTCAAATATTTTTATATATAGTATTTCTATACATCTAAAATTTATACACCTAAAGTTTATAAGTTAAAAGTTTACATACCCGATTCAAATTTGAATTCGAATTCAAATATTAGCTTATAGACCCAAACTTTATAAGTCAAAAGTTTACATACCCATTTTAAATTTTAATTTGAATTCAAATTTTTTATATATATTATTTCTATACATAATTTTTTTCAGCCTTGTGTTTTTTATTTTTTAAAAATTTATGGTGTAGTAGGAAGAGAAGAAGGGGAGGTGGAAGGAAGAATAGTTTAAGGGGGGATGGGAGGTGATCGCCTGGGGCGATCACCCGCCCATTAGCTGCCCCCGGGCAGGAGGCCCTCTAGGGGATATGATATTCACAACCAGATCATCAGATCAATACACACCCGGTGAATTCAAATCCCCAAACAGGAGTAGAGTATTACCTCTCATTGAGAGGGCCTGAACCTGTGTAAATCCTTTATCTCCGCATCCATCCACTTTTAGGTTTCGTGGCTACCCTCTTTATATTGCTGAAATATTGTTTCGACAGATGTCCTTCGATAAGTCCAATGCTCCATGTCTCTTCATATTTCCTCTTAACTCTATCATAATGATATTTTCCCTCTAAATTTCAATGAATTTCCGATGAAGTATCCAAACAACAAATTTGTGTGTTTTTAGTTCATGTGAATTGTATATGTCATGACCTCCGATTCCTATGTTTTCTCTATTTCTCTCTATTCTTGTGACTCAATTTCTGCGTTCCAAAGGAAGTTGTTGAGAGGCATGCACCAGGCAACACAATAGTGCATCAAGCATCAACAAAGATTACTTGCTCTGTTCAAAAATATGACCATTTCACTGGTACAGAAATAATTTTTCTATACAAGTCCCACTTTAAATTGCAGACGGATTGTGAGTGGTTGCATCTGCAAAAATCATGCTCCATTTTCACGTGCGGCTCTTTAAAATGATCGTTGGTATTTCTTAACAATATTACTAGAAATATTCATTCCCAGTAATGGCGTAGAAATAGTCCTGGTATATTTATGGTTACAGAAGTAATCTCAAGCGCACGGATATACCATTGTAGCATTTCACCCGAGAGTATTCCAAGTGTATCGTATTTGTTTAATCACGTGGAAAGATTATAGTAGAGAGAACCATACTAATAATTTATATATTATTTGTAATAATCATAGTCTAAGCAGGGGTTCATGTAACTCATAGGGTAGAATGACACACAAGCATAAGACTACTTATTCTCATATTAAAATATCTCAGCTAAGTGGAAAAAAAATAGAAAAGAATCTATTCCTATACTTCTAGTATACATATTATACATACATCCTAGAGATATCTTTGCTCCTAGTTGGAGCCACGAACCGGGACTAAAGATACACTACAATAAATACCTAGTGCATCGGCTTCTCCGAACCACACTTAGCGAGATCGATCTCCTTCTTCTTGCGCACGCCATCTCGCCCGGGACGCCGCCACCACCACCACCGTCCTCGTCGTCGTGCTCGCCGCGCTCAGCCGTCGCCACTGACGCCTCCGCCATCGTCGCGTCCCTCAAGGTGATTGGCACAAATCTTGCGCCTCTGATCTCTCTCTCTCTCACGATCTCTTTCTTGTCCGACTCTGGCACTGGCGCCGCTGCTCCACCATCGCCCCCATGCATTGTCGCCGCCACTGATGCTGCCGCTGCACGTGTGTCACACGGCCGCCGCCACCGCCACCACCATATCGCCCCCATCGCCATCGCCGCCACCAAGACAGGCCACCACTACAGCTGCCGCCGCTGCCGTTCCACCATCGCCACCACCGGGCCGACATCGCAGCCACCGACGCCGCCTTGACTCCGCGTGCCTGAGCCACAGCCGCCGCCACCGACGCTGCCCACACACGCCGGCACCGCTGCCGCCACCGCCGCCGCTGCGTGCACTGTCACCGCCACAAGCACTTGGGAGCGACTTAGCAGACTAAACCCTAAATGGTCGAACGAATGAACAAACGTTTTAACGACTTAGCGGCGACTTGCACGAACGAACGAACGTGTCCCCACAGCTAGCGATTTTCACGACCGAACGAACGACGACTTAGCGAGTTTCACAAATGAACGAATGAACGATTTAGCGACTTTCCCAAACGAACGACGAATGGACGACTTAGCGACTTTCCTGAACTAACGAACGACTTAGCGACTTTCATGACCAAACGAACGACGACTTAGCGAGTTTCCCGAACAAATGAATGAACGACTTAGCGACTTAGCGAGTTTCATGACTTAGCGACTTAGCGAGTTTCATGACTTAGCGACTCAGCGATTTTCACTAGTTTAACGACTTAGCGACTTTCACGAGTTTAATAACTTAGCGACTTTCCCGAACGAACTTAGCGACTTCGTGACTTTCCCGAACGAACGACTTAGCGACTTAGCGAGTTTCACTAGTTTAACGACTTAAGTGACTTTCCCGAGTTTAATGACTTGGCGACTTTCCCGAACGAACATAGCGACTTAGCAACTTTCCCAAACGAACGACTTAGCGACTTAGCGAATTTTAGGTCTTAGCGGGTTGATCCACTTAGTACATATATCTATATTTGTCGAATTTAGACATAGCACCATTATTACAATTGTATTAGACTTTCTATGTACATGACTTGGCTGTCTTTTTTTGTCATTCTCAGAATTATTTGTTCCATCTACTGTCCGCCACCTTCACTAAAACATAAGTTGTTCCAAGACCTCCACGCAAAAGAAGAGGCAAGATTTTACATTATTTAATTCCTTTGAGTATATTTGTTTTGTGGTATCCTTTGCTTACATTTTTCTTCTTTGCACGAACAGATGGCAAATCACGATGACGAACAAATCCATACTAAAGATATTTTTGGGATTGGTTGGTTTTACCAAACGGTACTAAAGATGCATTCATGGTTAGTTAAAAAAAATCTCTATTCAAGATAGATGTGTAGAGTAGGTGCGATGATAACACGCGTGAGAGCTGAGGCGGGAGATTTTGAGTTCTACATTTTTTTTACTTGGTATGCATCTTTAATTCTTTCAACCGGTAATAAAAATTGAGATCTTTATTCTCGATTTGCTGATCACGGTTGCTATAACCAGTATTAATGTGGATTTTCAATCGGTACTAAAGATGATTTCTCTACTGGTAGGGATAGAGAGTGCCATAAGCACGTGTGGAGAAGAAATGGGGAGGAGGTAGTGTTGAACCTAGCGCATCTTGTCGGGGCAAGCACCCTCCTCGGCGGATGAAACCTCCTCCAGCTCGCCAACGGGGAGCAGCTATGAGGCTCAGAGGATTCAACGGGTCTCAGCATTGTGGAATCATCCACGAATGCATAATGGGTTTAGGGTATGGTCGGACGGAGAGGTGTGAGGGAGACGTAAGGATACACACTAGAGAGCGAATGTCCCCTCATCCTAGCATCCACAAAGGCCATGAAACTTAGGTTCTGTCCATCCACCGATGCAACTCCACCATCCCAACGCCAGCCCACTCAGGATATATCTCTCTCTAAACGGAGTGGATGACCCCTCTCGCTCGCTTTAAATGTGGGAGGATACTCGCGACCAAGCCTAATTCGGTAGGTGGCGGTAGAAGGGCGAGCATGGATGTGGTGGATTGGATTCAGTGTTGGGGCGCGGAGGAGGTGCCAAAGGCAGCAATGCAAGAACCAGCGGCGGTGGCTGGGAAGAGCGAGTGGTACAGTGGGGCATGGATGATGGCTTGGGAGTTCACAGGACGCAGCTGCAGCCTGCAATAGTGTGTGATTTTGGGGAATTTCGACGGATTGGGGCAGTCTGGGAGACGATTGCGATGTGATTGGTGGAGACTTGGCTGACCTACATGATGTGAGAGCGGATGGATCGTGCATTATTTCACATTAATATTATAGGACAGAACACTGTAGTTCCATCGGGAGCCATTGGATTTGATGGTCGGACGGCAGAAAAACGACTAGAGTGTTATGTGTACTTTTTATTTTGTGGATATTACATTACAACTGCGGCTTTACCTTCCTCTTCTATATTACCTTTTGGTCTATACTTTCCGATTCTCTTGGCTTTGTTCCGTAGCTTCCAACACTGAGAGATATCATGTCCATCTCTCTTGCATTATTTGCATGAGTTATACCTGCCTCTGGACTTTGATCTCCCACAGTAGCTTCTTGAACTTTTTGTCTCTTGATTTGTTTTTTGTTTTCTCCTGTTGCTTGCCCTGAACATTCAAGCCTTCTACTTATGAATTTGAACCTTCACAAGGTACCATCTTCTTCATCTATTCTTTGACATGCAACGCGTCATAAACTTCTTTCAAAGTTAGATTATCACGACTATAAAGAATAGTATCTCTGAAATTTGTATATGAGCTAGGCAATAAACACAATAGAATAAGGCCTAAATCCTCTTCATCATACTTTACCTCTGTAGGCTCAAAGTCAGCAACAATTTTCTTGAAAGTGGAGAGATGGTCCTTCACAGACTCATCATATTACTGGTCATGCATATATGTTCCAGCTTCAAGCACAAACCAGCGGTTGTCTTCTCCATATAGATAAAGATAATATATGGCATAGCCTTATGATCCCTATCCCTTTTCTTCTCATCGTCGGACCAATCCTGTGTCATCTTATCAAATCTACATAGCGTATCATCAAGGTCTTGCTGTGTAAGAACGGCTTGCATCTTCACTTGCAAAAGTGAGAATCTTGTGTCTCGGTCCAAGAGCGGTAGATCATACTTCAAACTCGTCATGAGAATTAATCATGAATTTGCTAGTAAGAAATTAGGGTACACCTAGCAAAAACGTGAAACCCGGTACAATTCTCATGTTCACTAAGCGTAGATCTGTAATCTTCCTGGCACACAATCTTGGGTGGAGAAAAGTAGCAATTTCTTCCGGAAAAAAAATCAGCCTAGGCAAGCACGGTTGATTTTTTTTCCACATCGGGAACTGTACGCGATTAGATGATTTCTGTGCTACTGCTCCGCGCGGCACTGCTGCTTGCTTTTCCTGCCGAGGCGTGCGCTTGTGATGGCTTGCTGCTGCCCGCGCGGGCGGCAGGGAGGACGCCGATACTGTGCCGAACAGATCGATGACGACGATGAAGTATGAACAGGAAACCGGCGACGACAGCAGCGTGGTAATAGATCAGATCTCCAATATTCTGCTACCACTAGTTAGGAAATAGATGCACAATGGAGACACGAATTTTATGTGAAAAACCCTTATGGGATAAAACCACAGGCGTCGACCGGCAATGATCAGTATAGAGGAGTTGATTACAAACGTAGGGGAATAACAATAGGAACGCCAACCCTTCACGTACGACTTACAAGAGAATATATATAAGAGAAAATAGGAAGACACACCTAATAGAAAAAGACGTAGAGTCCTACTAAAAAACTAATCCGAATATATTGTGGGCCTAAAATTCGGATTATATATTTAACACCAACGGGGATCACATATTCAACGGGTCTCAGCATTGTGGAATTATCCACGAATGCATACTCGGTTTAGGATATGATCAAATGGAGAGGTGTGAGAGGGGAGACGTAAGGATACACACCAAACAACGAATGCCCCCGTCCATCATAGCATCCATAAAGGCCATCAAACTTAGGTTCTGTCCTAGCACCGATGCAACTGCAGCATCCCAACATCAGCCCACTCTAAGTATATCTCTCCAAACAGAGTGGATGACCCTTCTCGCTCGCTTTAAACGTGGGAGGACACTCGCGACCTCACTTTTGGTAGGTTGTGCCGGAAGGGCGAGCATGGATGTGGTGGATTGGATTTAGCGTTGGAGTGCCAAAGGTAGCAATGCAAGAATCAACGGCGGTGGCTGGGAAGAGTGAGTGGTACATTGGGGCAGGGATGATGGCCTTGGAGTTCACAGGACGCGGCCGCAGCCTGCAGCAGTGTGTGATTTCGGGGAATTTCAACGGATTGGGGTAGTCTGGGAGAAGATTAATTGCGACGTGATTGGAGGAGACTTGGCTAATCTACATGATGTGAGAGCGGATAGATCGTGCATTATTTCACATTAAGATTACATGACAGAACACTGCAGTTCCATTGGGAGCCATTGGATTTGATGGTCAGATGGCAGAAAAACGAATAGAGTATTCTGTGTACGTTTTAGTATGTGGATATAACATCTTTTTATATTAGTGTAGATCAAATGAAAATGGTCGGATGTAGTTAAAGATTGAATTCTTTTGTTGTATTTGGTTTTGTAACGTTCCCTTTATAATAAAATTCATTTGATAGCGTGGCCTCCCCTGGCTAATTCCGCTCACACACGTACGCATGTAGCCAAACAAAGACTTGCAACATAGAATTTCTAGCTAGCATGCGAACACCACTACTGTGGGCGTGATGCGACCAATCCTATACATGTACACTACCGAAAATTAACAATCCTGGCCTCATGGTCTCGTGGATTCAAAATTAATAGACATGTTCAATTTGCTATATGCTACACAATAAACAATAATTGCATAGTACATCTACTGCATCAACCACAAATAACTGTACCATTAATTATGTACACTATCCCTCGCAAAAAAAAAAAATTATGTACACTATCTCCTGCATAGTAGCATTATATCATTGCTGAAGGAATAGCAATGGAAAAGTTATGGAGCACTAATATCTATATAAATTTATAAATAGCAAAGCTGTATATATATATATATATATATATATATATATATATATATATATATGCTCTGGAATTGTCTCGAATGACACAGTAGCACCAATATATTTATTTATTGTAAAGTCCTCGATTGGAATATAATTGCGATACTATATATCACAATCTTAACGTTACATTATTTTCATATTCACGGCATTTTATTCAACATGCAAAATAACAACTTTCACACGATTATCTATATCCATATTATGCATGGCCTGTTTTCATCTTGCTGTTGTTGGCGTACATTATAGCAGCCGGAATATGTGTTTTCACCAGGTATGAGCTCCAGTTGATGCAGTTAGGATCAAAATTAATTTGGATGCATCATTTTGGTCCATAGCCGTTGCCTTCCACAGCTTCCTCAAGTTGGTGTCATCAAAGCTTCGTTGAAATGAATATGCAAAGGGAAAAATCAGCTTATAGCGTAAACGAAAAGAACAGAGCATGCAGTTCTAATGCATGCATGTATGTTTATTTTTATGTTTATGAATTTTACATGGCATTGATTTAGTTTGCCTGTGCAAAAATTATTGGTAGTTGATCTGGAAAATATATCTACTGAATGAATGGTAGTTTTTTCCCCTTCTATTTAGTACACGTAGTTTAGTAAAAAAATGCAGTCTAGAAAAGTATACGAGTGATTTCTTTCAACTCTAAAAGGGATATTGTCTAGCATATGAAGATTATTAATTAGTTCTAAACAAAGCATAGCAAGATTCTCTTGATTAGAATGTGCTATTTTCTCTGGTAAATAAGAGCGTCACGGGAGCCTCAAATTAAAATCGCAATATAAATTAAATGGTAGTATTAGCTTGACCAAATGCACATCAGAAAGAAGCTCACCATCCTTTGAAAAAGTCATATGGAGCATACAGCTTTGCAACAGTCATTAAAATGTTATAGCCTCGGTTAAGCTTATTGTAGTTCTTGGTGTATATCCCTCCGAACAGTGCATTTGCTGCACGCATTATCTGCTTATTATCACAAGATCAACATGCCGAAGTCAGAAAATTTTATAAATTTGTAAGAAAATACGGGAAAAAATTGACATGTGTAGATACATATAGTACAGACTTGTGGAACTAATTAATCAAGAGAAGTATGAAGTGCTCGTACCTCTAATGGCAACTTATACCGTAGAGCCATGTATGCCTGGAAGTATGCGAATCTCTTGAACATTAAAACTCTTTTGTTTTTTATGCTCTCCCCATCTTTATTTGTACGTGGATTTGTGTGGAAGTATTTGTACATCGATTCTTCAATAAGAGATAATTGTATGGGATTTTGGTGAGCCGAAGTCACATGGTATATCACTTGAGCTTGTTTATTCCAGTGACTATTTATGGCTGCCATCATTGCACTAATCACCATATCTCCTGGTATCTGTGAAATTTAAAATTTTTCATAAATAAAAATATATGAATTTGCTATAATTTGGTTGGGAAATACTCACCAGGTCAAATATAACACTACCATCAAATATAAAACAAGGAAGGGTTTGGTCATTGTAGGCAACAAATATGGCATCAATTGTCCTGCAATAAAAGATTGTAGCATCTAAATATTTCATTAATTGGACTAGTAAGACAACACACTCCTAGTGCAAATATTAACACTTACCACAACATATGCTTCTTTTTTACAAAACACAAATAGTTAAGGCAATGAACTGACAAGAAAGATTTTTCGGTCCAATGAAAGGTACAACCTATTACCTAAAAAGAAGATACCTCCTAGTACCCAAGGCAAAAAAAATAAACTGGAAAATATGGTACAGCTAAACACCTCCATAAGATTCTTAAATTTCTCAAATACTACTTATTTCTCAATTAATAATTAATTTAGTGTAGCAACAAGGCTGTGGTGTATAATACACTGGAATATATCCACCTAGTTTCTTCTATCCATCCAGGCATTGGATCCTGAAAAGTGCTTGTTATTATGCTTGGCCGGACGATGACAACTGGAAGGTCTCCTCCCAATTGTCGAAGTAACATCTCCCCCATAGCTTTTGTCAGCACATATGTATTTGGCCAACCAAAGTGCATAGCCCTTCAAAAAATTCATCACAAGTAGATCATGTTATAATATTCATGCACATGACATTATTTCAAGGCGTCAAGATATATAAAAAATATGATTCTTCTATAAAACCTTTTAAGCCCAAGTTTCTTCATGGTTGTTTTTTCTAACTTGTTGTGAATGGAAGATTTTATTCTGAGTTTTGACTTGATCCTGTCTACTAATTGCACCTCAGCTTCAACATCTAGGGTGTAACCTTGTCGTAGTGCTTCACCAATTTGGAATGGTTTCTCAAGTAACAAGCCTGCTTGCTCACCAGCAACATAAGCTGTTCATAACAAATTGATAATATCACCTCTTTCATTAGAACCTCCATAATATGGTACTCCCTCTATTTATTTTTGATAGTCATATTTCATTTTGGCATATAGACCAAGGATAAGTAATTCTACTTATCATCCATTTAAACATGCTACTAGTCATTCTTCGTAAACAAGCGATTCATTAGTATTTACATTTCTCGATGCCCATGTAGCCAATCTTGTGTGGAAGAATGAAGAGTCATGCATAAAATCCGAGGAAGTTATTAAGATGATAAGTTGTTGAATTGAAATATGCCTATCAAAAATAAATTTTTTAGATTTGGAAATATGACTATCAAAAATAGATGGAGGGAATATGATTTATGGTATAAGCACCTCTCATGTTTAGAAATCTTAATTTTAAATTCTCTAGTTTGCTGCGCAGTGGTGGGTGAAGCCGATAACTACTGTTAGGATTTTATGTTTGCTTAAGAGATAAACTATGAAACTGGACGAAGGTTGGAAGAACCAAAGAGGTCACTTGTATGGCAGGATCAAATTTGAAGAATCACACGAGAATGGTCGATCGAGGGGTGTACTTTTGGTGATGAGGACCGGAGACCAAATGGTACCTATGTAATAATACTTTTGCACAAAGTGAAACATGAATTTAAAGGCTGCTATATGCATCTGTGCGCAACTACTAGGAAGAGCTGAGGTATCTAATGCGGATTTTCCAAAATAAGGGTTACAGAGGTGAGTGATAGGGGAACGGATTGTATAGTGGTGGGACGAGGATTTTATACTCCATAAATCGTTTAAATATTTCAACATAAAAATTGCAGATTTAAATATTTTTTTTCTGAAGAAATGAGCCGAAAGAGTACCCTATGGAGGGGAACTGAAGTTTTCTTCCGAACTACTCCCTCCGTCCCTAAATATTTAACGACGTTGATTTTTTTAAATATGTTTGACCGTTCGTCTTATTCAAAAACTTTTGTGAAATATGTAAAACTATATGTATACATAAAAGTATATTTAACAATGAATTAAATGATAGGAAAAGAATTAATAATTACTTAAATTTTTTTTAAAAAGATGAGCGGTCCATCATATTTAAAAAAGTCAATGGCGTCAAATATTTAGGGACGGAGGGAGTATATGGAACTTTATTTGGTGGGATCGATGTGATGTGTTTGGCATGTTTGTGCAACTTTATGCTTACGATGTACTTCACCGGATTTGAAGAATCAACTGAAGATTGAACATTAACTTAAGGTGGAACTTAACTGACTTCTATCTGTAGAAGTTGACAAGGAATATCTTGGCTATACTCCCATTTACAGGACTAGATGTTTTACATATATTGTCCTAGCTAGTGTTGAATATATTAGGTAACCTTACCGGTGGAAACATGAAGGAGCATCTTGAGGTTATCGCACTGCTTGGCAGAGTGACACAAATGCATGACTCCTTCAGTGTTGGTTGCCAAAGCAACATCATACCTGCACACAGGTGACCCAATGAGAATGACATACTTAATTTGCCCCAATATATAATAGTGTTGTTATTTTCCACTTCTCGTAATAGTTGAAACCGAAGTTGCTTCACTAGCGAGAGATAATTATAATTAGCATTATCAACAGTTTGTGGTTTCGTTAGCCACTTATAAAGATAGAGATATACATAATGTTATAGATGGCAATTTAACGTATAAATTTGTTGGTGCCTTCAACTGGTTTCTTCTGCGGAGCGAAACATTATCACTAAGTATCAGTTTAATACTGCAGAATTTTTTTATAATACAAAATCGGTTGACGCCTATTATTATATTCTTCTCAGAGTTCCCATCTTGCCAAGCGAAACATATCATATATATAAACTTTTTTAAAAAGATTTTATCATCATATACATACTAAAATCTACTACATCCGTCCCAAAAAAATTACATTTCTAGCTCTAAGGCTTTGTCCCACAAAAATTATATTTCTAGCCATGTGGTGCCCAGCAAATTGATTCATCTAGATAAGTCTCCTTAAATTCTCTCAGCTTATAATTTAAGTATGCTAATTATATGGGTTAATTCTCTCAAACTTCTTTTTAATCATTTGTATAAATGGAATGTGTGCATGCAATGGGTTTATTAAATAAGGTCATTGTGGTCATTTTTCAATCCTACTGTTCTGTCCTAAATTAGCTATAAATGTAATTTTTATAGGACGGATGGAGTAAATTAATACCCTCTTATACCACAGTTATGGCTGATCCTTTAAAACATATGATTGAAAAACGGTGGAAAAGAAAACAATTTTGACAGGAATACAAACGCAACTTAGGATTACAAACCAAATATAGGAATGATGGTTTGAATTAACCGTAGAAAAAAAAAACATGCATCAATCGGATAAGATAAAGAGAGATAGTCTCAAGGAATTTTTTCTCACTACCAAATCTACATGTGCCCTAGGCCATCCGTTAGAAACTTTATAGCTCCAATCTTTTTTAAATCAAAGAACCAAATATAAAATAACTACATGTGATTTAAATCCTACAAATTCCTCCATTTAAAGGGGGGGCAAACAACTCTCATGGCTAACATATATATATATATATATATATATAGGAAAATGGTTCTATACTCCTAGGGAGTACGTACTCCCTCTCCCATCCACCGTTCATCTGATCGATCAGATATGTACTCCCTCCCTCATCATAACGGGTTTGGCTCAGTGGATCCGATTAGTTTTTCTAATTAAAAGACCGGACTGCTTATCCCGTAATTTGGGGTTTGCTCCCAACAGGCCAAACAGATTATCCCGAAAATTGGGGTTTTGGGGGGCGGCGCGGCGACGGACCTGCGCGACGACGGACCAGCGATTCAGCTTTCGGGGTTTTGGGGGGCGGCGCGGCGACGGACCAGCGATTCAGCGGCGACTGTGTGGCTGGCGGCGGTACAGAGATAGCAGTTCGTTCCTTCCTCCAGTGATGATTCCTCCCCTTCCTCCAGCGATGGATCCTCTCTCAACAGCATGTGTTCCTGAAGCAGAAGTAATCGATCTAGAGTCGGCTGAATGCAGGAGCGGGGCAACAATGGCAAAATCGATGGGCCATAGCAGTGGATTTCATCCAAAGCAGCAGGTTAGTATTCGTTTATTTTTGTACGGCAAGATCAAGACACGTTGCCTAAAATTTTCTTCTTTGCCGCAGGGTCACAGGAAAATTAGTTTGTCACCACAGTCCAAGGTATGCCACCTGAAATTGAATACATGTATGCCTGTAGAGAGGGATTAGGTGTAGTTCGGTTCATGTACTCTCTCAGTTTCAGATGCTAATTTTTCCCCTTTTAGTGCATATGATGGTTTTTTGGGTGGATGAAGTTAATGCTGTTTTAGCCCCCACCCCCATAAAGAAAAATGTAGATGGTAGTACGTACTGAATTTTCAACGGTATATACTCATTTTTTCTTTGGAGGGAAACTTTTTGGAATCTGCTAGACGGTATTAAGTATTGATTTTTGGTGTGGCAGGGTTCTTACTGAACTCTCTGTTAGGCAATAGTATATACTGAATTTTTATGTGGGGAGCTTTATTCTCTACTTTGTTGGACGATAGCATATACTGCATTTTCCACATCTATACTGAATCTTTCCACTGTGATTCATAGACTGAACTTTGATACGCACCAGTATTTACTGAATTTTTCACAGATATACTGAATTTTTCTAGACGATAGCATATACTGCATTTTTCCACATATATACAGAGGCTTTTCCATAGTGGTTTACATACTGGACCTTGTTACGAAGAAGTATATACTGCACTTTTACATAGAGAGGTATATGCTGATTTTTTACATACAGTAATATTCTCTAAACTTTGCATATACTGACTTTTCTTTCAGTGCACATGATTTTTTTTAATTAAGAGGGTACACATAGGTAGAATTTGCTACGCAGTATTTTGTACTTCATCTTTCCATACATATATGAGTGTATGCTGTTTTTTTTTAAAAAACAGAAGTATATGTTGAATTTTTAAATACACTGGTCCATGTAGTATTGTCTATTTATGAAATGAAAAACTAATTATCTGCAGGCTTTGAAGGTTTCTGGCACAAGGGGCAGCCTAAATAAGACTGCTGCACGGGTGGTATCCAGGTATCGGCAAAGCAGAGTTTTAAATAGACAGAAGAAAGACAACACTACCTTTGGTATCAACTGCAGGTGTCAGCCCAAATGCGTAGTGAATATCATTAAAGAATTCGATGATAGGAAGAAGGAGTTGATTGGTGAAGTTGGGTTTGATGGACTTTTGGATATCAAGCTTACTAAGGTAAACAGGCAGTTTGGTGCATGGCTACTGAGGAAAGTTGATCCGAAATCATGCGCTATTGTTAAAGATGTCAACCAGGAGTTGCCATTCGGTCCTAATGATGTGAATGCAGTTTTTGGCTTGCCATGCTCAGGTCAACCTATTATCCCTTGCTCTCAAGATGAATTGGATGGGAAGAAACAAATATTGTGCGAAATATTTGAGATACCAAACTTTTCACACCTGAAAATATCACTCTTAGAGAGAATCCTAAAGAAGCAGTATGGTTATCCCATGACAATAGATGAAAAGAGGGTTTTCATGGCGGCTTTTGTGCTTTATGTCACAACGAAGCTTTTGGCACCGCAATCCTGCGCAAACTTCATATCTCCTAGGTATATTATGGCTGTTTCTGATGTTGACAATATAAAACAGTACAACTGGTCCCAATTCGTTGTAGATGAGGTGAAGAAAGCAGCAGAATCAATGCCCACCTGCTTTCCGAATAAGGCTCAACTATCCATTAACGGGTATATCATCTTTCTAATGGTTAGCATTTAAAACTGACTTGTTAATGCAGCATACAATCAACACACATATTGTCATTGTGAATCATTTTTGCAGGTAAAATATTTGAGAAATCTCCAGTTCCGGATGGTTGGGATCACATGTGTTAAAACATGTCACATTTCTCAGTTTGAGGATGATCAAATTGCTAGGATGATTCAACAAGATGTAGTTAGTAAACATAACCCAGGATTCCCCTTCCCTCGTTATGGGAAACTCCAGGTATGTACGATACCCTGGCTGTAATATGCCTATTTCTGGCTGCAAAATTTAGCTAATTTCCGATATACATGCTGTTCAGTTGATGAAGGAACCAAGAGAAAACAACCCCCATGTGCCAGAGCTATCTCCCCTAAACTTATGCTCCGGTTCGAAGATCCCATCTAGAGCCATTGATGGCGGTAAAAATTTAATAAAATTCCTGGAATCACACTTCTCTTCGTTAGACGTACGTGGAACTGTCGGGTCACAGGTATGTCAACCATCCGTATGCTATGTTACTTGATTGTTTCTTCATTAAGTTGTAATTTTCACATGATCAAGGGATTTTAAACTAACATGTGGTATATATGATAACATAAAACAGGCATACGAGGAGTTGAAATCTTACGTTCAGGATGGATTCGACCGCATCGATGAGATTTTGCCTACCATATCAGATTTCGTCGACATAAGCACCATGCAAACTGCTATTCACGCATCTAACCTATTCAAGAGAGCTTTCAAGACTAATATTACAGCGGCAGTTAAGATAGCGATAAGGGCAGCAGTAACGAAAGTTATTGATACCATTGAGGATATACAAGGGCCTCTCCATCCATGGGGAGACACAACTGCCATGGGATACCACACACCCACAAACTACTCCACACATGCTACAAAAGATGCTAGTCAATTGGATCAACCAACAGGTAACGTTGAGTACATACACCATTTTAAAAATAAAACTCGTACTACTTGACACTCTAACAAATTTTCTTACGCTCTTCATGTATCAGATACCCAACAATATGATCACAAAATTGGAGGCTTGCAGTGTACTCCTCCAAAATCTAATGGAGCTCCAGGTTGGTGTACCAAAAGATTAAAAATTCCAACCAACAATGTGTTTACTCCTGATCATGCGAATGTTTTCAGATTCGAAAAAAAGGCCAAATTCTTCAGTATCGCCTACGTCGGGAACTCGCATGACTAACCAATGTTCCATTATGCTAATTGAAGAATTCGGTAGCGACGGGCAGAAGAAGCGCAAATACACTGTTGAAAACCCGCCATCTCACTTGCTGAAGCACAAGTCAAAGCGTGTAGTCAAACCAAACAGGAAGCTCATGTCACCTTTCATGTCAAAGCAATGCTCAACGGAGAGGCTGGAATCTAGGATTGCTGACGACCTGTATTCCTATATAATGTCTATTTCTGACGATGCATCATTAGAGTAAGTATCATTCTTCTTCCAGAATAATTAAGTATCTCACCCCACCAAATCTGACATTCATTTTTATCCATGGTTTATTTCAGAAAAACATGGCTGCAGAGCTCCCATCCTTTCAGAATATCATTGACGCTACGAAACATCCAAGAAACTATAAAGATTGGGAGCCAAATGGATTCAGATTCTCTCAACCTTGCAATTCGAATAATGTTCCAACAAGAAGTTGAGAGATTTCACAACACAAACTACCTTGGTTGGAGGCATTTTATTAACCAAGATTTTGGGGTAACATTGCATGCAATAAACAATATATTTCTTTCATTAATAAAAATATAAATTCAATGATTCTTTCTGTATTGTCAGATGTACGCGCTAGCTGGTGAGGAATTTTGGGAAGCTAGCCATCAACTTGCACACTTCTCGGGCCCAGAGGTAGTATATGATGTTTCAGAAAGCCACCTGGTGAGTACAAATTTGCAGTTCGTAGATTGTAGAAACTCTTGTAAACAATAGTACAGAAGTAGTCCCACTGAAAAACCTAAACTTTGCAGATACTGATTCCTGTTCACCTATTCAATCATTATGTGCTGTACGTATTTAACATGGAGAGCAAGAAGTTATCGGTGCTTGATTCACTAAACACAGAAGATCCACTCGGGGAATCACGTTTCACCAGGCATGACAAGATAAAGATCATGGTGTCACAGTGTGTAATGGAATGCATGCGTCTTGCATCTCCAGGGTGGAACATGGACATACTTAATTGGGACTTTGAGACAGTTGAAAATATACCAGAGCAGCAGAACGGGTGAGTGACTCCTAAAACAAACGAAATACAACCAACCCAAAGCTTGTACTGACACTACTTTCTCAAAAACATACAGGGATGACTGTGGCTTTTACGTATTCAACTTTATGGTGAACTACGATGGTCGTCGTCTTCTGAACCCTATTACAGAGGTACATAATGCTTTCATATCCGCACACACCGCACTCCACCATAAATATGTCCTCATAAAGCTATAAAGAAAATACTCTAACTTTCGCAGGACCCGTACTACCTCCGGAGGCAATTTTTGATCCACCTTTTGACTCTGCGTGATAACGAGGCAATACTACCAGAATATGTGGTGGACCGTCTTCGACAAATTAAAGACAATTAGTTTAGCGATTTTCTACTTCTAGCTTTACCAGAACATTTTCATGTAATTTTCGAAATACACTTCTGTCCTATCTTGACAGAATCATGAAAACATTGCTATGCATGGACAAAGTATCGTCTGGGTTGCAATGACAGTTGCACGAACTGTGCTATGGAAATTATTCACTATGCCAAACAATAACAGTATGTCATTTACTTCCATTTATCATTTTCAACGGGAGGATTCAATATATGCGGTGACTCTGCGTAAATTATGTCATTGACTCTGCGTGATAACGAGTCAATTGCTATCGATCATTATGTCCATTTCAGTGAACGGGAGGATTCAATACATTGCACAGCTAATTTCTATCTCCATACCTAAAAAAAACAACTCATATCCACACCAAATCACACTCCTTTTGCAAACAATGATCGTCATAAATACCAGTATACTATATCTCTTTCTCTCTTTATAGAGAAAGCACCATCATCCAAATGAAACTAATTACAGCAGACATCCATTTTTAACCGGTGCAAATACACTACCCAAAAAAGACACAATTTACTACTAGAAGCATACTTTACTTAAGGTCGAATATACTGACCAATCCACAAGTTACATAATCTTAATAAATTGCTCATAGGATGAAAAAACACACGCCTCTCAAAAATTTGTTCACGTACTTAAAACAAAACAACTTCTAACAATCAGAGGAGTCCCAACTAAACTACAGGGAACCATATTCTAAAGTTTTCTCTTGTACGTAGATGTCCGGCCGCAAGTCCGCGAATTATGACCAGCTTCGTGGCATGTGTGGCAAAACCTACGAGGAAAGGGCACTTCATCCTCATGATCAATGACTTGGTTTTCTTCTTCAACGGACTCACACTCATTGGTTGTGTTCTTCTTCTCAATCCCTACTTCTTTTCTTCTTTTCAGGCTGGCAACCTCACCACCCGATTTATACCTATTCACCTTAGGTCTTCCTCTGCTTTTCTTTTTCAACGGTGGAAGTATATCAGCAGTCAAATTTCCACCCTCGTCCTCACTTGGCACGTCATACTCACTGTCCTCATCACCTCCACCAACTTCTTCGTTTCCATCTTCAGTCAATACAGTAGACCTTGATTTATGCCTAGCTGCTCGCTTCGGAGCTTCTCTACTATTGTCACCATCATCCAAAGATAACTGATTTTTCATGTCCTCCAAAAGCTTATTCATGACTGTCATTGCCATCTTAAATGTCTGCACATCTTTGTTAGCAATCTTAGCCACCTCCACAGTCTTCCTATTCAGCATTACATGTCTGTAACTCCTCGATTGTGAAGCATCGACATCATCTTTGTACCCATGTAGATGAGGTGGTATAGTATCCCGAGCATCCTTCGTCCATCTTTTCAATATATACCTCTCTGGAATTCTTGACAAACCATACTGAACAAGTACCTAAAGGGACAAACCAATGCATTACTTCAAAAAGCCAAACACTACCGAACATATAGTACGACCCAATGAAAATAAATGTTTAGACAGTAGAAGAAACAAATACCCTTAAGATGTGGCTGCACAGAATCCCCTTATGCTCAAACATCTTGCAAACGCATGAAAATTCCTCTCTTTCCAAATCACAAGACACCTGATATTCCTTCCTAAGGAATGATTCTTGCGAGTTCATCCGTACAACTTGCACGGTGCTTTCGTCCTCCCCAGGTTTCACCATGTAAGATAGACTATCGGTTAACTCCTCAGAGAACAATTGGAAAACAGCCCTAGTATATACTTGGGATGCGTGAATCTCTATCGGTGACCTTGTTTTAATTTCAACCTTGTCCTGCACCAAGCGACACCAAATGTTGATTACACATATCCATAAAAAGAGGTCAACAAACCTATCACAGTGGATACTTACATTACTGGTTTGGAATTCCTCCGAGTCCTCTTTTTGCAGCTTCTCATTGAAAAACCGGTCGTACCTCTTAACAAAGCCATTCATAGAGCTAGAGGGTGACACAAACATCTTAAACACATGGTTTGCAGACTCACTTCTCTGTGTAGTAGTCATCCCAGCAAAGAACCTATGGGAAAAATATACAAATGCCCATTTACGCCTTATGTCCCATATGTGACGCAAGTAAACACTTTTTTCCAGATTATAATCTCTAATCAGTTTGTGCCAAGCCGCAACAAACTCCTCCTCTGTTAGTGTCTGCGTAAGAACCTTATGAAATGCTTTCTTGAATGTATGACGCTTGGAGTATATGTTCCCCATAAATTCCTTTGCTTTCTTCAGTACATGCCACTTGCACACACGATGGATTGTATTGGGAAATACTGTTCTAATGGCAGCTGCCATGGAAGGACAATTGTCTGCAAAATTAAGGACAACAATAAGCATCCAATGAATAACCCATCATATACTTAAAATAAGTAAAGTATAACGAATTCATTCCAAATTATAAATTCGGCCAAATACTCACATACCTGTTAATATTCCAATAGGAACCTTCCCATTCATGCACTCTTTGAATGTATTGAATAACCATGTAAATGATTCTTCAGTCTCTTCTCTAAGCAGGGCACAACCAAAGAAGGTGCTCTGAAAGTGATTGTTTACACCAACAAATGGTGCAAAGGGCATATTATACTTGTTTGTTTTGTAGGTAGTATCAAATGTGATGACATCACCAAAATGCTCAAAGTTCAATCTGGACACAGCATGAGACCAAAATATGTTCTTCACACGGCAAGCCTCGTCAACTTGTATACTATAAAAGAAATTCTTGCTCCTTTTTTGCAAATCCTTCAAGACATCAAGTGTTTTTTGCATGTCATCGCTGCTCTCATCCCGCCTAATTGCATAAGCAAGCCTATCCATAGCTTTTCTCGTGAATGGAACCATGGAAGGTCCGCCATGCATCCCAGACAACATACCATACATATTTGTAAGACTCATACTACTGTCTACCATCTCTTCAATAATACCACGAGTCCCCTCATCTATTTGATTGTGCGACTGATAATTCTTAGTAACTCCTACACTTTTTTTCATAGGATGGTTGTGCGTAGAAACAACCTTTGTTACTGACCAGCCACTACCAGCTCCAGACCTATTTATCTTCATCATTGCTGGGCACCCAATTCGAACGGAAGGCTTCTTGGTTTTTGGGTTCCTCCCCTGCATAAAAGATTTCGAAATTAACACATAGTACGTCAAGTCTTTATTTAGGTAAATTTCTGCTACTAAGATATTGTTACATAATGTATGTACCTGGTGAGAACAACATATTTGCCGCATTGTTCTCTGCTTTTCAGTATTCATGCGATCTTTGTCCAGTCGTATCCCAAATCCTTTACTAACAGCATAAACATTATAAAAATTATAGGCATCCCTCTCAGTCTTAAATCTTTGTCCCAGCATCGGAGTAAGAATTTGAGGATCAGCATACTCAGGAGGTATGACAGCACTGCTATCAACATTATCTACCACCATTCTGAAAAGAAAATGTACAATCAGTTTTCAGAAAATACCACCAATATCCTGGCTCAAAAAAAATCGTAAAAATCCGTAACATGCTGATACAAACCTTTCCATCGGTATCCCAGCTCCTTCTTTTTCATATGGGTTTCCTTCTGTCCAATCCAGTGAAGGGACCAAATTTCTGTATTGGAGACACTATATTTAAAAATAGCATATACTACTACTAACTGAAAATGTAGTTTAAAAAAACAACCTAATTTATAATCAGTACTTACTGCAAATTTAAAAAAAATATATGTTGTACTACTAACAAAAAAATATGGGGAGCTTTGTTCTGAACTTTGTTAGATGATTGTATATACTCATTTTTTAAAATGGAGGGGTTCTTTCTGATTTATGTTGAATGATAGTATGTACTGAATTTTTCTATGGGTTACGTACTGAATTTCTCTAGACGATAGCATATACTGCATTTTCCACATGTATACTAAATCTTTCCATAGTGATTCGTAGTCTGAACTTTGATACGCACCAGTATTTACTGAATTTTTCACATATATACTGAATTTTTCTATGGGAGGCTATGTACTGAACTTTGTTATACGACAGCATATAGTATGTTCTGAATTTTCTGTGCAACATACTGAACTCCTCTGCAATATAGCACATACTGAACTTTTCTATGTGATACATACTGAACTTTCCTAGAAGATAGCATATACTGAACTTTCTCATGTGACACATACTGAACATTTCTATGTAGTATATACTGCTTTAAAGTGAATGCTCAGCTGACACCTAGCCATGCACATACCTTGTCTCTGGAATTCCATGCCCTGAATCATGTGAGCCAACCCGCGACGGCACGTCCTCCTCCATTGCTACACGGCTTCATAACACAATCAAGATGTGTCAGTATCTGGCTACCATTTACAGAGTTTTAAATTCACGGAAGCTACGATCCAACCTTGACTGACCACCATCCGGTTGTGAATCATGGACAGATTGACTAATACCATCTACTATGTCCATGGTAGGGTTGCGCTCGTCCATAAGAATTTCCCTGAATTGATGATTTAGAATTGCTCAAGTTCACACGGTGAAATTCAGAGAAAAAAAACCAGCGGCACATACTGAAATAAATCACTGAAACAGAACAACATACCTTGATCCATCCGTACCAACAGAAGGTCTGTGGTTCTTCACTTGTTTATCCATCCTAAATCAGCACCGCCGCGCGGCGGCGTATCCTCGAGCTGGACTACGGAGGTCCAAACCAAGTTCCTGCAGCCCTGAACAAATGAAGCAGTATGTGGTTTGATGATTTAAATACCATTCCTCACCGCCCACTACCTGCGTACAGACCGATTCTTCAGGGATTAGTTATACACGAGCAGTCAATTAATTCAATTTTTAAAACAAAATGCCATCCACGATCCACTAATGGGTAGATACCGCACGTCCCCTTCACTGCTAACCCGTTATCAGGTACAAATCTCAAAGGTAATCAACGGTATGAGGGTAGGGAGTATGTACTCCCGGGAGTACATAATAGCCTTCCTATATATATATATATATATATATATATATATATCCATAAAGTTGGTCGTTGCAGCTCCATTGACGATGATGTCGACCTCGTGTGATAACCGCAGGATCTCAGAGCTCCCAAGTCCAAAGTTTTCATGCATGACATCTCCAGCTAGAGGGCATATTTTTTTCTTGATGAAGGAGTAGAAAGCAGCACCGTGTTGTTTTCGCAGAACATCAAATAGACCTTTTCCAACAACCTATAGCAACAAATAAACTCATTTTGATTAATTCCTCTTAATTATTTCACCGAAGTTGAATCTCCCTGATAGGCTGATACATGTGTTAAACCTGTTCAAATTGTTTTAGGTTGGGAATGCGAAGTAAACCGACAATCCTAGATAACACTGTTTGTTTATAATAGACCGGTAACTAGCATCTTTCCTGCGATGATGAAATGAAACTCTTAAGATTCATAACCTTTTCAATAATGGGGATTTCATTAAGCAATCGAAAGCATACCCAGCTTTTTGCACTAAGAATTAGTATTCATATGCTATATATTCTACTCCCACATTCCGCATTATACATAATTTGGAGTTCGTGCTAAGTCAAACTACTTCAAAACTTAAATTTGACCTAGTATATAGAAAAATATAGAAGTATTTACATCATCAAATTAGTTTCATTAAGCCCACCAGTAAATATTTTTTATGGTATATATGTTTCATATTAGAAAGATGCATGGATGAAATAATTTGTGCAGAATGGTACCCAGGCCTCAATATTCAAATTGAGTACATCCCCAAATAAAATGAGTATAAATATTAACTTGTTTACTAGCTACTTCAAACAAGTTTATACTAAATTTGAACATATAAGGTATGTGATAATGTGATAGCTAGTGAGTCACTTTATTGCTTGGTATGGGTATGACTCATGCATATACATTCTTACGCTGATGTATATATCTACGTGTTAAAGATTATATAAAATTTTGGCCAATTCGTGTATTTCTAACCTTTGAAACCAGAGCACACTGGTGGAGAAACCATCTTTGGTCGGTCCGGCAAAATCCACAATAGTCCCTGATCCAAAAAGAACCGAGACTACATATTGTTTTTAGTCCCGGTTATAAAAAAGATGATCTTTAATCCCGGTTCATCCCTTGTCAGATTTATGTCAGGGGGCCGAGGATCTTTAGTCCCGGTTGGTGTTAATAATCGGGACTAAAGATCACCACTTAAGTCCCGGTTGGTAATACCAACTGGTAATACGAACCGGGACTAAAATTAAACACGTAGTATATAATCCCTATCACTTATCCTCTCATCCACAGTTACAGATCAAATCTCATCCCCTCTCCTCAGATCTATCCTCTCTAATTATCTTCCTCATCCCCTCTTCTCCAACTCCTCCCCTTCCTCCTCTCCTCCCCCTTCTCCCCTTCCTCCTCCCCTTCCCATCCGGCGGGCCGGCCGGCGGCAGGCGGCGGCGGCCGTGGCGGGTGGCGGTGCGGCGCCCGGCGGGGCCGCGCCCGGCGGAGGGCGGCGGGCGGCGGCGGCCGTGGTGGGCGGCGGGGCCGCACCCGGCGGTCGTGGTGACCTGCGGCGGCATTTTTTTTTAATTCGTGATGATTCACTGAGATGTATTTGACTGAGAAGTTACAAATTTGTGATTCATTGTTTGGATCTGTGATGTATTTGAGTAATTTCTTAGGATATTGTGATGTATTTGATTTGTGTGTATAAGTAACTTTATCATTTGTGATGTGGATTTGGTGATGTGAATTTGGGATGTTAGTTTGATTTGGGGATTTATTTGGGGATTTCCCTACTTGATTCGGGAGAAAATAAAAAGGAAAAAAGAAAAAGAAAAAGGGACCAGCTGTACTGCCTGCAATTGTCTCTTTAGTCCCGGTTGGTAACACCAACCGAGACTAAGATCCCCTCTCTTTATTTCAACCGGGACTAAAGATGTTCATCTTTAGTCCCGGATCCTTACTTCCGGTTGGAAAACCGGGATTAAAGCGGTTCCCAACCAGGGAGTAAAGATGGTTTCTCCACCAGTGGCACCAAAGCCCCGTCGTATGGCTGTCGAAATGGTTCACTACATTTTTCTATGAACTTAACACACCCAAAATGATTTGTAATATAATTAAAACACAGGGAATCGAATAGAGATGCACATTCTTGCTTGCAAAATCATTTCAAAAAAAATAGTGAGATCCGTGTGTGTGTGTGTGTTTTACCTCTGTGAGAACACGCTCCTCGGCAGCTGCGGCGTCTGGAGCACGCACCAGCTGGTAGAGCTTCCTCACCTCCGGCTGAACTCGCAGTATCTTCTCCACCAACACATAAATATATAAACATGCATGGTAGATACAATTTCTTATGATAAAAAGAAAAACCCACGACAAATAATATCGATATAGGATCTTGAAGTATGTCCACAGATATTCCCTCCGTTCCAAAATATAAGGCACAACCACCCTTAACCCAAAGACCAAGAAATAACTATTATCATCTTGTAGTTTGGATCATCCTAATAAATATAATGCATGCATCCAATAGGATTAGATAACATGAGAGTGGAGGATTTTAAAAAATAGTAATTTAATGAAGAAGATGTTATGGTTAATTGCATGCTTGTATACATGTCTTATATTATGGAACATCTAAGAAAAGTGGCTGTGCCTTATATTATGGAATGGAGGGAGTACCTACTTAGTAACTAATTTTAATTACTACCTGCCACCATAAACATTTTTACTGGTGACTAAAATAACTTTTAATGCATTTAGTCAAAGCACTCATATGTGTGCATAATATTTACAAATAAAATTTAAACCTTAGATAGTGAAGTCATGCACATAATTTGTATGACTCCATCGCGATACGAATGGGGCTTTCCCAAGATATGAGTTTGTGGAAGGGATGGCTTGCTATAGGATGACGATCAGCGTAAAAAAATATATAGGGTTATTTTGTATTGATACCAAATTATACCAATAACGTACATAAATTGTCAAAAAATTGGTGCTACCAAATATTGCCTAGATTTTGGTATAAATTACCAATATTTTGGTATTGTAGCAAACCAAACAAACCCTCATTTAAGCGGTTAAAGTTGACATGATGCAAAAGTAAAATCAATCAAAACTAGAGATTAGCATTTAAGAATTGGAGTATATATAAATATGCAGTCTATAACTAGAGTTAGTTTAACTTTAGGTCATCTTGTATTACCGTAGTTTCACTTTGGACCACTCTAGTTTAATATTTCCACTTTGGACTAGCCAAATTTACGTTTGTTTCATATTAACCATAGAAAACCAACCATATGAACGACATTGAGGATATCAGCTCTGGCACGCCGATGAAATCCTTCACATCTGAAAAAGTCATACCTTCACGAGAGAGTATAGAATGGACAAGGCTAAAGAAGAGAGTCGGAGTGATCTAAAGTATAACAAACGTAAAACATAACATTAGCTAATTAATCTAAAATAAAAAGATTGGATTAGGGTGATCCAAAGTAAAACTACGATAATAAAAAGGTGACCCGAAATACAATTTACTCATGTAACTATGATTAGATACAATCTAGAGTACTTTTTGCCAGAAAGCCAGTAGAGCCGGTGATGAGTATGCTCCTATCTCTGAAACGCTCGGCTATGCTTCCCGGCTCCATGGCGTCTCTTCCCAAATGAGTTCAAGCGCTAGAGCTTGTAATATCCTCTCAGGTTATTTTTGTATAGGGGAGGGCGAACTAGCTGCATATTTATAGCCGCACATAGCTAACTCTGCTCACACACACACGGCTAATATTTAATTAACTCCGCTCGCACACGTAACCAAGCAAAGACGTAATAGACGCGAACTAATTAATCGGACATGTAAGCAAAGACGTAACTCGTCATGGGCGCACGTGACGCTGACAACCAGAGATATAAGTGGTCAATCTCTCTTCAGCATATATAAAATGCGATAGAATTTAAAATTTCAAAGAAAATATATATACGTTTACTAACTATTGACATGATAGTGTAAAATTTAAAAGAAAAGAATAACTAGAATTGCCATGAGCTGGCAAAAAAAAAAAGGAACCCCACTACTACATAATAACACATCAATATTAGCGTCATCGGTATCGATTTGACAAAATGATGGTTTCCGCTCCACAAAATACTCCCGTGCTAAAAAAAACTTGAGAATATATCTTTTATTTTAATAACTATGAAGGTAGCCCACGCGATGCGTGGACATGTATTAGAGATTATGTTTGAAAAAAAACTTAAAATGACAAAATATTTGTCAGGGTTATGGATACCACATACCTAATGGCAGTTGATTAAATCTCGGCAGGACCCACCATATACCATGTCTTATACGGAAACTGACCTTGGATATGGAGGGAGTTCCAGATAAGGAAAGAAAACAAGAGTTCTACATGGAAACGACAAGGACTGCTCGGATTGTATCCATATTGGTTTCTCTAGTTATACTTGGACAAGGGGACACATATGGGTATAAATACAAGGCCCCCTAGGAGAATAGGGGACACGGACAATCAACACCCACCACAATCTACGGAACAATAGAAGCCAATATACGCCAAGACAAGACGCCGGATATCGACTTCAGGGATAAGTACGGCTAGTCCCCTACGGTGTCTCCGGATACTGTCAGGAAAGACGAAAGCGCTATCTCTGATCTCGTCGGGCACGGATTCGAGGAGGAAGACTACCCTGTTGTCGACTACGAGTCAGACCTTTAGACCGCCATGTTGACAACAGCTAGATAGACTACCTCAAATATTGTACTGGCGTGATTATGGTGAATAAAGAGCAACACCGGCTTTGGCTAACGGGATATAGAGTTATTACCTGACAATTCAGGTGCCCGAACCTGTATAAAAATCCTCGTCTCTGTCTCTTTTACCTCAGTCTCGCATATATCCTAGTACCAACGATCCCCATACTATGCAAATACCGGAATCGCGACATCAAACGTCGACAATATCAACCAGACGACACTTGCCATTTCAAAAGTACTGTTTATCCATAATTTATCCTCATCAGTGTCGCTTTGATAATTTTTCAAATCTATTTATTAGACAATATTTATAGAAATATGTTGGCGGATGGCATGAGGCCCCTCGACCAAATCTGCCGAAACCCGTGGCGAAGGCTATGAAGCAAGAACGGCGTGAGGCGAAGAGTCGTACGAGTGCCTTGCCAGGCCAGAGGCGTCTCAGGCGAAGGGTGCAAGGCGAAGACTATCTACCGAAGGAAGACGACTTCGCCATAGCAAGTTCGCCCCCGCGAGGGCCGAAGAAGCCTTTCCAGCCCATCAAGTCTAGGGTCTATAGGGCCGGCGATCGCTAGACGGCCCATCAGGGGCCCATGAGCCCCTATAACATTATGTACCCCTGTAAATGTCCCTTTTCGTAAGGGTAATCATGTAAATTCCCCTGTATAACCTAAACCCTAGTAGCAAGAACCTATAATGGGGCTATAAATAGTCCCCTAGGGCCATGTAATGGGGGGATAAAAAAGAGAGGAAGAAATTTAAGATTCAATACACCTCGTTTCCTTCCAACCACTATTGAGTAACCACGTCTTTCGACGTATGCAGTTGTCATTTCGACAACAGCTGGCGCCGACCGTGGGGACCTCCGAGCGAAACCACTGAGAACGAATGCCACCGAAGAGGGTCATGAAGGAGAAGGTTGCCAGGCGGAAGGAAAGCGACTCCGGACCGGACATGGCCGCCGAGGAAGGAGCAGAGCCTTCGGCGCCCGTGGCCGAAGATGGAGGAGGACAAGCGCCATCACAACCGTCTTCGGCCCCTGCAACCTCTGTGCAAGAGCCGAACGCGGCCGACGTGGCGAAGGCGGCTGCGGCGGCAAGGGCGCTCCAGACCAAGGCGGAGATCCTTTCGACAAGCCAACTGGTGGTGCCCCAAGCCGCTCCATCGCAGCCAGCAGCGGCCCCAACTGCGCTCGGTGTTGAGCAGGCCCAGGTCAGCCCTGACCCCGAAACACAAGCCGAAGCCGACATGGAAGCCACACGACAGAACATGACACGGCTCCAAGACATGCTTCGCCAAATGCAAGAACAACAACAAGCATACGAGGCGGCAAGGCGGGTCAAGGCCACGTCGGCTCCAATCCTTCAGTATTCGGCAGGTTATGTCCCACCTCAAGTCCATCCACAAATGACGACACAGCCCTTTCCGCCACAAGCCGCACATGCGCCAGTGTACTTCGCCGGGCAGCAACCGGCCGCAGCAGTGCAACTGCAAGCTCAACCAGTCGCTGCCCAAGTACACCATCAACCACCTGGCCAAGTGCCACAAACAGTGGCGGAAGGGGCTTCGTCTCTGCAGGCGCAACTTCAAGCTTTCCTTCAGCAACTCAACCAACCCCACTGCATTTCAAGTACAACCCCATTGGCCCACCCGAAGGGGAATACAAGTCAAGGTGCACCTAATTGGTTACCACCGATTCAGCCGGGCCTGGGAGTTTCGCCATGGAATCAAGGACCGCAGTTCGACTTCGTCAACGCTGCTCAGGCACCAACTGTTCGGCAGCAAGCTCCAATTCCAGGCTTCGAAACAAACCAAGCACCAATCCAAGCTGCCACAACGTGGTCGCAGCCAATTTTTGACCCATCCATGGCGGCTCAGCAAGTACCTCCAGTTGGAGCCGGGCAGTCGAATACCATGGCCCAACCTCACGCACAAGCTGCGATTTTGCCCTTGGCCACACCGTACCCGCATCAAAGTGCGGTAAACAGGGCGGGAGGCGAAAAGGGGCTACCGCTGAGTGGGGGAATCAAGACTCGTCTAATCCCACCCCAATTCAAGTTCCCACCCGTCCCGCGCTATTCAGGCGAAACTGACCCGAAGGAGTTCCTCTCCATCTACGAGTCAGCGATCGAAGCGGCTCATGGTGACAAAATTACCAAGGCAAAGGTAATACATCTCGCTCTAGACGGCATCGCCCGTTCTTGTTATTTCAATTTACCAGCCAATAGCATTTACTCATGGGAGCAATTGCGCGATGTTTTTGTCCTTAACTTTCGAGGCACCTATGAGGAGCCGAAGACGCAGCAACATCTTCTCGGCATTCGCCAAAGGCAGGGGAGTCGATAAGGAAGTACATGCATCGCTTCTCGCAAGCCCGGTGCCAAGTTCAAGACATAACCGAGGTGTCGGTTATAAACGCCGCTTCGGCCGGTCTGCTCGAGGGCGAACTCACAAGAAAAATCGCCAACAAGGAGCCACAGATGCTCGAGCACCTACTTCGCATCATTGACGGGTTCGTAAGAGGCGAGGAGGATTCCAAGCGACGACAAGCTATACAAGTTCAGTACGACAAAGCCTCTGTCGCCGCTGCTCAAGCTCAAGCACAAGTTCAAGTTGTCGAACCACCTCCCCTCTCAGTTCGCCAGTCTCAGCCAGCGATCCAAGGACAGCCGCCAAGGCAAGGCCAAGCCCCCATGACTTGGAGAAAGTTCAGAACAGACCGTGCGGGCAAGACTGTGATGGCTGTCGAAGAAGTGCAAGCCCTCCGCAAGGAGTTCGACGCCCAGCAAGCAAGCAATCATCAGCAGCCAGCCCGCAAGAAGGTCCGAAAAGATCTCTACTACGCCTATCACGGACGCTCTTCGCACACCACGGAGCAATGCCGAAACATTAGGCAACGTGGCAACGCGCAAGACCCAAGGCCGCAGCAGGAAACAACTGTCGAAGCACCCCGCGAAGTAGTTCAAGAGCAAACACCCCCAGCCGAACAACGCCAAGATGCACAGCGAAGGATAATCCAAGTGATTACAAGGGCCGACCCGCCAAGCCAGTTGTCCAAACGGCAGAAGAAGATGCAGATCCGTATGGTCCACAACATCACTTTGGTGGGCGAAGGGGCGCCGCAATATCTGAACCAGCTAATTTCTTTTGGGCCGGAAGACGCAGAAGGAGTTATGTTCCTGCATCAAGATCCCCTGGTAATCTCAGCTGAGATAGCTGGTTTCGAAGTTCGACGAATCCTGGTCGACGGAGGGAGTTCGGCCGATGTTATCTTCGCCGAAGCATATGCCAAGATGGGGTTGCCTACCCAAGCCTTTACCCTAGCACCAGCATCGCTCCGCGGTTTCGGCGGAGAAACAGTTCAAGTTCTCAGCCAAGCACTTTTGCTAATAGCCTTTGGCTCGGGGGAGAACAGACGCGAAGAGCAAATACTGTTCGATGTCGTCGACATCCCGTACAACTACAATGCCATCTTCGGGCGTGCAACCCTGAACAAGTTCGAAGCCATTTCCCACCACAATTATCTCAAGCTCAAGATGCCCGGCCCGATAGGGGTGATAGTAGTCAAGGGGCTTCAGCCTTCGGCCGCTTCAAAAGGCGATCTAGCCATAATCAACAGAGCAGTGCACAGTGTTGAGACCGAACCGCATGAACGGCCGAAGCACACGCCAAAGCCTACCCCTCACGGCAAGATAACAAAAGTGCAGATTGATGATGCCGACCCCACAAAGCTCGTATCACTGGGGGGCGACAAGGGCGAAGAAGAAGTTGAGAGTATCCTAGAGGTGCTGAAAAAGAACATCGATATCTTCGCCTAGAGCCCTGACGAGGTGGGGGGTGTCCCGGCGGATCTCATCATGCATCACCTAGCAGTCAAGCCAGACATTAAGCCAAGAAAACAAAAGTTGCGCAAGATGTCTACCGATCGCCAAGAAGCGGTGAAAGCCGAGGTGCAAAAATTGCTCAGGGCGGGGGTTATCCAAGAGATTGACCATCCGGAGTGGTTGGCGAATCCAGTGCTGGTGCGGAAGTCAAACGGCAAATGGCGCATGTGTGTCGATTTCACAGACCTGAACAAAGCATGTCCGAAAGACGACTTTCCCTTACCGCAAATCGACCAGCTTGTGGATTCAACAGCTGGATGCGAGCTCATGAGTTTCCTGGATGCATATTCCAGTTACCACCAGATCCACATGAACCTGCTCGACATCCCCAAAACATTCTTCATCACTCCATTCGGCACATTTTGTCACCTCAGGATGCCTTTCGGCTTAAGGAACGCAGGAGCAACTTTCGCCAGGCTGGTGTACAAGGTCCTTGGCAAGCAGTTAGGGCGGAATGTGGAAGCTTACGTCGACGACATCGTCGTAAAAAGCCGCAAGGCTTTCAACCAAGCGATCGACCTGCAGGAGACATTCGATAGCTTGCGCACAGCAGGCATAAGGCTGAATCCGGAGAAGTGCGTTTTCGGCGTCCGCGCAGGCAAGTTGTTGGGTTTCCTTGTTTCCGAAAGAGGCATCGAGGCGAATCCCGAGAAAATTGATGCCATCCAGCAAATGAAGCCTCCGTCAAGCGTACATGAAGTACAAAAGCTTGCAGGCCGAATAGCGGCACTCAGCCGATTCCTCTCAAAGACAGCTGAAAGAGGTTTGCCCTTCTTCAAGACCCTACGGGGCGCAGGAAAGTTTAATTCGACACCAGAGTGCCAAGCAGCATTCAACGAGCTAAAGCAATACTTGCAAAGCCCACCAACTCTGATAAGCCCACCCCCAGGAAGCGCACTGCTATTATACTTAGCAGCTTCGCCGGTGGCAGTCAGTGCTGCCCTCGTCCAAGAAACAGAGTTCGGACAAAAACCGGTCTACTTCGTCTCCGAAGCACTGCAAGGAGCGAAAACAAGGTACATTGAAATGGAAAAGCTCGCTTACGCCCTAGTGATGGCTTCGCGCAAGCTTAAGCACTACTTCCAGGCCCACAAAGTCATAGTAACATCACAGTACCCCTTGGGCGAAATACTCTGAGGCAAGTAAGTCACTGGCCGGCTCAGCAAGTGGGCGGCAGAGCTATCCCCGTTCGACTTACATTTTGTTGCACGCTCTGCTATCAAGTCTCAAGTGCTAGCCGACTTCGTAGCTGAATAGACACCGGTACATACCCCCGACCCCGAGCCCGCCGAACAATTCTGGGTGATGTGCTCTGACGGCTCGTGGTCGCACAGGGGAGCAGGCATTGCGGCTGTCCTATTTTCGCCGAAAGGTGTGCCGATTCGGTACACAGCAAGACTACAGTTCGACACAACCAATAATGCAGCAGAATACGAAGCCGTTCTCCTGGGCCTAAGAAAGGCGAAAGCACTGGGAGTCCGGCGCCTGCTAATTCGAACTGACTCCAAGTTGGTAGCAGGCCATGTTGACAAATCCTTCGAGGCAAAAGAAGAGGGAATGAAGAGGTATCTGGAGGCTGTTCGGTCCATGGAAAAATGCTTCACCGGCATAACGGTCGAACACTTGCCTAAAGACCAGAACGAGGAAGCAGACGCCTTGGCGAAATCCGCTGCTTGTGGTGGCCCACATTCGCCTGGCATCTTTTTCGAAGTCCTACATGCTCCAAGTGTGCCCATGGACAGCTCAGAAGTCATGGCAATCGACAGGAGAAACTGGGTGAAGACCCATATGATTGGCGAACCCTATTTGTGAAACACCTTCAAACTGGCTGGCTTCCGATAGACGAAGCAGAAGCGAAGCATTTGCAACTCAGAGCCACGATGTATAAGATGGTCTCGGGTCAGCTTTACCGCTCCGGGGTACTTCAACCCTTACTTCGTTGCATCTCTTTTGCCGAAGGCGAAGAAATGGCAAAGGAGATACACCAGGGGCTATGTGGCGCGCACCAAGCTGCAAGAACAGTGGCCTCCAAAGTATTTAGACAAGGAGTTTATTGGCCCACTGTGTTGAAAGTCTGTGTTGAGCAAATCAAGAAGTGCGAAAGTAGCCAGCGTCATGGCCGAAGCCAAACCGCGCCCTAGTATGATCTGCAGCCCATTGCGCCAATATGGCCCTTCGCCAGATGGGGACTGGACATCATCGGGCCGTTCTCGGTGGCGCGAAACGGGTATAAATTCGCAATTGTAGCTGTGGAATATTTCTCTCGATGGATTGAAGCCGAACCCCTTGGGGCAATCACTTCGGCAGTAGTACAGAAGTTTGTATGGAAAAACATTGTTTGCTGTTTCGGAGTGCCAAAAGAGTTCATTACTGACAACGGCAAGCAGTTTGACTCTGATAAGTTCAGAGAAATGTGCGAAGGGTTTAACCTGGAAATCAGGTTCACGTCGGTCGCGCACCCGCAGTCAAATGGGGCGGCCGAACGTACAAATGGCAAGATCCTAGAAGCACTAAAGAAAAGACTCGAGGGGGCAGCGAAAGGCAAATGGCCAGAGGAATTGCTATCAGTTCTCTGGGCCCTTCGGACGACCCCCACAAGACCAACCAAGTTTAGCCCGTTTATGCTTCTTTATGGCGATGAGGTAATGACCCCAGCAGAGCTAGGGGCTAACTCACCAAGGGTTATGTTCTCTGGGGCGAAGAGGGGCGCGAAGTATCGCTCGAACTCTTGGAAGGGGTAAGGGTCAAAGCGCTCGAGCACATGCACAAGTACGCCACAAGCACTTCGGCAACTTACAACAAAAAAGTTCGACCCACGGAGCTGATGCCTGGTCATCTTGTCCTAAGGAAGAAGGCGAACCCAGTAGCGGTTGGTAAGCTTGAATCAAAGTGGGAAGGACCGTACCTCATCAAACACAAGTCCAGGACGGGATCTTTTCGCCTAGCGACACTCGAAGGCAAGGAGTTCGACCATTCCTAGAACGCCGCCTCTCTCAAGCGTTTCTATGCCTAGAATGGGTGGCACCCAAATCGCCAACTTGTAAAAATGTACCTGCAGTCATGTAAGCCCGCTAGAATGGGTGGCACCCAAATCGCCAACTTGTAAAAATGTACATACAGTCATGTAAGCCCTTCGGCACTATGTAAGCCTTTCGGCAAAGAAAAAAAAAGAAGAGAGGAAAAAGGAAAAAAACTGGATGTAGGGCTATTATCCACCATGGAGGCCCGAACCAGTATAAAATCTCTGTGTCCTCCGCCTTCTTTTCATTTTTTCGTGTGATTGATAATTTGTGGAAAAACCCCAAGGCAAACGCCTGATCAGCGAAAAAGGCCAGGGGGGAGAAACAAATCGGCCGAAGCATCGCTCGCCGAACGTTGAAACCGCAACAGCTTGTCTCGGAAAATAACTAGCCGAACGACGTTACGATTCGATCAACATAAAAGCAAAAGTGTCTCTTTCGACACAAAATGCTACAGATCGAAAACGAATGACGAAAAGCTGAAAAGTCAGTACACCTATTTCGCTAATATACGCAAAGGGGCCGGCATGTTCCGACCTAATAAAAGCACAAAATGTGACGATGTGAAGAATAGCGAAAAGGAAATAAAGCACGTTCTTTATTAACTTCGAAAAAATAATCGAAGAATAGAAGTTTCACAACACGATACGCGATACGATTCACCTTACAAGTAAATTACATCTTCGTCCCCGTAATCACTATCCCTCCCTTAGGCATGATCAGGCGAACTAGGTTCGTCATCACTACTAATATCCTATACAACCTTAAGAGGAGTAGGGGCGAAACACAGACTAAACTGTAACGACGCTGAAAGATCGTTTCCTGAGGTTTAGTCTTCTGATGGTTTCGCCAAAAGCGAGCCATATCATCCAAACGTCTTGAATGAACAAGATCGTAATCTTCTAAGGTTCGCCCGGGGTGCGCTCGCAGCCAGTCGGCAACCTTGAAATCCTTATAGCTGCGACCATTTATCTCCATTTCGCGATAAACAGGCCGAAATAGACATCGCACCTTCGGCAGACCCTTCACTGCCACAAATTTCTCGTTTTGACTTCGCCAGCTCCTGGAAGGGGGCCGGATGCACGACTTTCGGCGAACCCCCTGATGGACAGTGCAGAAAAAGCAAAACACAGCTTACATAGTAAGGGGGAGGTATGGCATAATGCGAGATGAGCGAAATAATAATATGCCAAAGACTTTGATCATCAAAAAGTAGTTAAGATTGTGTCATATATTCCAAATATACAAAAAAGCCTTTTTTAAGGTTTGGCGGCAGCCTGCCGAATGTACATCATTCGCCTCTCCAGGCAAACGCAAAAGAGGGTGGGAAACTACAAAAATCTAAGGAAAGGGCGGAGGGCCTCACACCTCTGGGTGATCCTGTGCATCGCCTCCAACCTCTTCGCCTGCCGCGCCCTCTCCTTCGCCCCGATCTGCCGCCTCCGCCTTCGCCAGTTGCTCCAGAAGGCGCGCTTTGGCAGCGGACCGGCCATCTTTCTGCCAGAACTGTTTTCGCCACGCGCGAAGAGCGGGCGAAATGTTCTACGCACTAATCTCCCAGTCCCCCTTCGCATAGGTAGGGAACTCGGCGACGTGCTCGCAGCCGAACTGTTGCAAAAGGCCTAAGGTGAAGGCCGCCGATACACGTGCACAGCAATCGCCGTACGCGGTGGCACAATCCAAAACTGATCCGCCAGCCTGCTGGGTCCATTCGGAGAAGTCGAAGGCTGAGGCATCCTCGGCAGGGACCCCCCGCACCTTCACGCCCATATCGGTAAGGGCGAGGCGGAGCGTTTGGCAAGCCGTTCTCGCGGATTCGGTGCTCTTCGCCATCTCCCGCGAAAACCGCTGCGACTCCTCCGCGGCGCTCGCTTCGGCCCTGCTAGCCTTCTGGCGAAGAGCCTCGATCTTCGGCTCAGTAAGGTTGTAGTAATCGATGAGCACCGCCGAATGGGCCTTCTCCTTCTCCAGTTCGGCCTTGAGGTGATCAACCTCGGCCCTGGCCTCTTTCCCCTTATCCAGCTCAGACTGAAGGCGTTTGACTTTAGTTTTCGCCTCCTTGAGGGTATTGGCCAGGGCCTCCACCTCCAGGTTCTTGCGGCTTATTTCATCGTCCTTGGCCCGAAGACGGCTCTTAAAACCGTCAAAACGGGTCCGTACGGTTCGCTCCGTCGAACAGTGAGCCGCAAGAACCTAGGTGAAAGATAGGAGTGGGCGAAAAGAACAAAAGATCAATTGTCAGACGTAAAAAACAAAGGGGACGAAGAAGAAAACGAAGAAGGAAGAAAAGGCATACCCGAACCGCCAGGCTTTTAATGGTGGAACACCCCTCGTCGAACTCATTAAGTTCGGTGAACAAGCTCGGGGTGCCGGCGGCAAAGACAAGGTTGCTCACCCCCTCCACAAAGGGAATAAGGTCCGCCCAAGTCTCGAAATCACCAGGGGCGAAGTGGGGCGCCGCAAAGGAATACTCCGAGGCAGATGCTTCGGCGGCCGCACACTTCCCCTTCGCCTTGACTAGCGGCGAAATAGCTGGCTCGCGCAGAGGGCTCCCCAGCAACGCCGAGCGGAGCGAGAGGAGCAGTCGAAAGGTCCAAACTGCGGCCAGCGGGCGAAGTTGGAGTCCCGTCAGAAGATTCGTCGTCGCTGAAAACGCGGGCGATGTCGACGAGTCCTTTCTATTTAGAGACTTTCTGCACCGGACCTCCCTTCGCCGCCTTGCCCGAGGAGAACGCAACTAGGACCTTCGCCCCTTCCAAATCCTTCCGTCGAAGGGGGGAGCTGTTCGACTCCACCCCGGTCTCGTTGTGACCGGGACTTGAGGTAGCAGTGTAGCCGGGGGTGTCGACGCGATCTTCGATCGCCTCGTTCGAGGCCTTATCGGCCACGGCCTCCTCCTCTTCCTCCTCTCCTTCCTCCTCGCCGTCGCGTTCTTCGGCATCGTCCTCGTCGTCGGCGTCGGAGTCCGACGAAGCAGGAACCCTTCGCTTCCTAGGGGCAAGCTTCACTTGTCCGCGCATTCACTTTCGCGAAGGCCCTGCATCGTCGTTAGCTTTGTGGGGGTTTGCCCGAGGAGGCAATTCGCCGTTGTAAACCCGGTTCGCCCGCTCAGACGCTTGTCGTGTTAGCAGCTGGCTATACTCGACGACTGATACGTCGCCGATCATCCTGTGGGTTTCGGTTTCAGCCTGGTCGAGGGTCAACACTGCAAAAGTAAAAGTGTGTAGCCATGTTAAAAGTCAGACAAGACAAAATAACAAAGCACAGCAGTATATAGCAAAACAACAGTCTTATTGTTCGTCCCCTCAGGAAGAATCAGGTTCGGCAAACCGTCAACCTCTTCGCCTTGATCAACCGTGACTTGCCATGCCTGGGAGAAGGCAAAGATGCGAAGCATACAGAATTCCTCTACCAAGTTACGGCAGCTAAGGCGGGAGCAAACTTTGCGCAACAGAATGAACCGCGCCTCCATAGCGCTGTCCACGGCGATCTTGGGTTTCCGGTTCGGCGCGATCGCCCTGCGCCGGCACCGGAGCGCTTTCGCCGAGTCAGAACCAGCCTCGAAGGGGATGAAGTGATAGAACCACCTAGCCATCCAATGGCGGTCCCACTTCGACATGACAGCGTTCACCGGCCAGAGATCAGACCGCTCGGGACGAACGTTGAAGTTCACTCTCTCGAACACGGTCTTCTTCGTCCCAGCTAGGGTAATCACCATCTTCGAGTTCACGGTGGCGAAGAATATGGCGCCAAAAAGCTCGGCGTTAGGCTCAAACCCCGAAGTCCGGCATGCCCAGTCGAAAATAGCAATCCGAAAAAGCGCCGACGGGCTCAGCTGTGTAAGTTCCACCTGGAAGAGGCGAAGGATCTCCGGCAACAACACGTTGCAGGGAAACCGTAGCCCTGCCTCAAAAAAGACGACGAACACCACCGTCCGATTGTCGATTGGTTTCGGTACCACGGCTTTCCCTGGGGCGAAGGCCTGCCCCTCAACCAACGCCCCAGAGCTGACCAGCTTCGCCAGCTCGACGTCGTCCATAAGAGAAACCCCCAAAAAGGCGGTACTGTCGTCATCGACTCGGCCGGGATCCGGCCCTTTCGCCGAAGCAGGGTTTGGCTTGCGAGGGGCCATGGCGAACGGTGCGTTTGCAATGGCGAAGAAAGATAATGGGCGAAACGCTTGAGGGGTCAAGAGATGTTGTGGAAGAAAGAAACGGAGGAAGAGAGCGCACGCGGTAAAATGGCAAGTGTGGCGGTGAAAAGGAAAGAGCGGCGGGAATATATAGCTCACCTGGGCGACCGTTCGCCTACCCACCAGTAATAAAGCACCACGTGTAGCAAGGGTAGTCGAAATGGTAAATTCCCACCGTCCGAGCGGCACAGTAAAAAGCCCACGAAGGGAAAGCCCAATACTGTTCCGTTCGGCCCGGGAAAAGAAAATATATAACCACCAATCGCAGGAGGCGAAGCGCGGCAAAATAATAATAGCCGCACAAGTAACAAACTTCATTCGCAGGAATAATGTAGGTTTCGGCAGGGGCATCGGTCGAAAGGGGGCGCCGCATACCATACCACATGGTTTGCACGGTCTCGGCCGAAGCTCCAATCTCACCCTTGCCCGTGAGGGGCTTGCTGGCGGATGGCATGAGGCCCCTCGACCAAATCTGCCGAAACCCGTGGCGAAGGCTATGAAGCAAGAACGGCGTGAGGCGAAGAGTCGTACGAGTGCCTTGCTAGGCCAGAGGCGTCTCAGGCGAAGGGTGCAAGGCGAAGACTATTTGCCGAAGGAAGACGACTTCGCCATAGCAAGTTCACCCCTGCGAGGGCCGAAGAAGCCTTTCCGGCCCATCAAGCCTAGGGGCTATAGGGCCGGCGATCGCCAGACGGCCCATCAGGGGCCCATGAGCCCCTATAACATTATGTACCCCTGTAAATGTCCCTTTTCGTAAGGGTAATCATGTAAATTCCCCTGTATAACCTAAACCCTAGTAGCAAGAACCTGTAATGGGGCTATAAATAGTCCCCTAGGGCCATGTAATGGGGGGATAAAAAAGAGAGGAAGAAATTCAAGATTCAATACACCTCGTTTCCTTCCAAGCACTGTTGAGTAACCACGTCTTTCGACGTATGCAGTTGTCATTTCGACAACAAAATATTTAATACATTTTAGGATATACATATATTTCACTATTAGTCCTGTATACCGATGAAATGTCTGATACACATGTATTTCATTATTTGTATTTATATATACTTATATGCTTATAAATGATATCAAATGTAACTACATAAACACAATCTATTAATATCTTTCTCACATACTATATCATAATATTTTTTGCACAAATTAGTGATTTAAGATTTCAATGTTTATAACTGATAACAGCAGCATTACCTATACTTATGGCGAGCTTACGTATGCACTACTGTAGTTTTTCTGTTCACTTGATGTAGGATTAAATAATAGAAAAAATATGCAAGAATGAATAGAAACTGACTATCACCAGTATAATGAATTTTATATATATGGGACTTGTAAATTGGTATAATCTACGTCACATTTTCCCCCATATAATTGCTAGTTTGGAAAGCGTATTCATAACGAGTTTCAATACGATCCAACTGATAAGTACGTCAGACCTTTTGAAAAAACCAAAGTCAGGATCATTAAGCAACATGAATTTCATCTGTTCATTTTTTTTCTCCTGCATGTATATAGACACTCCAAATAGCATAGCAGGAGCATAGTACTGCGGATCACATGAGAAGTGATAAGGTATATATGGGGGAAATTTGCAACCAAAACTCGTTTTTTCTTCTTCACTGAGCCAGCAGCCATGCACCTTTCTGTTCTTTTATGTTCTTTAAGTTGCATGTATAGACACTCCAAATAGCATAAGCAGGAGCTTCGTGCTGCGTATCACATGACAAGTGATGAGCTAACTGGGAAATTTGCAACCAATCTCCTTTTTTCTTCTTCCACTGAGCCAACAGCCAAGCACCTTTCTGTTGTTTAAGTTTCTTTCTGTTCTTTAAGTTGCCATGACATTTGAAAACAAAGCTCTGTTTTGCTTCTTCCACTGAACCAACAGCCATGCACCTTCCTGTTCTTTTCTGTTTTTTAAGTTGCCATTTTGATTAAAAAAAAGGATTCAAAATCATGTGCTTAAAACCAGATCTCACACACAACTCTTTTAAGCCATGTTCGTCATATATCCAACCGCTCATGATAAAAATTATAAGTACATATAGATTCATGACATTAAACTTGTAAACTAGCATAATCAAATCATATGATCTATATATGATCTATGCATATATACAGGACAACTACACATAAATATTCCCTCCGTCCCATTTTAAGTGTAATAGTGAGTTTCTATATCCAATGTTTGACCGTCCGTCTTATTTATAACAATTATGAAAAAATTCAAAAAAAAGAAAAAAAGTCA